>NW_023270431.1:19494104-19568296 GCF_011800145.1 Mirounga leonina
CCTTCCTTCCTTCCTTCCTTCCTTCCTTCCTTCCTTCCTTCCTTCCTTCCTTCCTTCCTTCCTTCCTTCTTCTTTCATTCCTTCCTCCCTCCCTCCCTTCCTTCTAACCATCCCTTCTTCCCTCCTTCCCTGCCCCCTCCTCCTCTTCTTCCCTCTCCCTCTCCCCCTTCCTCCTCTTTGTCCTCCTCCTCCTCCCCTCTGTCTCCTTCTTTTTCTCCTCCTTCTCCTCTCCTCTTCTTCTTCTTCTTCTCCTCCTTCTTCTTCTTCTTCCATCTTTCTATTTTAATCTACTCTAAAGAATTTATTCTCTTATCTGGGAGACCTAGGGGACCTACAACATCCTATGGTCATGAGTCATATTGCTGACTCTGATCTGCATCACATATTTTTTCCCCTTTCTTTGTTATCCCAAACCCTGAAATGGGATATTAAGAGGAAATGATTAAAGAAAAAACTACATGCATCACATTATAAAAATTATTAGGTTGACCCATATGAAAGTAATCTTTTTGTAAGTCAAATAGTACAACTTAATATGGATCAACATCATATAAGTTTTACAATCCCCATTTTTATTTCCATAATTTGGAAAATATAAATTAAGGAAAAAGCTAATTTTAAAGGAAAACATTATATTACCAAGAAAAATTGTCAGTATATTTTATATAATTTTATTTCTTGTATAAAATCATTATAAGTGTAGACTAAGCAGTCTTGGCAGCCAGCATTTCCCATGATGCCAAATCTTAAAGGAAAATAAAAAATACATTGTGCTCCATGAGAATAAAAATACAACATATGAAAATTTGTGGGATGCAGGTAAAACAGTGCTGAGAGAAAAGTTATAGCACTAAATACTTCTAAAAGAAGAAAACCCTCAAATTATTAAACTTCCATCTTTTTTTTTTTAAGATTTTATTTATTTTTTTGACAAAGAGAGACACAGCAAGAGAGGGAACACAAGCAGGGGAAGTGGGAGAGGGAGAAGCAGGCTTCCTGCCGAGCAGGGAGCCCGATGTGGAACTCGATCCCAGAACCCTGGACCGAAGGCAGACGCTTAACGACTGAGCCACCAGGTGCCCTAAACTCCCATCTTAAGAAACTGGAACAAGAACAGCAAAGTAACTCCAAAACAAGCAGAAAAAGGAAATAATAAAGGTGAGAACAGAAATCAGTGAACTTGAAAATAGAAAAAACAATAGTGAAACAAAGACCTAGTTCTTTGAAAAGATCAATAAACCTCTAATAAGGCTAACAACATAAAGAGAAGTGGGGGGCAGCAGAAGAAAGAGAAGACAAATTGCATGTCAGGAGATCCTCTACAGACCCTGCAGACACCAAAAGGATAATGGGGAATACTACAAACAACTCTCTACACATAAATTTGACAGTTTAGTTGAAATGGACCAATTCATCAAAAAGTACAAACTAACACAACTCATTCAGTATGAAATATTTTGAATACTCCTATAACTAATAAATAAATTGCATTCATAATTTAAACTGCCCCTGACACTTTCCAATTCATTTTATGTGGTTAGTACTAACTGATACTAAAACTCAGCAAAGATGTTACAAGGTTTAAACAATAACAACAACAAAAACTACTGACCAATATCCTTCATGAACATATACACAAAAATACTCAATAAAATATTAGCAAATCGAATCCTGTAACATGCAAAAAACGGTAATATACAACAACCAAGTGGGATTAATTACACAACAAACAAGTGGGATTAATTATACAACAAACAAGTGCGATTAATTATAGAATACATTGGTGATTCAATTGTTAAAAATCAATACATTCCATTATTAACAGACTAAAAATCACATGATCATATCAACTAACACAAAAAAAACATTTGATAGGGTGCCTGGGTGGCTCAGTCATTAGCATCTGACTTCAGCTCAGGTCATGATCCCAGGCTTCCTGCTTGGCGGGAAACCTGCTTCTCCCTCTCCCACTCCCCCTGCTTATGTTCCTGCTCTCGCTATCTCTCTCTCTCTGTCAAATAAATAAATAAATCTTTTAAAAAAATCATTTGATAAACACAATTTTTTTATTATAAAAACTCATCAAACAGAATAAAAGGGAACTTCCTTAACCTGATCTAAGGTATCTATAAACATGCTACAGCTAACTTAATACTTAATGGTGAAAGGCTAAATGCTTTCAAAGACAAGATAAGAATGTTTATTATCAAATCTTCTAATCGCCATTGTACTGAAAGTTCTAGCCAGTGCATTAAGACAAGCAAAAGAAATAAAAAGCATACAGATTGGAAATTAAGAAGTAAAAATCACCCAACTTCTAGACGATATGATTATCTATGTAGAAAATCCCAGGGAAATTGCAACAAAAGCTCGAGGATAAATGAGTATAGCAAGGTTACATGTTACAAAGACAACATATAAATATCAATCATATTTCTTTTTTTAAATTTTATTTTATTATGTTATGTTAGTCACCATACAATACATCATTAGTTTTTGATGTGGTGATCCACGATTCATTGTTTTTGTATAACACCCAGGGCTCTATGCAGTACATGCCCTCCTTAATACCCATCACCGGGCTAACCCATACCCTCACCCCCCTCCCCTCTAAACCCCTCAGTTTGTTTCTCAGAGTCCATAGTCTCTCATGGTTCATCTCTCCCTCCGATTTCTCCCCTTCCTTTTTCCCTTCCTTCTCCTAATGTCCTCCATGCTATTCCTTATGTTCCACTAATAAGTGAAACCATATGATAATTGACTTTCTCTGCTTGACTTATTTCACTTAGCATAATCTCCTCCAGTTCCATCCATGTTGATGTAAAATTTGGGTGTTCATCCTTTCTGATGGCTGAGTAACATTCTATTGTATATATGGACCACATCTTCTTTATCCATTCATCTGTTGAAGGGCATCTTGGCTCTTTCCACAGTTTGGCTATTGTGGACATTGCTGCTATGAACATTGGGGTGCATATGGCCCTTCTTTTCACTACATCTTTGTCTTTGGGGTAAATATCCAGTAGTGCAATTGCTGGGTCATAGGGTAGCTCTATTTTTAATTTTTTGGAGCACCTCCACACTGTTTTCCAAAGTGGCTGTATCACTTGCATTCCCACCAACAGTGTAAGAGGGTTCCCCTTTCTCCACAACCTCTCCAACATTTGTTGTTTCTTGCCTTGTCAATTTTTGCCATTCTAACTTATGTAAGGTGGTATCTCAATGTGGTTTTGATTTGAATTTCCCTGATGGCTAATGATGATGAACATTTTTTCATGTGTCTGTTAGCCATTTGTATGTCTTCTTCAGAGAAGTGTCTGTTCATATCTTCTGCCCATTTTTTGACTTGATTATTTGTTTTTTGGGTGTTGAGTTTGAGAAGTTCTTTATAGATCTTAGATAACAGCCCTTTGTCTGTAGTCATTTCCAAATATCTTCTCCCATTCTGTTGGTTGTCTCTTTGTTTTGTTGACTGTTTCCTTTGCTGTGTGGAAGCTTTTTATCTTGATGAAGTCCCAAAAGTTCATTTTTGCTTTTATTTCACTAGCCTTTGGAGATGTGTATTGAAAGACGTTGCTGTGGCCAATGTCAAAGAGGTTACTGCCTATGTTCTCCTCTAGGATTTTGATGGATTCCTGTCTCATATTGAGATCTTTCATCCATTTTGAGTTTATCTTTGTGTATGGTGTTAGAGAATGGTTGAGTTTCATTCTTCTGCAAGTGGCTATCCAATTTTCTCAACACCATTTATTGAAGAGACTGTCTTTTTTCCATTGCATATTTTTTCCTGCTTTGTCAAAGATTATTTGACCATAGAGTTCAGGGTCCATGATTATCTATGTAGAAAATCCCAGGGAAATTGCAACAAAAGCTCGAGGATAAATGAGTATAGCAAGGTTACATGTTACAAAGACAACATATAAATATCAATCATATTTTATTCTTTCTATTCTGTTCCATTGGTCTATATGTCTGTTTTTGTGCCAGTACCATGCTGTCTTGGTGATCACAGCTTTGTAATATACCTTGAAATCGGGCAACATGATGCCCCCAGCTTTGTTTTTCTTTTCCAACATTTCCTTGGCGATTCGGGGTCTTTTCTGATTCTACACAAATTTTAGGATTGTTTGTTCTAGCACTTTGAAAAATGTCATTGGAATTTTGATCGGGATGGCATTGAAGGTATAGATTGCTCTGGGTAGCATAGACATTTTAACAATGTTTATTCTTCTGATCCACGAGCATGGAATGTTTTTCCATCTTTTTGTGTCTTCTTCGATTTCTTTCATGAGTGTTCTGTAGTTCCTGGAGTATAGATCCTTTACCTCTTTGGTTAGGTTTATTCCGAGGTATCTTATGGTTTTGGGTGCTATTGTAAATGGAATCGTTTCTCTAATTTCTCTTTCTAAAGTTGCATTGTTAGTGTATAAGAAAGCAACTGATTTCTGTGCATTGATTTTGTATCCTGCCACATTACTGGATTGCTGTAGGAGTTCTAATAATTTGGGGATGGAGTCTTTTGGGTTTTCCCCATAAAGTATCATGTCGTCTGTGAAAAGAGAGTTTGACTTCTTCTTTGCCAATTTGAATACGTTTTATTTCTTTTTGTTGTCTGATTGCTGTTGCTAGGACTTCCAATACTGTGTTGAATAATAGTGGTGAGAGTGGGCATCCTTGATGTGTACCTGATCTTAAGGGAAAGGCTCTCAGCTTTTCCTCATTGAGGATGATATTCGCTGTGGGTTTTTCATAGATGTATTTTATGAACTTGAGGAATGTTCCCTCTCTCCCTATACTCTGAAGAGTTTTAATCAGGAAAGGATGCTGTATTTTGTCAAATGCTTTTTCTGCATCAATTGAGAGGACCGTATGGTTCTCTCTCCTCTTACTAATGTGTTTTATCACATTGATTGATTTGCAAATGTTGAACCACCCTTGCATCCCGGGGATAAATCCCACTTGGTCGTGGTGGATGATCCTTTTAATGCACTGTTGGATCCTATTAGCTAGGAATTTGTTGAGGATTTTGGAATCCATATTCATCAGGGATATCGGTCTGAAAATCTCCTTTTTGATGGGGTCTTTGCCTGGTTTGGGGATTAAGGTAATGCTGGCCTCATAGAATGAGTTTGGAAGTTTTCCTTCTGTTTCTATTTTTTGAAACAGCTTCGGTAGAATAGGTATTATTTCTTCTTTGAATGTTTGGTAGAATTCCCCAGGGAATCCATCAGGCCCTGGACTCTTGTTTTTTTGGGAGGTTTTTTTTTTATCACTGCTTCAATCTCGTTACTAGTTATTGGCCTATTCATCTTGTCAATTTCTTCCTGTTGCCATCTTGGCAGTTTATAGGTTTCCAGGAAGGCATCCATTTCTTCCAGGTTGCATAATTTATTGGCATATGGTTGTTGATAATAATTTCTAATAATTATTTCTATTTCCTTGGTGTCAGTCATGATCTCTCCCCTTTCATTCATAATTTTATTAATTTGGGTCCTTTCTCTTTTCTTTTGGATAAGTCTGGCCAGTGGTTTATCGATCTTATTAATTCTTTCAAAGAACCAGCTTCTAGTTTTGTTGATCTGATCTACTGTGTTTCTGGTTTCTAATTCATTGATCTCTGCTTTAATCCTAATTATTTCTCTTCTAATGTGTGGCTTAGGCATCATTTGTTGCTTTTTCTCTAGTTCTTTAAGGTGTAGAGTTAGTTGGTGAATTTGGGATTTTTCCATTTTTTTAAGTGAGGCTTGGATGGCTATGTATTTCCCCCTTAGAACCACCTTTGCAGTATCCCATAGGTTCTGGACCGATGTGTTTTTGTTCTCATTGGTTTCCATGAATTGTTTAAGTTCTTCTTTGATTTCCTGGTTGACCCAAACATTCTTGAGCAGTGTGGTCTTTAGCTTCCCAAGTGTTTGAATTTCTTCCAAATTTTTTCTTGTGATTGAATTCCAGTTTTAAAGCATTATGGTCTGACAAAATGCAGGGAATAATCTCAATCTTTTGGTGTTGGTTGAGACCTGATTTGTGACCCAATATGTGGTCTATTCTGGAGAAAGTTCCATGTGCACTCGAGAAGAATGAGTATTCTGTTGTTTTAGGGTGGAATGTTCTGTATATATCTATGAGATCCATCTGGTCCAGTGTGTCATTCAAAGCTCTTGTTTCTTTGTTGATTTTCTGCTTAGATGATCTGTCTATTGCTGAGATTGGAGTATTGAGGTCCCCTACAATTAATGTATTGTTATCAATATGACTCTTTATTTTGGTTAACAGTTGGCTTAGTCATATTTCTTTTTTTTTAAAGATTTTATTTATTTATTTGACAGAGAGAGAGAGAGAGCACAAGTAGGGGGAGCAGTAGGCAGAAGGAGAAGCAGACTCTCCACTGAGCAAGGAGCCAGATGCGGGACTGGATCCCAGGACCCTGGAACCATTACCTGAGCTGAAGGCAGATGCTTAACTGATTGAGCCATGCAGGGGCCCCATCAATCATATTACTATTTACAAGCAATGAGCCATTGGAAGTAACATTAAAAAGCAACAATACATATGATAGCTATATAAAAAATAACTACTTAGGTATAAATCTAACAAGATGTGCAAAATCTATATACTGATAACTACAAAATGATGATGAAAATACAAATCTTTTACCTCTTTGGTTAGGTTTATTCCTACATATCTTATGGTTTTTAGTGCGATTGTAAGTGGGATTGATTCCTTGATTTCTCTTTCTGCTGCTTCACTAGGTGTATAGAAATGCAACAGAGTTCTGTACGTTAATTTTCTATCCTACAACTTTGCTGAATTTGTGTATCAATTCTAGTAATTTTTTGGTGGAGTCTTTTATAGAACACTTATGAAAGAAATTGAAGAGGACATAGAGAAGTGGAAAAATATTCCATGCTCATGAATTGGAAGAACAAATATTGTTAAAATCTCTACTGCCTAGGGGTGTCTGGGTGGCTCAATTGGTTAAGCATCTGCCTTCAGCTCAGGTCATGATCCTGGGATCTAACCCAGCACTGGGCTTCCTGCTCATCAGGGGAATCTGCTTCTCTCTCTGCCCCTCCCACTGCTCATGCTCTTTCTCTCTCACTCTCTCTCAAATAAGTAAATAAAATCTTAAAAAAAAGTCTATGCTACCCAAAGCAATCTACACATTTAATGCAATCCCTATCAAAATATGAACAGCATTTTTCACAGAGCTAGAACAAGCAGTGTGAAAATTTGTATGGAACCCCAAAAGACCCAAATAGCCAAAGCAATCCTGAAAAAGAAAAGAAAAGCTGGAGGAATCACACAATGCTGGACTTCAAGCTATACTACAAAGCTGTAGTCATCAAGACATTATCAGATAAAGGGCTGGTATCCAAAACCTATAAGGAACTTATCAAATCAACACCCAAAGAACAAGTAAACTAGGCAAGGAACTAGAATATATCAAACAATTTCAATCAAGAAATGGGCAGAAGACATGAACAGGCATTTCTCCAAAGAAGACATACAGATGGCCAACAGACACAGAAAATGCTCCACATCACTTGGCATCAGGGAAATATGAATCAAAACCACAATGAGATACCACCTCACACCAGTCAGAATGACTAAGATTAACAAGTGAGGAAATGACAGATGTTGTTGAGGATGGAGAAAAAAGGGAATCCTCTTACAATGTTGGTGGGAATGCAAGCTTATGCAGCCACTCCAGAAAACAGTATGGAGGTTGCTCAAAAAGTTCAAAATGGGACTACCTATGACCCAGCAAATGCAATACTAGATATTTACCCAAAGGATACAAAAATACAGATTAAAAGGGGCACGTGCACCCCAATTTTTATATTAGCATTATCAACAACAAACTATGGAAAGAGCCCCTAAACTGATGAGTGGTATAAATATATATATAAGGGGATATTACTCAGCCATCAAAGAGAATGAAATTCTGCCATTTGCAATGACGTGGATGGAACTAGAGAGTATTATGCTAAGTGAAAGAAGTCAGAGAAAGACACATATCATATGATTTCACTTATATGTGGAATTTAAGAAACATAACAGATGAACATATGGGAAGGAAAAAAAGAGAGAGGGAAGCAAACCATAAGGGACTCTCAACTATAGAGAATGAACTGAGGGTTGATGGAGGGAGGTGGGTGGGGAGGGACTAAATGGGTGATGAGTATTAAGGAGGGCACTTGTGACAAGCACTAGGTGTTGTATGTAAGTGATGAATCAGTAAATTTTACACCTGCAACCATTTTTGCCATATATGTTAACTAACTAGAATTTAAATAAAAACTTGGAGAAAAAACCCCCCAAAAAACAAAATGATGATGAAAGAAAATTCTTAAAGAAACCTAAATAAATTGGGGTGCCTGGGTTGCTCAGTTGATTAAGCATCTGCCTTCGGCTTGGGTCATGATCCCAGAGTCCTGGGATCTAGTCCCGCATCTGGATCCCTGCTCAGTGGGGAGCCTGCTTCTCTCTCTCCCTCTGCCCCTCCCCCTGCTTGTGCTCTCTTGCTCTCTCTCTCTCTAACAAATAAATAAAATCTTAAAAAAAAAAAGAAACCTAAATAAATGAAGAGACATACTGTGTTTGTATTTGGAAAACTTAATATGGTTAAGATATTTATTCTCCTTAAATTGACCTATAAATTTAGCACAATTCCAATGAAAATTCTAGCAGGATTTTTGTAGAGCTCAAAAAGTTGATTTTAAAATTTATGTGGAAAGGCAAGTAACTAGAATATATCAAACAATTTCAAAAAGATAAAGTGGAAGGATCACACTCCTTAATTTTAAGACTTACCATAAAGTTATGGTAATGAAGTTAGTGTAATATTAGCAAAGGGGTAGACATATGGATTAACAGAACAGAACAGAGAATCCAGAAATTGACCCACACAAATATGGGTGATTGATTCTTAATAAAGGTCCAAAGGTAACTCAATGGGATAAGCATGACCTTTTCAACAGCTGGCATTGCAAAAATTGGATAGCCATGGACAGAGAATTGAACTTGGCCTAACTCATATCTTGTACAAAAATTAACTCCAAAGGGATCATATATCTAAACATAAAACAAAACAAAACAAAACAAAAACCCCTACAAATTTCAGAAGAAAACAGAAACTCTTTATGACATTGTGTTAAGCCAATAATTCTTAGATAAGAAAGAAAATATTGATAAATTGAACTTCACAAAATTAAAACTTTTGTTCTGTGGAACACACTGTTAAGAGAATGAAAAAGACAAATTACAATCTGGGAGAAAATAATTGCAAATCATATATCCAACATCTAGAATATAAAAAGAATTCTCAAAACCCAATAATAAAAAACCAAATAACCCAATTTAAAAATGGGTAAAAGATTTGAACAGACATATCAACAAAAAAGACATATGGGTGGCAAACCAAGCACATGATAAATGCTTAACATGATTAGCCATTAGGGCAATCCAAATTAAATCCACAGTAAAGTACTACTACACACCTATTAGAAAGACCAAAATTAAAAAAAAAAAAGAAAACCACCAAAACCACTGACAATATCAAGCACTGTCAAAAATGCACAACTAGAACATTCACACGTGTTGGTGGGAATACAAAATGGTATAGCCACTATGGAAGACAGTTTTGGAGTTTCTTATGAAGTTAAATATATGTTTACCATATGATTTAGGAATCTTACTCCTAGGGGTATATAAGATTAAAATATATTCACACAAAAACATAGTGAAATAAAAGCTTATATTCACACTAAAAATCCTGTACATCAATGTTTATAGCAGTTTTATTCATAATAGCCCCCAGTTGGAGACAACCCAGATGTCTCTTAATGGGTGAATAAACTATGGTACATCCATTGAATGGAATACTGCTCAATAATAAAAAGGAATTAACTATTGCTGTACCAACATGATGAATCTCAAAGCTATGATGTGTGAAAAAAGCCAGTCTCAAAATATTACATACTGTATAATTTCATTTATATGACATTCTGGAAAAGGCAAAACGATAGGGATATGAAACAGATCAGTGAATTTTGTTATATATAGCTCTTTGTCCACTGTCTAGAAGTTAAAATTTCTGGAGAGTTGTTGCTACTTTTAGTTAAGCAAAAGAGAACATGGAGAAAGATTTTTCTTCCTTTCATATCTAAGATGGCATGTTTGCTAGTGTTCTTCCCAATATGAAAGAATAAATTCATTGTCATCACCTTTCTCTTTAATTCAGAAATTGTCTGGAAGATAAGGTTTCTGAAATCAACAGATACTTATTGAAATGTTCTATTCATTTGATACTTGGAGAGAAAGGTTAGATTTTAATAGTGATGCTTTCAAGGATTTTAATAATGATAAAAAATGAAGGTGTCAGATCTTTCTGATTTTTTAAAATAAAATAGAACTAATGAAAATTAGAAACTGAGTGTAATATCTTTTGTCAATTTAAGCCTTGTTACTCTAGTGGGGAGGGTGTGGGGAGGAAGCATGGAGGAACTGTGAAATCTTCTGTTGTGGTTCTTAAACTTGACTGTGCATCACAATTATGTGAGACCTTTTTATAACAGATTGCTTGGCCCCACACCTCCAGCACATTCTCTTTGGATAGACAGAACAGCAAAATGAACAATTCTGGTATACAATTGCTTTGCTGTTTCAGGTATTGCACCACCATTTTGGGGTAATTCTATCAACTCAAGGGACCAGCCAAGGGATTTAGAAGGGACCAGGAATGGCAAGAAGCAGGTGCATTGCACTTCTTCAAGGTCATTGCTTAGTTTTTCTTCAGACCCTTGGAATAAACAAATGGATTTCTGTCAAATTTAAACTTTTGCTTATTCTCATAGTAGAAGAATCATAAATGACCCATTCTCTACGTTGCTGTCCAGAGAATTCTCTCTTTTTGGCATTAGCGAGTGGAGCCACATGCTCTCCTTTAATCTTATTATAGATTCAGTGGTGCAACTGAATTTAAGTCAGTGTTTCTGGAAAACACGCAACCACTATTATAGGTATTTTTCTTGGCTACATTTCAGCTACGTGAGAATTGCTTAAACTACTCTTCCTGACTCTACCAATCTCTTCCCCTTTATGTATTTAGCATTAACTTCGAATTAGAATGTATGTGGTTGAAAATAGATTTTCAGCCACAGTATAAATTTATAGATGAGGTTTCATAGCAGTTCAATTTCCTTTAAAGAAAGCATGGCATATTATCAATATTTAACTCTGTGCTTATTCATTCTGAGTATTTTACATGCAATTATCAAGTTGCTATACTGGTTGTCATTTCTATTAAACACATTTTTTCCTCAAATAAAACACATCTGAATGGAAAGTTTCCTTCTCCCACCTCAAATTTCATTCTCCCTGCAGTCAGGACAACAGCAAAAGGACCAATGAAACATTATCACAATTTAGAGATATCATGTATTTTATGAGTTGGAAATTTTAAATGTCCTATGAAAAAGATATGGAAATAAAAGGGAATTTAAAAATTATTTGATTTAGCTATTTTGTTTTACAGTTTTAAAAAATGTTTGAGGTACCTGGGTGGCTCAGTCAGTTGAGTGTTCGACTCTTGGTTTTGGCTCAGGTCATGATCATAGAGTTGTGGGGTAAAGCCCCACATTGGGCTCCATGCTTGGTGTGGAGTCTGCTGGGGATTCTTTCCCTCTCCTTCTTTCTCTGCCCCTGAGTACAGGCATGCTCCTCTCTCAAATAAATAAATAAATAAAATGAATTAAATAAATATAAATAAAATCTTTTAAAAAAAGGAAACAAAAAGAAAAAGTGTCTGAGATTCACAAAGTTTAGGTAACTTGCTTAGGGTCACACCACTAAGCTACTGACTGAGCCAGTACTAGAAATGGGCCTCCTAGTGGTTGGGAAAGTCAATATTAAAAGAAATGAACTGAATTCTAGCATTTCAAAGGTTGTATAAATTATTAAATTCATTTAGGCCTATTTGATGAGCTTTAAAAAATCTCATAATTCAGATATATTCTGATCAAAAAATAATGTACTGCAGGATTTAGATACTGATTTCCTTCCAAACAGTTCCTTAAAATATTTGATTTAAACCAAATAAAAGTGATCATTAATGATGTATTCCTGCTGACTTCTGAGGGACTATAAATAAGTGGCACAGGGAGAACCTTGCATAAGGAAAAAGAGCTAAAGTGAAGCCACAGGAGAAATAAATGGCCCAATGGGAATGTATTTGGAATAAACTTTTTCTATAATAACTTTCTCAACATTTAACTTTCTTAATTTCTCAACATCTACATTTATTTTTCAGGCTTATATTTTCCTTCACTTTATATGTTTTCTTGTAGCTTAAGATACAGGTGGATAACTGTTAGCACTGGTGGCAACAATACCTTTTTATGGCAAAATAATATTCTAACTGAATATAATTAATAATAATGAATGTGATTTCAGAATCATTTAAAAATATTGATTCTTATTTTTTGAGCTGAATTTTAAAGAATAACTGGTTGCTAAAACAAGAAAGATTTTGGATGAAATTTGGCTTTGAATGACCAGTTTTCATCTTAATAAGTTCTGTGGCCATGCTAATAATATACGGCTGAAAGAACTCAGGGCAAAAGCAATCAATCAGTTGTGTCAAATTCATTAAGTTCAACTAACCAATATGCCAGTTTAGTTAGATAAAGCACAGTCAAATCAAATGGCTGGAGTACCAAATATGGGTGTTTTATTTACTCAATGTAAATAAAGAGAGCTGTGGCTGAAATAAGGTAGTGTTGAGAACAGTTAGGTGGGTAGGGTTGGGTGTACTCTTAGGTTTAGGAGTTTAAATCTTAAAGCAGCAGTAGATAGATCTGAAACAACAACTATGTGTAGGCTTGAACATATCACTGAGAGTGGGACATCCAAAAGAATGCCAGAAAACTTCTCCTCTGCTCTCACCTTGTCTTTTGGCTTTGTTCTCTTGTCTCTGTGCTTTGGAACCATGTGGATGAAAAGAATTGACTTCCTTCCTTTTCTGGGACTAAGGGGAGAATCAGGCTCATTATCCTTAGCTAGTTCCAAAATTGTGAATAAGATCAGGCTATGAAAAATATTGACAGTAGCTGTCTGTTCCAGAAAGAAAATTACATCAAAGTCTGTGTGTTGCCTTCATGTTTGATTCTTAGCATATAGAGAAATTACTGATAACAGTAATATCTAACATGTATTTTTTTAAAAGATTTTATTTATTTGAGAGAGAGAGAAAGAAGGCATGAGCAGGAGGGAGGGGCAGAGGGAGAGGACGAGAAGCAGACTCCCTGCAGAGTGCGGAGCCAATGTAGGGCCCTATCCCAGGACCCTGAGATCATGACCTGAGCTGAAATCAGACTCTTAACCGGCTGAACCACCCAGGTGCTCCTAGATGTAACATGTATCTTGTACTTACTATTTATAATTACTGCTTAATGTATATAAGTTATTTAATCCTTAATACCACCTAATAAGGTAGTTCCACTTATTACCAATATTGCCATTTTCCAGATGAAAAAATAAAGGAAGAGCAAGGTTAAGCTACTTGTTTAAGATATTCAGCTCCTCATTGGTAGAGCTGGAATTTAATCCCAGGGATTTAAAACCAAATTCTTAATCATTCCACTTTTCTTCCTCTTAATCAAAGCTCAGGTTAGAAATATTTAAAAAGAAGATAATTTATGTGAATCAAAACAAATTACTCATGGAAATAAAAACACATGCAAACTGAGAAATTTAGTAGATGCACTGAGATATTAGTCCATCTGGTTTTTTGGGTAACAATTACTGTTATTATAGCTTCTGTAAACAAAACCCTGAGATTTTAGTATCTGAGAAATGCAGGGATATAAAACGTTTTATGAGATGATATAGCCCATTCTTTGTCTTAAACTCAGGATGACTAGAATAACAATCTTGAAAGTCATTCAAAGTTCTGGGTTCTTTTTTCAACAAGTATTTACTTGTTAGTATTATGAACAGTTTAAAGAATTTTGAGATATAGCTCTTGTCTTCATGGAACTTACTATTAGGAAAACTGGTCATTCACATGGAACATTAGATAACCATATATATCAACATAGGGTAATTAGAATTAGTTAAGTATCACAATGAATACCACCCTTGTAATCCCTTTGCTAGATGTATTCAAATAGGGGTAGAACTATGTGGATCATTTATGAGAAGTTTCATGAAGGAGGTGAGCTTGAGTTAGAACCTGAATGCTGGGTAAGATGAAGAGAGTGATGAGGTGGGCTTACTAAATGTGAAGTAGGATCAGCTTGGTATGTTTAGGAGATAGCGAGGAGAGAGCTGTGGCTGAAATAAGGTAGTGTTGAGAACAGTTAGGTGGGTAGGGTTGGGTATACTCTTAGGTTTAGGAGTTTAGATCTTAAAGCAGCATAGGATTATGAGAGGCTTTAAGGGGATGTTAAAGTGTTTTAGGATGATAATAACAAAGATATGGTTCACCATTGGAAAGGGATAGTCTCTTTTTAGGAGAATAGTTTATTTAGGACAATCTAGTTTAGGAGAATAGTTAAGAGACTGGAGCACAAATCCTGATATGGAACAGAAGATATGAAATAAGATGGCTTGTGTGTACCTCCTGCAAAGATGTCAGTCAAGTTAACTGATATCAGGGCTATTCCCTGGGGTGATAAGTTTAGATAGATCTGAAACAAACTATATCAGAAGAGATAAGATTTCCAGAGCTCAAAATCCAAGAAGCCAAATCTATTTTCAGTTACAAGGTCCAACATGGGGCTGAGAACTAGAGATGAAGCCAAAAGGAGCTGGGTGAAGGCAAGACCTGCCAGGGGGTGAGGAGATGGGATGGGGGCACAGTGAGACTGCTGGGAGAAGGGCTAGAATTTCCCTGTAGAAATTACTAGATTGGCTAAAGTCTTCTCTCCCATAGCCTACCAATTATTCATTCTGAGCTGAGGATGGACAGACAATCATCACTCTGGCTTATGAAACATTAGGAAGCTTACTGTAGTTGCCAGCAGTCTTGTTGGGCATTTTACCATAGTTCTGAGGACCTTGGAAAACCTAGATTGTTCTAGGGGCTTTCTCAGGACTTTGCTTTTCTCTGAAATGACAGAATATTTTGGATAACCACAAGTTTTGCATGATCTGATTTTTGAACCTCAGAGAGATTGCAAGATGGAAATGAATTCAAGAAAATTGCAAAGCTGTATCAAGATGTTTAAAAATAGATAAAACTTAAATCATAATTTTAGAGCAGAAAGGGACCTTAGAAATTATTTATAGTCCCCCACCTATAGTCTAAGCTAGATTCTCAAAAATAACGTTCATTATTGTCTTAAAAGTGTTTTTATATCAAGAATATTTCTATATATTTTATAGCATTTAAATCTTCCTTTTTGTAGTAGATTGAAACCATAGAGAAATGCTTTTTTTTTTTCTTAAGATTTATTTATTTTAGAGAGAGTGAGAGAGAGAGAGCATGGTGGGGGGTGGGGTGGGGAGAGGCAGAGGGAGATGTAGGGAGAAACTCAAGCAGACTCCAAACCAAAGCAGGGCTGGATCTCATGACCCTGCGATCACGACCTAAGCCAAAACCAAGAATCGGGCAGTCAACTGACTGTGCCACCAGGTGCCCCTCATAGAGAAATGTTAAAGTTTATAGTAATCAACTACTATGCCTCTTATTACAAACCCTACTGCCATGATAATATTCAGTAAGGAACAAAATAAATTGAGATACTTAGATATAGATGACAGTATAAAAAATAATCAAGATCTACTGCCAAAAAATAAAAAAAGTTATTTTAAATGATGTATTTGAGAATTCCAATGGGAAATTTATAGCCTTGTTAATACTACTATTCTGTTGTGCCCCGTATGTATGTAAGTACATGTGAGATACTTAAACAGTAACATCTCATCTGTTGCTGCCAGGGAGAAGAGCTGACAGGGTTACCGGAAGTCATATAGAACCAGTGATGAACATACCAGTGGGAGACATTTTTAGGAAGCATAGAAAAAGAAAATTTTTACTTTAAATCTGAACATTGACCGTGCCCAGAGAAGGACCAGGGATATTCACCTATTAAATTTTCAGTCTAGCATGAGCAAATGAGCAACCATAAACATTAAGGTAATAAAAGAGAGAGATCCATGAGGGATCAGGATTTTCATTAGCTACACCTGGCTAAGTTTTTCATCAACTCTCTATTTAGAGAAGAAGTGACACTAACACCAGGAACAAAGAAACCTATTCAATATTATTTTTAGTTTGTACATATGTGTGTTTATAAATAGAATTATAATCTCATTATTCTATTATCACTTTAATTGAGAGAGGTAGGATTATGAGCTGAAGACACTGGATTAATTTGTAACAGATTTTTCTTCAGCAAGCTGAGTACCTCCTGGCTCATTTGCTTCACTGTTTTTTCTCATTAATTTGAGCATGAGGAATATTCTTAAAACCATAGTACAGAATCAATCACAGAGACATAATCTGAAATAAAATCATATTTTTTTCTCCACATAAAAAAAGACTAAAACAGTATCAACACATCCTAACCAACCTGTTTTCCCTGGAGAATAAGTTTTCTGCTCACAAAATAGCTGTACATCCCATCTTGTTCTAATTACAGTTTAAGTCATATAATGAACTGTGAAAAGAATGTTACATGCCCGTGTACCTTGTCCTCATACTAAACAGCTTTGGAGCATACTGCAGTAAATGTCTGATTGTCATTCCTTGTTTAAAATATGATTCTTGTGGTTCCTTTGGAGGTAGCCAATTACAACTTCAAAGCTATTAAGTCATTCTTTGTTTCTTCTTTTAGATACTGTTGGGTCACTTTAAATGTGCATCACTTTCCAACATAAGCCCTCATATATTGTAGATTTATAGTAGCATTCTTTGTTTTTTTTGCAGTAAAACTATGGAAGAAAATTTATGAATCATCTGCTCAGTGTGCAAAACAGAATGACACATTTAAATTGTCTTGACATCACTGACCAACTAGTTAGTAATGTGAGAAATTTTCTAAAATAAAAAAATAAAAAAAAATCCTGATCTGGATGTCTGTCTTGCTGAATTAGCTAATTGAGGGAAATGGCTCCAAGAAAGACAGATGAGTAATATGCATGCCCAAGATGACAGAAGTATGTGAATCATTTCTATAAAAGTGGAGCTCGTCCCTCCAGTCTTACAAACATTCAAGGCTGACTTTACATGGGATGAAAGAAAACATTTGTGCCTTGCTGGTTCAGAGAGAGAGCTGCAGATTACAATGAAGGGTTTGCCACTACAAGGTTTTCTCATTAGAAATTCTCATTTATTTAACAATTTAGCTATACACTCAGGCTTGTGTTGGACTCCTGGGGTCTGAGTAACATGCAATGATTAGTCAAGATAAACTCTAATAGGAAATGTCCATGGACCATTTGGATTTGTAGGAATGAGAAAAAAAATGACCCAGGCTAAAAACTAGTGGTGAATATGAGATATGCAAAAGAGGGTGTCTTCTGGTGAGTGAGAGGCACACCAGGGGTATTTGGTCTTCTTGTCTCTGCAATTTATTAAAATTGATAAAGGGAAGTTACTAGTTATCTCCAATATAAGTCAAACCTCTATGAGAAAAATATATTAAACCTGAAAGTAAATTATTCCCCATTGCCAATAAGTGCTTATACTTGTCTAGTAGCTAATCCTTGAACTTGTGCATACCTATCTTATAATGACTGAAATGAGAAAAAGTGATGCCTGAAATACAAACATCACCAACTTAAATGTATAAAAAAGAGCAAAGGGAAATTTGAAACATTTTTGTATAGTCAGACTTAATGGCACTTTGTCCAATGATTATTTTTTTCTAAAAAAATTTTTTTTAAGATTTTATTTATTTGTCAGAGAGAGAGAGCACAAGCAGGGGGAGTGGGGGAGGGAGAAGCAGGCTCCCCGCTGAGCAAGGAGCCCGATGTGGGACTCTATCCCAGGAGCCTGGGATCATGACCTGAGCTGAAGGCAGATACTTAACCGACTGAGCCACCCAGGCATCCCTAAAATTTTTTTGATTATAGATATAAATGTTCTGGAAATCCCACACTGCATTGACCATCTTTCTTTACTAACTGTCTAGGAATGCAAAGGTTTGGAGTTTATGGAAATTCCTTTTTTGATTTAGTGCCATATGGAGATTGCGGAGAAGAAAATATGATTCTGTTTTTTAAAAATAAAAAAGTTCATAGATTCTTTGGAAACCAATCAGTGATGAGCAGCTACATTTAAAAGAGAAGAGTGAGGCATCCCTTAATGAATCTATGAGCATTATATAAGTAATTTATTGTGCAGTGGAAATGGTTAAGTAGAATAGTCCCATATGAAGCCATGGTTTTACTATTAGAATTCCCAAATGAGAGAAGATGAAGACTAGAAAGGAATGGCCTCCTGGGAGAAATCCAGGTGTGCCAGATAGTCTTTTATTAACTTAAAATTTAAAAAAAATTAATAATACACATCATTTATGGAGTATTTTCTATGTGCCAGATACTGTGCTAAGTATTTCACATGTTCTATACCAGGCTTCGTGCTAAACACTTCTCATTAAGTAATCACAGTGATGCTATGAGGTAGGTACAGTTAGTACTATGTCCATTTTGCAGGTGAAGAAATGAAGACTAAGTGACTTGTTTAAGTGGCAAATTTACATGGTTTGCCTAAGGTCTCGCAGCAATGATTTGTGTCTATATTTGCCTAGCTTCAGAGCATATGTTCAACATGCAACATTATAGAAATTGTAACAATAAATGCCCTTATTTATTAAAAGAAAACAAATCTTTTAAGTACAATTATTTAAACTGAGCAAAGTTTGATTCCAGTTCAGTGCTGTTGCATCACTGTTCATCACTATTCTTGGGAATCACATCCAGCACAGAGTATGGTTACTTAATAAGAAGTATTATGAAGTTATTTCTTGTTCTCCTACTCCCTCCTCTCTTTTCTCCTCCTCACACTCATGTCATCATCCTCATCAACATTATACATTCTTGGCTTTAAGAATTATTTCGTTCAATACTCTTCTGAAGTTTCAATTCTCCTTTTAACATTCCCACCCAGTGCTTGAATACCTTCAGGGAAAATTTCTCCTTACTTGGTGCTGCCGATTACATTTTTGGACTGCTCTGACAATGAGGAGTTTATCTTATATGAGAGCTAAGAATTTCTTCCTGTGACTGAGTTTCACCTGCTATTCCTAGTATAACTGCATGGCCTCACAGAATAAGCCATTCTCGAAATGCATTTGCTGAGTAGACCAAGTATATTTCCTATAGAATAAGGTATTTGTTAAGTAAATATGGTAAAAATTTCATGATTTTGTACTATTAGTAAATGGGAAGAAGACAGGGGAGGAGGAGAGGAAGGGGGGCAAAGGAGAGAAGAGCAAAGGAGAAAGAATTCTAAAATCTTTGATAGAGACTATTTTGAAATGAATGCAATGCTATTCTTCTATGAAGACCCAGAAAGCAAGTGGTTAAAAATAGAAGGCCACAAAATTTCTCAGATACATCAAAAAGTCTAAAATCTTCAAGTAGGCACCTGGGTGGCTCAGTCATTAAGCGTCTGCCTTCGGCTCAGGTCATGATCCCAGAGTCCTGGGATCGAGTCCCACATCGGGCTCCCTGCTCGGCAGGAAGTCTGCTTCTCCCTCTCCCACTCCCCCTGCTTGTGTTCCTGCTCTCACTATCTCTCTCTCTGCCAAATAAATAAATAATAAAATCTTCAACTAGGTTGTTTTTGTTGTTGTTGTTGTTGTGTGGGGTTTTTTTGTTTGTTTGTTTTGCAAATGATACCACCACATGCTTGCTTAAAGACAACTATCTCAAGACTCAAGAGGCAGCTGTTTTTCTTTTTCTTTTTTTTTTTTTAAAGATTTTATTTATTTATTTGAGAGAGAGAAAGAGAAAGAGAGAGAAGTGGCTGCATTTCTATATTGGATTCTTGTTATTGTTAGTTTACTTAGCAAACCTTTTTTCATACATATTACACATAGAACACTGGGCAATTTCAGGATTGAATACTACCAAAGTTTGAGTTAATGGGATCTGATGATTTACAGAAAAGTTTAAAAATATTTTCATGTTGTTATTATTCTTTCTGAGATATAGTAATTGTCCACACAATCCAATTTCAGTTATATTGTTTCAGTTTTCAAAATGTGGTACTAATGATGCTCATATTATAGTAATGTACCTAACACAGAGTTAAGTACATATTAAATATTCAATAAATACTTGTTGAATGTAATTAAGTTGAATTAAATCAGGTAATAGATTAATTTTTATGTGGACTAGTTGACCTTATAGATGAAAAATGTTTCAAAGTCTAAATTGTTTCCTCTTGCAATTTATCAAAATAATTTATTCATTATGCCAATTAATCAATAATAAAGGTGGGAGTACTTATTTTGTTTTTTCTATTTCAAGTTTTTATTTAAATTCTAGTAGTTAACGTATATGGTAAAATTGATTTCATGTGTGGTATGTAGTGATTCATCACTTACATATAATACCCAGTGCTGATCATAACAAGTGACCTTAACAACATCCCGCATTTAGCCCATCCTCAGCCCACCTCCTTCCATCAACCTTCAGTTTGTTCCCTGTAGTTAAGAGTCTCTTATGGTTTCCTTTCACTCTCTTTTTTTTTTCCCCCTATGTTCATTTGTTTTGTTCCTTAAATTCTGAATTATGTCTAATTTTAGCTGGACACCACAGAAGGACCTGAAGGGAACACAGATATAAGATTGGAATAGTTTAGACCTGATACTATAAGACTCCTAGAAGAATACATAGGAAAAAATCTCTTCAATGTTGGACTTGGCAAAGACTTTTTGGATGTGACACCAAAAGCACAAACAACAAAAGCAAAAATCAACAAGTGGGAGTATATCAAACTTAAAAGCTTCTGCACTACAAAAGAAATAATGAACAAAATAACTCAATAACAAAAAAACCAACTGATCTAAAAAATGGGCAGAGGATCTGAAGAGACATTTTTCCCGAGGATATATAGATGGCCAACGAGTATATGAAAAGACACTAAACATCACTAATTTTTAAGGAAATGAAAACCAAAACCATAATGAAATATCACCTCATGCCAGTTAGAATGGCTATCATCAAGAAGAGATAACAAGTGTTGGAAAGAATATGGAGAAATGAGAACTCCTCTACACTCCCACTGTTGGTATGAATGTAAATTGCTTCAGCCATTATGGAAAACAATATGGTGATTTCTCAAAAAATTAAAAATAGAGCTTACCATATAATCCAGAAATTCTATTTCTGAGTATATACCCAAAGGGAATGAAAAACGATTTCAAAGAGATATATCTACTCCTATGTTTATTGTAGCATTATTCACAATAGCCAACAAATGGAAAAAACCTAAATGCCTGACACTAGATGAATGGATAAAGAAGATGTGTGGATACACATATGTATACACAAGGTGGAATATTATTCAGCCATGAGAAAGAAGGACATCTTGTTATTTGTGACATGGTTGGACCTTGAGAGCATAATGCTAAGTGAGGTAAGCTGGATAAAGAAAAACAAATATAGATAATATCACTTATATGAGGAAGCTAAAAAAGCCAAATAGGTAAAAACCATAAAATGGTGGTTACCAGGGGCTGGGGATTGGTGTGATAGGTGAGATGTGGTTTAAAGGTAAAAATTTGCAATGAGTAGTAAACAAGTCCTAGAGATCTAATGTACATTATAGTGAATATAAACAACAATATTCTACTATAACCATCAAACTTGCTAAGAGACTAGATATTAATCATCCTAACCACTAAAAAGAAATTATAATTATGTGATATGATAGAGGTGATAATTATTGTTAAAATGACATATTTCAATATATAAATGTATCAAATAAACATGTGTATTTTATTTTATACAGTGGTATATATCAAGTATATTTCAAAAAAATTGGAATATTTCAGTGAATACCACCACCTCAATAAGAAGGAATCATATAAAAATGTAGTATGGAAATAGCACTAACTTTTGAAACTTAGAAACAAATGATAGGAGTTAAGCTATTAAAAATCAAACCAGTAATAAAAGCTTAACTTCTCTGAACCTCCAATTTCTTTATCTATAAAATCATGACAATAGTTCAACCCAACAAAATGGGCTAATTTAGTTATCAAAGTTACCAAACAGTACATGTACCACTGTATTATTTTGTAGAATTAAGTCGAGTAGAAAAAGTTCTGGAAAGACCCAGAGTGGATGCCTTTGGTCAGATGGGTGCTTGGATTATCCCTACATTAAACAAATATTTATTGCATTTATATAGTGCAGCTCTTTGGACATTAATGTTTTAACTCCCTATTTCTTTCTTTTGATGTATAATTTTTAAATTGTGGTCAAATATACATAACATAAAATTAATCATTTTAACCATTTTTAAGTACACAGTTTTATGACATTAATTATGTTCACTTTTATTTTTAGTATAAAGCTAGTCCATTCTATTTTATTTTTAAAAAATAAAGAAATTTTAGTTGAAGTGTAGTTGACATCAGCCCTCCATTATTAAAAACAGTTCAAAGCAGGAATAATTTTCTGAAAGTCAGTTAGAAATGAAAAAGGAAAACAGTGAGAACTTCATCAACCCTCCACTCCTGCCAAATTCTGAAAAGCAGAACAAAATGAGTAAAGACGGGCAAATTAACCCGAATTTACAGTGAACAAGATGCCAAACATTGATGTCCATGTTTAAAAATAATAAGTCCAAGACTAAAATATAATGTTGACCAACTTGTTTTTACTTAAATTGGGCAAAAACTATTTGTAGCCAAATTATCTAGGGTCCTTGTCCAAGTTGCCTAGTGTTTATATCTTTGTAAGATTTTTTTAATCAAGGGAGGAGCAAGATGGTGGAGGAGTAGGAGACCTAAATCTCATCTGGTCACAGGAATTCATCTAGATAGTTATCAAACCATTCGGAACACCTACAAACTCAAGAGGAGTTCAAAGAAAAGAATAGCAACAACTCTCTGAACAGAAAAGTGACCACTTTCTGGAAGGTAGGATGTGCAGGGAAGTGAATCTGAGGTGATATTCAGGAAGATAGACTGCGGGGGGAGGGAACCTCCTCAGACGGATACCAGCAAGTGATAGAGCAGTGGAGCACAAAATCGAACTTTTAGAAGTCTGCTCCACTGAGGGACATTGCTCCAGTGGCTAAGTGGGGGGTGGAACCCTCACTGGGACAGTGTGGCCTCAGGACCCTTGGGATCACAGAAAGACTGGGGGTGCCTGAGTGCGGCAGAGCTCCCAGGTATTGGAGTGGGGAAGCCAGCTGCAAAGTCAGAGCTGAGGAGTGGGCTTTCAGCTCAGGGTTGCCATAAACCGTGATCCCAGGCACAGTGTCACAGTCATGACAGTCCCTGCTCCCTATTCTTTGAACAGGGACCCAATAAGCAGCAGATCTGGGAAGACTCCCCTTCCTCCCCTTGGGAGGAGCAACATGGGAGCTCACTGAAGTAATCTTCTGGGTTTGGAGACTCTAAACGGGGTCGTGCAACAGAGATAGAAATGCTCAATCACAGGCTGGGTGAGCATGGAGTGTGGCCGGAGACCAGGGAGACAGGAGTGATTGACTGCTTTTCTCTGGGGGTTCACTGAAGAGTGGGTCCCTGAGTTCTCAGCTCCTCCAGGGTAGGGATTGGGAGGCCACCATTTTCTTTCTCATCCTCCAAAGCTGTACAGAAAGCTTTCAGGGAACAAAAGCTACTGAGAGCAAAGCCAAGCAGATGACAGATGATGTAGCCCAGCCCCTGGCAAGGGCGATGCAGTTCGGCCTCGGGCACAGACACTTGAGAATCACTGCAACAGGCCCCTCCCCCAGAAGATCAGCAAAAACATTCAGCCAAGAACATGTTTACCGATCAATGAGAACTGCAAGACTCCAGTGTGAAGGGAATACAGCACATAGAATTTGTGCCTTTTCCCCCATGATTCTTTAGTCTTTCAAAGTTAATTTTTAAAATTTTCTTTATTTTTTCTTTCTCTATTTCTTTTTTTAAAATTTTTTCTTCTTTCCTTTTTCAACCAACATCTTATACTATCAATTCTTTTTCTAAAATATTTTTTAATTTTCATTTTTACATATTTTATATATACTATCCCTTCATTGTATTTAACCTTATTTTTTGTATATATGTTTTTCTTTCTTTAAAGTTTTGGGATACAGTTTCTTCTAACAGACCAAAATATACCCTAATTCTAGTGGATGGCTTTGTTCTAGTCTCCTGCCTGATCACATTCTCTCCTTTTTTTTAAAATTTTTTTTCTTTCTTTTTTCAACCATCTTCTTAACAATTCCTTTTTTAAAATCTTTTTTAAATTTCCATCTTTACAATCATATTCTATCCGTTCATCATATTTACCCTTATTTTAGTATATATATATATACACACACATATATATATATATATATATATATATAAATATATATATAAGTTTTTCTTTCTTTAAAATTTTGGAAGCCAGTTTCTTCTAACAGACCAAAATACACTGAAAACTGAATGTGTAGCTCTGTTCTATTCACCGGCCTGATCATATTCTTCCCCCCGCCACCCCTGATTTCGGGTCTCTCCTGATTTGTTTAGTGTATATTTTTCTGGGGTCATTGTTACCCTTTTAGCATTTTGTTCTCTCATTCATCTATTCTCTGGACAAAATGACAAGACGGAAAAACTCACCTCAAAAAAAAAAAAAACCAAAAAAAACCCAAGAGGCAGTACTGACTGCCAGGGACATTAATAAGATGTTGGAACCAGATTTAAGAATGACGATTATAAAGATACTAGCTGGGCTTGAAAAAAGCATAGAAGATACTAGAGAATCCCTTTCTGGAGAAATAAAATAAAAGTTGAAATCAAAAAGGCTATTAATGAGGTACAATAAAAAATGGAGGCTCTAATTGCTAAGATAAATGAGGCAGAAGAGAGAATCAGTGATATAGAAGACCAAATGATGGAGAATAAAGAAGCTGAGAAAAAGAGAGATAAATAACTACTGGATCACTAGGGGAAATTTTGAGAGCTAGGTTATACTATAAGACAAAAAAAATTAGAATAATTGGGATCCCAGAAGAAGAAAGAGAGAGAGGGGCAGAAGGTATATTGAGGCAAATTATAGTGGAGAACTTCCCTAATGTGGGGAAGGAAACAGGCATCAAAATCCAGGAGGCACAGAGAACACACCTCCCCCAAATCAATAAAAATACGTCAACACCTCGACATCTAATAGTAAAACTCACACATCTCAGAGACAAAGAGAAACTCCTGAAAGCAGCTCAGGACAAGAGCTCTGTAACCTACAACAGTAGAAACATTAGATTGGCAGCAGACCTATCCACAGAGACCTGGCAGGCCAGAAAGGACTGGCATGATATATTCAGAGTACTAAACGAAAAAAAATATGCAGCCAAGAATACTATATCCAGCTAGGCTGTTATTGAAAATAGAAGGAGAGATAAAATCTTCCAGGAAAAAAAAAAAACAAAAAACAAAAAAACAAAACTAAAAGAATTTGCAAACATGAAACCAGCCCTACAAGAAATATTGAAAGGGTCCTCTAAGCAAAGAGAGAGCCTAAAAGTAACATAGACCAGAAAGGAACACAGACAATATACAGTAACTGTCACCTTACAGGCAATACAATGGCACTAAATTCATATCTTTCAATAGTTACCATGAATGTAAATGAGCTAAATGCCCCAATCAAAAGACACAGGGTATCAGATTGGATAAAAAAAAAAAAGGCCCATTGATATGCTGTCTGCAAGAGATTCATTTTAGACCCAAAGACACTTCCAGATTGAAAGTGAAGGGATGGAAAACCATTTACCATGCTAATGGACATCAAAAGAAAGCTGGGGTGGCAATCCTTATATCAGACAAATTAGACTTTAAACAAAGACTATAATAAGAGATGAGGAAGGACACTATATCCTACTTAAAGGGTCTATCCAACAAGAAGATCTAACAATTGTAAATATCTATGCCCTTAACATGGGAGCAGCTAATTATATAAGCCAATTAATAAAAAAAGCAAAGAAACACATCGACAACAATACAATAATAGTAGGGGACTTTAACAACCCCCCTCACTGAAATGGACAGATCATCTAAGCGAAAGATCAACAAGGAAATAAAGGCTTTAGATGACACACTGGACCAAATGGATTTCACAGATATATTCAGAACATTCTATCCCAAAGCAACAGAATACACATTCTTCTCTAGTGCCCATGGAGCATTCTCCAGAATAGATCATGTCCTGGGTCACAAACCAGGTCTCAACTGGTACTAAAAGATTGGGATCATTCCCTCATATTTTTGGACCACAATGCTTTGAAACTAGAACTCAATCACAAGAGGAAAGTCAGAAAGAACTCAAATACATGGAGGCTAAAGAGCATCCTACTAAAGAATGAATGGGTCAACCAGGAAATTAAAGAAGAATTAAAAAAATTCATGGAAACAAATGAAAAGGAAAACACAACTGTTCAAAATCTTTGGGATGCAGCAAAGGCTGTACTAAGAAGAAAGTATATAGCAATACAAGTCTTTCTCAAGAAACAAGAAAGGTCTCAAATACACAACCTAACCCTACACCTACAGGAACTGGAGAAAGAACAGCAAATAAAGCCTAAACCCAGCAGGGGAAGAGAAATAATAAAGATCAGAGCAGAAATAAATGAAATAGAAACCAAAAGAACAGCAGAAGAGATCAATGAAACTAGGAGCTGTTTTTTTGAGAAAATTAATAATATTAATAAACCCCTGGCCAGACTTATCAAAAAGAAAAGAAAAATGACCCAAATAAATAAAATCATGAATGAAAGAGGAGAGATCACAACCAATGCCAGAGAAATACAAACAATTATAAGAACATATTATGATCAACTATATGCCAGCAAATTAGACAATCTGGAAGAAATGGATGTATTCCTAGAGACATATAAACTACCAAAACTGAACCAGGAAGAAATAGAAAACCTGAACAGACCCATAACCACTAAGGAAATTGAAGCAGTAATCAACACTCTCCCAACAAACAAGAGCCCAGGGCCAGACTGCTTCCCAGGGGAATTCTACCAAACATTTCAAGAAGAATTAATACCTATTCTTCTGAAACTGTTCTAAAAAATAGAAACAGAAGGAAAACTTCCAAACTCATTTTATGAGGCCAGGATTACCTTGATCCCAAAACCAGAAAAAGACCTCATCAAAAAGGGGAATTACAGACCAATATCCCTGATGAACATGGATGCAAAAATTCTCACCAAAATACTAGCCAATAGGATCCAACAGTACATTAAAAGGATTATTCACCACGACCAAGTGGGATTTATCCCTGGGCTGCAAGGTTGGTTCAACATCTGCAAATCAATCAATGTGATACAATACATTAATAAAAGAAAGAACAAGAACCTTATGATCCTCTCAACAGATGCAGAAAAAGCATTTGACAAAGTACAGCATCTTTTCTTGATTAAAACTCTTCACAGGGTAGAGATAGAGAGTACATATCTTAATATCATAAAAGCCATCTATGAAAAACCCACAGCCAATACCATTCTCAATGGGGAAAAACTGAGAGCTTTCCCCCTAAGGTCAGGAACACGGCAGGGATGTCCACTATCACCACTGCTATTCAACATAGAATTAGAAGTCCTAGCCACAGCAATCAGACAACAAAAAGAAATAAAAGGCATCCAAATTGGCAAAGAAGTCAAACTCTCACTCTTTGCAGATGATGTGATACTCTATGTGGAAAACCCAAAGACTCCACCCCAATACTGCTAGAACTCATACAGGAATTCAGTAAAGTGGCAGGATAGAAAATCGATGCACAGAAATCAGTCGCATTTCTATACACCAACAAGACAGAAGAAAGAGAAATTAAGGAGTCTATCCCAGGTACAGTTGCACCAAAAACCATAAGATACCTAGGAATAACTCTAACCAAAGAGGCAAAGAATCTGTACTCAGAAAACTATAGAACATTCATGAAATAACATTGAGGAAGACACAAAGAAATGGAAAAACGTTCCATGCTTATAGATTGGAAGAACAAATATTGTGAAAATGTCTATGCTACCTAGAGCAATCTACACATTTAATGCAATCCCTATCAAAATACCATCCACTTTTTTCAAAGAAATGGAACAAATAATCCTAAAATTTGTATGGAACCAGAAAAGACCCCAAATAGCCAGAGGAATGTTGAAAAAGAAAACCAAAGCTGGTGGCATTATATTTCCAGACTTCAAGCTCTATTATAAAGCTGTCATCATCAAGACAGTATGGTACTGGCACAAAAACAGACACATAGATCAAGACCTCAACTCTATGGTCAACTAATCTTTGACAAAGCAGGAAAGAATGTCCAATGGAAAAAAGACAGTCTCTTCAACAAATGGTTTTGGGAAAATTGGACAGCCACATGCAGAAGAATGAAACTGGACCATTTCCTTACACCACACACAAAAATAGACTCAAAATGGCTGGAAGACCTAAATGTGAGACAGGAGTCCATCAAAATCCTAGAGGAGAACATAGGCAGCAACCTCTTCGACCTCAGCCACAGCAACTTCTCCTAGAAACATCGCCAAAGGCAAGGGAAGCAAGGGCAAAATTGAACTACTGGGACTTGATCAGGATAAAAATCTTTTGCAAAGCAAAGGAAACAGTCAACAAAACCAAAAGACAACCGACAGAATGGAGAAGATATTTGCAAATGACATATCAGATAAAGGGCTAGTATCCAAAATCTATAAAGAATTTATCAAATTTCTCCAAAGAAGACGTACAAATGGCAGACACATGAAAAAGTGCTCAACCTCCCTCAGCAGCAGGGAAATACAAATCAAAACCTCCATGAGATACCACCTTCCACCAGTTAGAATGGCTAAAATTAACAAGTGAGGAAATGACAGATGTTGGCAAGGATGCGGAAAAGGGGAACCTCTTACTAATGTTGTGTCATTGGACAAGTCATTTAACTTCCTTGATCCCAAGTTTTCTTATTTCTTAAGTATGAATAATAATAACTGGTGCTTTCCCTACCCATGCTAGATATAAATCTATTAAGGCAGGGTACTCCCAGGAAATAAATGTCACTCATCCTGAGACAGAAAAGGGGGATAGGTATTGGAATGCAAAAGAGAGAGGGAATCTCTTCACTTTCAGAGTTAGGTGATGGAGCTGGAGAGGGAGTAGGTGATGTTGGGCGTCCTTACTAGAGACCCCTCTGGAGCTAGACACTGTGGCACTACTGATAAGCAGTAAGTGACACGCCTGAGGGTGTTACTTAAAGCGCTTTAGGAACTAACTTGCTAAAACATTGATAATCTCAACCCAGAGTAGCACTAACCTGATAAAACTCAACAGATTTCTTCCACTCCAAACCTGGAGAATCTGCTTCTAAATCACCCGTACTCCAATAGCAATAGTCAAAAACACTTAAACTCCTCAGTTATTTGATAATTTTGTTCTGGTTTCTCTCCTTTAGATGATAGTAACCAAGTTGCTTGACTTCCTAAGGTGCAGAATAATCCATCTCTTGGAGTTAAAACAGGAAGGGAGACCCCGAGAAGAGAAACGGGATATTCTTGCAACAAGTGGGATGGGAGATCAGAATCATTTTATTAAGTGATTAAATATTAAAATGTGTGGTCTCCATTTTGTATTCTAATATAGTTATAAATGTATTTGTGTATGCATGTGTGTATGGTGTGTGTGTGTGTGTGTGCGTGCACACGTACAATTGTCCTTTGGAAACTCTGAAGTATTATGAAAACTCTTTGCACAGTCATTTGGCTATATTACTCAAACATGTAAACAACTTGGAAGTTGGGAATAATATTTGGAGGATATAAATGATTTAAGTGATGAAAATAACATTGGAGGGTAGGCCATGAAGAACACCTGAAATAGAGGGATTTCATTTATTTCAAAAAAGAACATTTGGTAGAAGGAAGTTGTTGTGGACTGAAGCGTGACTTCTTACAACTCTCCCCAAATTCATATATTGAAGCCTTAACTCCTAATGTGACTGTATTTGAAGATCGGGACTTCAAGGAGGTAACTAGAGTTACATGAGATCATAACAGTGGGCCTCTATTCAGATAACACTGGTGTCTTTATAAGAAGAGGAAGAGACAGCAGTGTTCAGAAAGAAAGAAAGCAGTTTCTTTCTCCCTGTGCATGCAGAATAAAGGCCAGAGAGGATACAGTAAAAAGGCAACCATCTACAAGCCAGAAAGAGAGCCTTCCTCAGAAACCAACCCTAACTGGCACCGTGATCGTGTTAGAACTGTGAGAAATAAATTTCTGTTGTTTAAGCCACTCAGTCGTGGTATTTTGTGATGACTGCCCAAGCAGACGAAAGCAGAGGCCTTCCTGTTTTGATGGCACCAAAACCGATTTGTGACAATTGGGGCCAAATGGGAAGCAGCGCACCTGACAGTTCTTGATTAAATATCATTGGAGTGATGGATTGAGTTGTAGAAAAAGAGCGTGGTTATTCATGGATATGATAAATTATGAAAGCAATAATACCAGCAGCAAAAAGTATCATTTGAGTAGAGAGGCTGTCCAGCATAGCAGGGGAGTGTATGGTGTCTGGTGCCAGCCTGGGTTCAAAGCCCACCTCCAACACCTGCTAGTTTGTATGACCTTGGGCAAGTTACTTAAAGTGTAAGATGGTATAACTACAATACACCTTCTATATAATATACCTGTAATATACCTACTATGAAAGTTCATTATAAGGATTAACTGTATTAATATATTAATATATATTAATATTAAAGTGCTTAAATTAATGCCTGAGCACTATCAGCATGAATTATTATTAATAAGAAAAATATTACAATGGAATGCACTTATAAGAATTTTCCTTTTCACTTTCAGAGCCTGATCATTAGAGTAATACTAACTACCCTAGAAAGCACTTAGCCCTAAATCATATAATTCTCACTTTCACATATCATAAAAATATGCACTTTTGTTTTCAAATGAAAATCATTAAAATATATATAAACCCATTATCTGTTTTCCTAAGGACATGAAATAGCGGGTTCGATCCCTAGGTAACCAACAAAAAAACTCTACTGAAGAAGGATATAATGATTTTTATATTCTCTGTGAATTGATATCATCTTAGGGCTTAAATGCAGGAGGATGCCTCATCCCCAGTATTGTAATTCCTTTTGTCTCAGTGACATAAAACCTGTGTCTCAGTGACAAACTAAATAGAAATTTGGATAAATCAATATCAAGGAAAAGAACATGCTCTGATTTTCCCAAACTGGGGTGGACCTAGAAAGGTAATGGCCAGTTGCCATGGAGTTCATGCCAAAGGGGTGATTCATGCCTTCTCTCTGGGACTCACTCAGTTCAGTCTCACTAGAATACTTGGTGCTTATAATTACTGAAAAGATTAATCTAATGGGTGTATGTACTAGGAAGTAGTGGAATTTGTACAACCTACATTGTAGATTTCCAGAAAAATTCACAGCCGAAGTGTTATAATTGGATTAGGAAAGCAGAGCTAAATGATGGAAGAATAAGTTTGCTTTTCTTCATGTTAGGACTTGAGTTATTAACCTTAGTTAGCTTGGTTAGCTCATCTGCTAATCTGTGTTCTCCTTTGAGATGAATTTCCTTGTAAAACTGTTCATGTTGGTCATTACAGACTGAAGATGGTTTTTATCTCATCCTAACACACTTGTAAAGAAACCCCTCTCTGACAGCTTTCTATTGCTAGGCTAATGGAACTGCCTGAGTTTATGATTATAAACGGCCTGCGGTTAGCCCTACTGGTTTTGGCAAGTAAATCCTCCTATTAAAACCTCTTATTTTTTTCCTAAGTCTCCATCAGTAGTTTTGGCAAAGACTTGGTTCACGATTCTAACCTAAAACATCCATTCTGTCCCTGGCACTTGGAGATGTTCAGTGAACAATAATAAAAACAATTTTATTCTAATGTAAAATTTTTTTGAAATTTAATTATTTTATTATTATCATGACATTGTTTGTAATGCAGTCTTACTATGGGAAAGTGTTATTTTTTTTCTTTACTTTAGGAAAAAGACATTTTCTCCAACTGGGCAGTATCCCAGAAACACCATCATTTTGAATATTAGGAAAGGAAGGTGACAATGATATTCTAGAAATTCATTTACATATTAATATAATGCAAAGTGAAAAGGAATTTTGACAATTATGACCATAACATTTTTTATTTCTAAATCGTGTTCTCTACTATATTTTTGACTACTTATTGGGTTGTTCCATCTGGTTATTCAGTGTCTGAGCAAAACACAATGCCTCACATGCTGAATCTGTCTGCAATTTTCAATGAATTATCTTCCTGGGGTCAGGCCTATTTGAAGAATTAGCAATATCTTTGACTGATTTCTCAATTTTTATTAAAATTATCCAAAATTACAGTGATATCTACTTATTTATTCCTTGAAATAACACACATTTCCCCAGTATGTCCATTCCTTTGCTCTATCAACCCCGGGCCAAGGCTTCTACTATTTCACATTGTGTCTCACTCTGCCTCTCATTACCAGTAACCCCCAGTTGCCTTAAGCTGCCATTTTCAGATACATTTAACTAGAATAACTCTTTTATTATTTCTCCCTCAATTGCCTTTACACTGCAAGCAAGGATCCTGAACTGAGGAATTACCATATTTCCATAAATCTAAAGACTCATTACTTAACATTTGCTCAGAAAAAAAAAAAGAGAGAGCTGAAAAGTTAAGACAGACTCTCATTTCAGATATATTAATATTTTGGGGAAAGACAAAGGAAATATGGTACTTCATCTCTGTAACTCTAGAACTTAGCCTGGTGCCTATTACATAGTACATATTGCTAATTGTTTCATTATTACTTTTTTATCATTAGTATTATTGATATTAATTATTAATTGATGGCAAATAAAAGCTATTATTTTAAATTGATATACAAAGTCTTTGGTTCTCAGTTTATCCTGCCCCATCTTTAAAACCATATGGTTTTTAGTTTAGTGTCTTTAGTTTCTTTACTTTCCTGATCATGTAAATTCCTTCCTCCAAGCCTTTTTTTTTCTTTCCTTTTGTTCTAGGTTATCTTTGTCTTCCAGACTGGAATAATGTCCTGCCTATCCTTCTGTCCTCTCAGTTCCGAAATCTTACATTTGATTATCAGTAGTTTGGCACTTGGTATTGCTCATTAAGATGGAATCAGATAAACACCAACAATTATCTTAACAGCTGGTACTAGAACTTCACTTATTGAAAGTAACTGCAGGTGCTGCATGTGTTTAAGAAAATATCCTCATGAATGTGAAAAGAGAGGCTTCTGAGCAGAGTCTGAAAGAAAGGCAGAATTAGGGGCGCCTGGGTGGCTCAGTCGTTGAGTGTCTGCCTTCGGCTCAGGTCATGATCCCGGAATCCTGGGATCGAGCCCCGCATCAGGCTCCCTGGTCCGCAGGAAGCCTGCTTCTCCCTCTCCCACTCCCCCTGCTTGTGTTCCCTCTCTCACTGTCTCTCTCTGTCGAATAAATAAATAAATAATCTAAAAAAAAAAAGAGAAAAGGCAGAATTAAAAAAAAAAAAAAGATGTGGAAATGCCCTGCATAAGAAAACAGTAGTAGTAAGAACTTGGTTTTTTTTTTTGCTTTGAAAAAGTACAGGTAGAGCAACTTCAGCAAGAGGCTGAAGGAAAGGCTAGAAGTCAAGACTGAAGCAAAGTTGACAGAAATGGCCAAGGGACTTTTAAGCAGTGATGACTCTAGTATTCGCTTATTTTTTCTGGCATCATCATCACTTTAACCCACTGGTATACTCTGCAGCATGCACAAAAACACTGTGGGCAAGGGTTAATTTTGTAACAATCACAGAGATGCAATGTCTGGGTTATCTGGTGTGGGAGAGACAACATATGTGAAAGCCCAAGATGGTCCGTAAGTTGACATAGTACAAAACAAAGCTTGAGGCAGATGTAACCAGGAAAGCCATCCCACTCCTATTCCTCATGATGCCATTGATATGAGTTAAACCTTTTTCCTTTGTCCCTCCTGTAGGATCATTATTAGCAGAAACCTTGGCTTGTTTCTCCTTTTCTTCCTGCTTTGCCAACAGAGTGTGAAGCTCATAGTATAGATTCAAAAAAACTCGATTTGAACAACTGGGCCATTTTCATTGTTGCGGAAAGAAAATTCAGATGCACAGAGTGGCTGAGGTCCAGTTTGATTTTATGTATCTGCCCTTAATCACTAGAGATATATCTCTCAGCTACCTTATTTCCTAATAGATAATTAAAGCCTTGCTTACAATTATTTCTCATCACTTGTCGGTGGAAACTAATAGGCTAGCTATAAGAGACAGAATAAGAATACAGTTGAGAGAATACAGTGAGTAATGGTCTTGGTGATTTATAGAGGCAGGAAAAAAAACATTTACCTTGAGAAAAATCCAGATGGGCATTTTTGCTTAACACTTATTCATATGTCATTTAACATAGTTCAATATTGTTTGTCACTAGTTTGATACCATCTAGCCTCTAGTTACTATTTTTTCTTTTGAAGGGAGCATGTGGGTGTTTTTTTTACTGAGTTTCTCCACAGAGCAGTTTATAAGAAAAGCTGTAAGATTAATGAATATGAACTTCCTCCAGTGATATGAGTAGATAGAAACTGTGGGAAACAGATCTGTAAAGAATGCAGTACGGGTTAATTTAGGCTGACTCCCCAACGCTTATAGCTAGGAGAATTCAAGGGATACTTATTAAATCTGTTGGAGCAATTTAGGCTAACGTTCCATAATTACTCAATAAATAATATTCATCATCTGCTATTTGGAAAGCATGGAATTAGGCACTGAGTGGAAAGCAAATATAAAGAAAATATGGTCTTATATTTAGAGATTGTATAATCTAGGGTCAAAATCTGTTTTTTCTGGGCATTAAATTAACAATATCAGAGAGCTCCCTAAACTACAATAATGAATTATAGGGTTCAGAGGAGGACATGTCATTTTCTGTGGCTTGATCTGGGGACATAAAATTTGAGCTGAACTGGGATTGGGTTGGGTTGGATTTAACAGGTGAACACAGGGAAGAAGAGAAAGTGGAGAGGAATCCTAGGTGGAATGAATGACATCCATCTGCCTCCAAAAATTTCTCTTCAATTTACCTCTTAGCATTACTACCTTTGAACTTACCAATTGTTAATTGTACTTAAAAATTGTACTTAATAATTGTACTTAGTAATTGTACTTAACAATTACTCTTGTTTCTTCTTGCTTGCCGTATGGCAACTGCCTCCTTAATAGGTCTTCCTTCTCTTCTAATTTATCCTCTGAAAAGCATTGCCATATATGTTACTCTACTACTAAAAAACATTAAATGTTTCTAATTGCACACCTAAAAAATAAAGTCCGTATACAAGGCCCTTCATATTTGGCCCAATTCTATCAACAGTGATTTTTGTACACTTCAGGAAACATTTAACAATGAGTGGAGACATTTTTGGTTGTCACAATTCAGGGGAGAGTGTTTCAAGCCTCTGGTGGGAGAGGTCAAGGGTGCCACTAAATATCCTATAAAGCAGAGGATAGCCCTCCACAACAAAGAATTATCTGACCCAAATCATCAATTATGCCGAGACTGGAAAAACCTGGTTTATACAACTTAATTCGATTGTGTAATTATAATGACTACAACAGATTTGAGAAAAGAGACCACTGACTCAATAAATGAAGCACTCAGCCAGAGGCTACAGGATTCTGTGGGTGAATAGGAGAGTCACTTATTAGCTATGAGCACTTAGCATGTCCATCAGCCAGTATGTTCACAGGCAATGCAATGCACTGTTTAATCCCCAGTGTTGTTTTAATAGACAGGAAGGAAGGAAGCTTTACTGAACTTGTATTTTCCTGAACAGGCTATATACCTTTGCATTGCTGGACTCTTGCATGCATTCTTCCTTATGCCTGGAATTCCCTTTCTTACTCTGCCTGGCAAACACACTTATCTTTCAAGTCCCACAAAAATATCATATTCAAGGGAAAACTTTCCCTAATTTTCCATATAGTTAGTTGGTCTAGCAATTTCCTCATACCTCACTTATAACATGCTTCACAGAGAATTATAATTATTTACAGTGTATGTTTCTTCTTCATTAGAGTGAGCTTTGAAGATAGAGTTCATGTTTCATTCACCTTCTCATTCCTGGTACTTATCACAGTAGCTGGCACATAAAAAAGAAAGCAATATATGTTGATTTAGTAAATGAATGAGGAGGGATGAAAAAATTATATGTATGCTAGAAACAGGGAATAACCTACTTTGGATGGAAAGGCAGGCATGAATGAAAGAGTCGTGAAAGCTCAGACTGCAGAGGTATCTAGGGTTTAGATTGCAGTGTGCTTTGAAGGCCTGGAGTTAGTGGTTTATTTGGGAGGATTTAGAGAAACTAGAATGTGGTTTTCATCACGGGATGACACAAAGTGGCAGTGTCGAAACATTAATCTGGTGGAGCTATTCGAAAGTATTTGGTAATTACGAAGCATTTAATCATTGGATCATAATATATACCAGGCTTATGTAAATATTGTGGTTTTAGTGTCTCTGAAGAGAGCCTGTGAACTTAATCTGGGGTCACTCCCAAGCCTAGAAGAGTAAAAGAAGGAGTCAAAATATCACTGTAATCGCACTACCCGTCTCAGGGGATCTGTGTATTCCACTGAAGAATGGGAGTGGATCAAATTGGGGAAACTGACAGGGAGTCTGGATAACCATTAGAAACTGCCCAAAGTCAGAGATGTCCTGGCTGCAAGTGCCTGTGCCCCTCCTGGTAGATCTGCTTTCTTGGTATAGTTCATGGTGGGCATTGCTTTTGGTATCTAGGTCATCATAGAGGAATCTGGTAGCTCTTTTTCTGTCAACTCATCTTTCCCAACTTTCTTTTTATAGCCACAGCATTTCCTTTCCTTGGCAGAATTCTGGTCCTGTTTACCTGGTTCTAGTACATGTATCCATTACTGCACACCTAACCTCTACCTTTCCAGGCACAAATGAACACATGGCTCAGGCTGAGCCAATCATAACGCCACATCCATCTGGACAGTTTTTCACAGGGTTGTGCATAACCAACCAAACCAGGCCAGTCAGAATCCTTCCCCAGAACTTTATAGTTGGAGTCGGAGAGGAAATGCTTTCTTCTACTCAGCAAACTATAGGGATATGGATCTGGACTGTCAGTGGCCATCCTCTCTGATGCATGGAGACACCCTTCATGGAGTTGAAAATAAAGGAACCAACATGTAAAGAGAAGCAGGGACCAAGAGAAATAAGAACTGGATGGAGACAAATATTGTTGTGGCACTGAGGTCCCTGGTCTGGTCTCTGAGTGACTGGTCTCTGTGGCTTCTCTTCCAAGTTCATGACCTGTCTCAGTATGCTTCCTAAATAAAGGAGTCCACTCACTTCCCTTTTTGCTTAAGTTAATTTTTGTTGGGGTGTGGTAGCCAAAGAAAATGTAACTAATAACTATCCCTTAACCTAAGGGTGTAGTGATACAGGGAACATGGGTCAGTAGCAGGCTGGGAGCTGAAATACCGGCTCTTATTATTACACAAAATTTTCCACATTCTTGATCAGGGACCCAAAATAGGGATATTCCACCTTGATTCTCTACGAAGTTCTTCTCAAAATCCAACAAAATTATTAAAAATAAAAACACAAATGTTTTCATTCTAATAGCAAAAGCACTTAAAGCATTTAAAATATAAAGAATTCTGCTCTTCATCCATATCACCTCAGCAGTGATTCGGAGTGTGTTCCATCCTAGCAAAGTCTGCCTGTCAGGTCCACATGTGGTTCCTCTCGTGCAGAGACTTAGGAACCCCAAAGATGGGTTTTCCCCATCTCTCCCTGCTCGCCAACAGATGACAATGGGAAAAAAGGACAGGAGAGCAACAGCAGATACACTGATTCGGAGAGCAAAGAGTGCAGTTAGCCAGCAGTCCCTGACGTGTGGAAGTTCTGATATCCCACTGAGTGAACACATGTGAGGAGCAGAAGCCTTCCTTAATTCATGGCGTTGTGACTCTGTTCTCTGGAGGAAACTTTTTGTCTCTAGGACTTCACAGCTTGTGTCCATTTCCCTTTATTCTTCAGTGGATATGAAGTGGGTATTGGGGGCATATTTCCTCCTTGAGGGCTCAAGGAACCTCCTTAGAGGTTCAAGACCTGTTTTAATTCAAATGCTTATTGGTCAAAATTCTTGTTTCTTTGGCAATTCCTTCTCTTGAAAGTGGGCTTTCTTTATTGGGGTACTTCGTGCTAGCTGCTGCCACAGACCTTCCGAAATCTCTGTGCTTATATACCCAAGGGTTAATCTTGAGATGGAGGAAAGGGAGTGAGGCTCTGCTACTCTTCCTGCAAGGTCTCTCCAGCTGGCTGTGTCTCTCCAACAGAGTCATTGATTTTCTCAAGGCAACAGGCATGCCTCCCTCTTTCTCTGGGTTCTTGTACTGTTCCCTCCCCTCTTAATAGCCTGGGTATCAGGCTATTACTAACTCTTGAATGTACGATTACAATAATCCACATCTCTGCAAATATCTCTTTGTAAATAAACTCTCATGAAATTATTCTATTTTGACTACATCATCTGTTTCCTCTTGGGACACTAAGTAATTCAGTGGATGTCTGTGTTTGAATCTATGCTCCATGATAGTACTTTCTTTTTTATTGTTGCTGTTGTTGTTGGCACTTTATCTGTGTATGATGTCTGCTATTCATGCCATTTCTGTGGATTTCTATTTAGTATTGTGTGTCTCTGAACTGCCTTTATATTCTCTGCCAAATAAGGGCTTCGATTTTCAGATCTGAAGTGTGTTTCTTTTTTATTATTTTATTTTGAAATAATTAAAACCCTGCAAAGAAGTGGGAAGAATAGTTTGGAGAGCTTTTTCATTTTGAACTATTTGAGTAAGTGGTTGATAAGATGCCCTATAACCTCCAAACACTTTAGTATAAACTCCAAATACTTCAGCGTGTATTTTCTACAAATAAGTTCAATTTTCTTTTTTTTTTCTTAAAGATTTTATTTATTTGACAGAGAGAGAGACAGCAAGAAAGGAAACACAAGAAGGGGGAGTGGGAGAGGGAGACGCAGGCTTCCCGCTGAGCAGGGAGCCCGATGTGGGGCTCGATTCCAGTACCCTGGGATCATGGCCCGAGCCGAAGGCAGACACTCAACGACTGAGCCACCCAGGTGCCCCTCAGTTCAATTTTCTATATAACCATAGTAATACCACTGAAGTCAGGAAATTAATATTTATACATGCTACCATCTAAATCACAGATGCCATTCAAGTCTTGCCAATTGTCCCAATTATGTTCCTTATAATTAAAAGAATTTAATACAAGATCACATGGGGGCAAATAAATAAATAAAATCTTAAAAAAATACAAGATCACATGTTTCACTTAGCTATCATATCTCTGTTATCCTTTAATCAGGAACTTTTCCTTGGTCTCTTTTCACTTTTATGACTTTGACAATTTCATCTAGTTTATAAAATGTCTCCAAATTTGGGTTTATCTAGTACTTTTTAAAAAATTTTATTTATTCATTTGACACAGAGAGAGAGAAAGCAAGCGAGCATGAGTGGGGGGCAGAGGGAGAGGGAGAAGCAGGCTCCCCACTGAGCAGGGAGCCTGATGTGGGGCTTGATCCCAGGACTCTGGGGTCATGACCTGAGCCAAAGGCAGACCCTCAACCGACTGAGCCACCCAGGCGCCCCTATCTAGTATTTTCTTATGATTTGATTCAAGTTTTGCTTCTTCTAGTGCTGGAATACCATAGTAATGATTTTGTGTTCTTATTGCATCCAATTAGGTGGTACATATTTTCAATTTGTCACTTTTCTGGTGATGTTAATTTTAATAATTTGCTTAAGTGGTGTCTGCCAGATTTCTCCACTGAAAAGTCATTCTCTTCTTCTTTGCAATTAATAAGCATTTTTTAGTTGAGACTGTGTAAATATTCCATTTCTTGTCAAACTTTCACTCATTAATTTTAGCATCTATTGATATTTCTTGGCTGAATTATTACAATGATATTTGTCAAATGTTTATTTTCTAATTTTACCCTTCCTCCTGTGTTTACTAGTTGCCATTCTACTGTAAAGAGTTTATTCCTCCCAATTCATTTTTTCCACTTATTTATTTATATCATATGAATTTATATATTCCTGTTCTATTCAGTGGGTTGTAATAGTTTACTAACATTATTCATTCTGATGCTCAGATTGTCCCAGATTTGGCAGTGGGAGCCTTTTCAAGATGGCTTCCATAACTTTTTAACCATTTCCTTGCTATATTGAATAAAATATTTTGGCTCATCTTTGATTTTCCCTGCTCTAGCCCTGAAGTCATCTATTTCTCCAAGGAACCCTGGTTTCTTTTAGCAGAGAATTGTATTGAGGAACCAGAATCTAGGCACTTGGAATGCTCTTTGGTTTTGAAGTATCATTGTACCCAGACCCCGTCAATGGAAAGAATATATTTAAGTATGTAAGCTCTATACATACATATATTCACAAGTGTATTAGTTATCTATTGCTATAACAAACTTAGTAGTAAAAAGTTGGACATTTAGTACTTCACAGTTTAGTCCAGAATTCAGAAGCAGATTAGCTGGGGTGTTCTGGCTAATGCCTCTCATGAGGTTATTATCAAGACACTGGCCAGGACTACAGTTTTCTTAAGGCACGACTGGAACTAGAGGATCCACTTTCAAGGTGGCTCACTCACAGTTCTGGCAAGCCAGGACTGGTTGTTGGCAGAAGGCCTCATTTTCTCATGTCACTGCTTTCTCCACAGGGCTGCTGAGTGTCATCATAACATGGTAGCTGGCCTTTCCCAGAGCGAGGAAGCCAGAATGTCTTTTATGCCCTAGCCACAAAAGCCTCATTCTGTCATTTCCACAGTATCCTATTGCTTACACAGGTCAAGCCTATTCAGTATGGAAACGACTACACAAAGGAATGAATGCCAGGAGGCAAGAAAATTAGGGGCCACTTTAGAGACCGGCTACTGCAGTATCTATACTTATTATTCTGTATCTCTATTTCTACATCTATCTACCCATCTTGTCTATCTATCTATCTATCATCTGTCTATCAGAAACTATATGTTCATACCAAAAACTTCAAATTCAATCCAACACCACGGGATTCATTCTAGTTTTTGCCCTTTCTGTGACAGGGTGAACGCTGACTCCCATTATTCTCATATAGTCCCAATATATTTACTTATTTGATCAATCCTCCCGTATGTAAGCCATCTCTTGGACCCATGCCCAGCTACCTCTACCCCCTGTGCAAACGCCCCCTCACCAAGCATTTAGGCCCTTAGCCCGGGCCAGGCAGACCACTGCAGCCCCTCCTCCTACCCACCCCACATGAACTACTTGCTCCCTACGACCCCACCTAATGGTGTTTGAACTGAGTCATTCAGGAAGTTATTCCATACTATTCAGGAAGGAAGCTAAGTAGATATGACTGTGTTTTTGTTGTTGGTGTGAATTGTATTGTGACAGTGGAAAGAATTTATAATAGATTCGGGCTATAGAAACAAACCTCTAGACTTAGTCTAAACTGAAAAAGTCTCCCCACATGGCTAACAAGGTCCGAGTACTGCCACATTTCCTTTGCATCTGGGTCTGGCGCTCCCTCCCTCCGTGAACCCATGCTTGTTTAAACTGTCAAGGATACTGTTATGCAGGCCACATACATATTCTTTTCTGCTCTCACTTTTCTTGCTTCCCCTTTTCCTGGTTTTCTTTCTCTTCTGTTTCCCTTCCCTTCTCATTTCCCTCCACTCCCCACAGCCTTCATCCTCTCCCATTTTTTTAAAGTTGTCTTTGCTTCAAGCTTGTCACAATGTCTATTGGCACACTCAAGACATTGTTTTTGTCAGAGCAGCCCGAAGGTTATTGATTGGCTGGTGCTAAACAAGCAAACCTCCATTCATTCTTCATTTTAAAAAAATGAGTATATTTGGGGCACCTGGGTGGCTCAGTTGCTGAAGCTGTCTGCTTAGATTCAGATCATGACCCCAGAGTCCTGGGATCAAGCCGCCCCATCAGGTTCCCTGCTCAGCAGGGATTCTGCTTCTCCTTCTGCTGTCCCTCACTCCCACTTGCTCTCTCTTATGTGCACTGTCTCTCAAATAAATAAAATCTTTTAAAAAAACGAGTATATTAGAATGACTGTTTACACTCTAGCCCTCTGTCTCAAGTAAGAATGCTCACTATGAAATCATGGCAACAGAATTTTCAAAAAGTCACCATTATTCCCATATTTCTTCTGAAGAGCTTCTTACTGACCTGAGGACTTCAGTTTCTGCATAAGAAATAGGTAGAGGCAAGGCAGGACTTCTTACCCACAATTAACAATTAGTCTAACAATTTATCTTCTCTAAATTACATGCTGATGAATCACAGAAAACATCTTTCCTACTCTGATTTTTTCATTTGCCCAGAAAGTGAGGGTGATTAACTAGATGAGACATTTCCTGAAAGTTATGAGACAGAGGTTCCAGACACATCAGAGGGACGAAATTATGACTGAGCAAGCTGCTAAACCATTACGCCCTTTAACAAAAAGAGGGACAATGGATTTTTTTTTTTTTTTTTTTTTTTTAGATCTGGAATTGGAGATTGGATTTGGTTAAATCACCCACAGAATTACATGAAAACTGGGGGATTTCAAAAGAGTTTTTTTCTCTACTCATAGAAACACACCAGCATATTTGTTATGCTCTGCCTGTGGAGAGATACATGGTAGGGAAGATAGCACACATGACATGTCAGAGCCAGGGGGCTGATACCTCTGAGCTCAACAATTCTTACACCTCACTTGAGAATAAGATGTGGAGAAGGTCAGAGGAAGGACTACCTACTGAGTGTGCACATGGGAATGCATGCTCGTTAGGGAGGCTCAGTAGGGTGCCAGGGAAATGTGAGCAGATTAGTATTTAGTACACTTCATGGGCTCCAAGGTTATCATTGCACAAAGCTAATCTGTCATGTCAGTTTTGTGCTGTGAAGAATTTACCACAGCTTGTAAAATGGCCTACGTTTTTTGAAATAAGGTTAATGCTAAATTTTATCTAAAGTAACTCTCTAGAAATATCATTCCAGCAACTTAGGAAAAGGAAGAAGTAAACAACTGTAGAAGATAAAAAAATTTTTAAATGTGATGCTTGACACTTTAGAGGAATACAGAAAATTCCTAGATAAGATAGTATGACAACATTAGCCACATTATAGAATAGAGAGAGTTTCCAAATACCACTTTTATCTTGTGCTTCTGTTTAACTATGCTAAGGTTTCCTGAAATGAAACTAAAACTGGCTTTTTATCACTGTTCCTTTCGATTTTAAAAAAATAACAAAATAGCAACATTTCTCCTATGTGAATGTTGACAATAAAATTTCTTTGTCTTCATTCTAACTCTAGTTTTTCTGGATGCATTTAACGTTTTCTTTTAAGTGGAAAAAAAGGGGCATTAATGTAAGGAAAATGCATGAGGACAGAATGAGGTATGATCTCACTCTGGGGAAGGAAGAAGGATTGGAAAGGAATAAAATCTCAGTGGTTCTTTTTCAGGAGTCATCATGGAAAAATTAAAAAACAAAAACCAAAACCGTGGTTTTACTGACCTCTCAATAGTTCAGTCAGTCTTTCTTTTTATCCTTGAGTTTGTCTTTCATTTGTCTTTATATGATAACTAAAAGGAACAAAGTTCACGGAATTTCCAAATAAGATTTGCAAATGATTAACAAAAATTAAAAATATATAAAAACAATTTTCTGTTTATGAAAGGCATTTTTCCTCTCAGTGGGGGAGAATTCCATATGAACAAAATCATTAGAATTTCTTAACCTTGACATAGAGTCTATCATTATTTTTCAAAATATGCAAAGTTTTCTATTTCCCATTGCAATTTTTTTTGTAGCACAAAATATTGGTCGTAATTGTAGAAATTTATTGTCTTTTCCCTCTAGCATTGGTTACTCCTTCTTCTTATAACATCACCTTCATTTTCTTTAAGATTTAATCCTTTCCCATTTGTAGTTTATGTGCTGTGGGTGAGGCTGACTCTACCTCTCCTTGGCTGAGTGACTTAGGCTTGACCAATCAGGACATTGTATCCCTTGGTGCCAGTGGTTGGTTCCAGGATCATCATGTGATCCAATTCAGGTCAAAGAAAGCCAATTCTGGGACTTAGGTGTACATATCAGTAGTAAGAAACTTTTTTTCTGGGATTTTTAGCTGTAGGTTCGTGAGGGAGGCCTGCAGGTGCTGGGAACTACCACGCAGAACCAGCCAGAGAAGAGAGGTAATACAACAGAAAGTATTCAGAGAAGGAAAAGGACATATTTCACACCTTTATAGAAGTTTAAAAATGAAGTTAGTTTTTTACATCAAATTTCTGGTAAAAAAAAAAATTAACAGAGGGCAAATGCAGGCTATACAGAGAGTCTATATTGATTGTTAAGCAATTTAAGTAGCCAATTAATCCTGAAGTTTAAACACTTATTTGTCTTAACTTACCCATATTTTAAAAATTATTTAACCAAAACATTTTGTACTTATCTTGTGCCAGTCACTATTTAAGCCACTTTACCAATAACAACTCACTTAATCCTCCTAACAAACCCACAGTGTAGGAATTATTAGCATCCTTATTTTACCATGGAGGAAAATGGGGCACAGAGAAGCTATATAACTTGTCCAAGGTCACACAGACAGCAAGGAGCAGACCAGACCTGGGAATTGGACCCTGTCAGTCTGACTTCTATTCTAACGGTTACTCATACTGCCTTTTCAGAATAGTGCCCTACTCTGCCCCAGCTCATAAACAAACACAAAGAATGTATTGCTGTGCATTTTATGAAGAAAACTGACACAGATGGATAGTGTCACACAGCTTGTAAGTAAAAGAAAAAAAAAAGTGAGAGTCTGAGAGGCAATATGGTGTTGTGATTAAAAGTGTGGACTCTGCATTCAGACAGGCTGGATTTGAATTCCAGCTACACTAACTCCAGCTGTGTGGGTAAATTACTTGACCTCTGTATGTCTTTGTTTTCCCATTTATAAAAAGGAGCCAATAATAATACCTTTCCAGGTTGTTGTGAGGATTAAAAGCTACAGTGCCTGTATAGCACTTGGCAGAGTATACTAATTTAACTATAATTATTAATAAATCTCATCTTTTTTGTTATACTTCTCTATGCATGATGTTGTTTTCTCTCTTTCTTATTTGTATTCTGCCTCTCAATACATATTATTCTGTTCTCATTTAAACTAGTGCTTTAATTATTTTCTTTCAAGTCCATTCTTTTAATTAAGTCCAGTCTTTTAATCATCTCTGATCTTGTTTTAATTATTTCTTCCAGTTCTAACAGGTTTTTCTTTTGGTACAATGAGGAAAAGGGTGAGATACCGAAAAAGTCAAGTCCCTGACCTTACCTTTGGCCTTTGTCTTGAGAGAACAATCAAGGTACTAGGTTATTTCCTATTCCTGTAAAAGTTGAGAGATAATGGTGTCACTTTTTCAGTCCTTCAAAGAGTTTTCTTTGGAGGGGGATTATCAGGTATTTGTTAGAGTTGCCCCTGGTCCCTATGATTCCATACAGGAAGCCAGTGCACACATTAACTTGATTTTCAAGGGTAAAGGTCAAGAACCAATTAGTAGGTGAATTTTAAAACTTTGCTACTCTGTCTGAATGACTAGTATGAAGGTATTTAAAAATATATGGTGATATGATACTCCTAGAGAAACTGTACTAAGCATTATTGATTGTGCTTATTCAGTTCCTAAGCTAGGTGGGTCATGGGCAACCATTAACTAAGTGCTTCAGAATATTCCCTCAACCAGGCCCAGTGACAGATGCTTTACACTCACAGGAAAAGGGCAAAAGAGTGTTTCTCTCCTCTACACTGAGAAAAAGGCATGATCTACCCCAGGAGGAAGCATTATGGCAATTAGAAGCAATCAACTTACTATTGTACTACATCTGTCTTTTTTCTTCCCTTCCCTTTTCCTTTTCTTTTTTTTCTTTCTTTTTCTTTCTTTCTTTCTTTCTTTCTTTCTTTCTTTCTTTCTTTCTTTCTTTCTTTCTTTCTTTCTTTTCTTTCTTTTTCTTTCTTTCTTTCTTTCTTTCTTTCTTTCTTTCTTTCTTTCTTTCTTTCTCTTTCTTTTTCTTTCTTTCTTTCTCTCTCTCTCCATCCATCTTTCTACTCTTATGACTTCCTATATTAATCAGCCATGAAGATAAATCTAATCATCATATTTTACCATAATTGCATATGAACTCAATAGTTTAGTTCCCCTGGACTTTATTTAAATCAAGGTAATAGCAAAGGCTGACCTAACTAAAATTTTGCAGTCTAACACTTTGTTACCCAGTTAGATTTTGAAGTTAAAGGAGAAAATTGATCTAATAGGCTTTTATTCTTAAAAATCAAATTTAACCTCTTACATTTTCTTATGTAATAAAGAAATGTTAGAAGAAAATATTTTCACTTGTCTGTTTCATCTTTATAATAAGACATGTTATGAAACAAACATCACCCTTTCCTCTGAGGAATTCTCTATTTGGCCACTGCGGGTGTCATGTTGTGGCATTAAATGGACAAACATGAGCTCATGCTTCCTGTGCTAATGTGGACCTTTGAGGAAGATTAAGCAGTTTTTCCAAACAAGTGGTTTAAGGTTTAAAGCACTGAGGTAGATAAAATAGAAGCATTGCCCTGCTTCATCTTGGCACTAACTTGTCTTTGAAACCATGAGTCATCTTCCTCTTAGCAAGTAAAAATGCTCTTAAAACAGCTCATTAGTCAATGATTCAGAAAGAATTTTGAAAAACTGATGATAATATTGTCAATTCTTCTGTAAAGACAAAAAATTTCTCTGGCTTTCCCAAGTCTAGGGGACTTTTTTAAGTTTTTGCCTTACTGTTTGTAGGCAGTGAATTAGCATAGGTTGCTTTTTCATTGGGATGTTGTCTTAGAGGTGAGTTCCTAGTGGTCAGGGCCAAAACACTTGGATCTACAGATTTGAGCCATTGGTAAATTAAAGGAACTCCCTGAACGGTGACTTGCTTTAGCTCATTAGATTGTTTGACTCTACGGGAAGTAAGATGAAGCAAGACCTTAAGATTAAAACTTTCAATAAGAGGTAATAATGTGTTGACTGACCTGTTGTTTAAACCAGAAAGAATCAAGTACACATGGAACATTCCCCAGAATAGATCACATACTGAGTCACAAATCAGCCCTCAACAAATACAAAAACATCGAGACCATATCATGCATATTTTCAGACCACAATGCTAGGAAACTTGAAGTCAACCACAAGAAAAAAAATTAGAAAGGCATCAAATACATGGAGGTTAAAGAATATCTTACTAAACAATGAATAGGTTAATCAGGAAATTAAAGAAGAAATTAAAAAAATACCTGGAAGCAAAGAAAACACAACAGTTGAAAACTTTTGGGATGCTGCAAAGGCAGTCCTAAGAGGAAAGTATATGGCAATACAGGCCTACCTCAGGAAACAAGAAAATTCTCAAATACACAACCTAACCTTACATGTAAAGGAGCTAGAAAAGGAATAACAAATAAAGAGTAAAGCCAGCAGAAGAAGGGAAATAGTAAAGATTAAAGCAGATATATAGAAACAAACAAACAAAAAACCAATAGAACAGATTAATGAAACAAACAGCTAGCTCTTCAAAAGAATTAATAAAATTGATACACCCCTAGTCAGACTTATCAAAAAGAAAAGAGAAAGGATCCAAATAGATACAATCATGAATGAAAGAGGAGAAATCAGAACCAACACCACAGAAATATAAACAATTATAAGAGAATACTATGAAAAATTTATGGCAACAAACTGGAAGAAAAATTCTTAGAAACTTATAAACTATCAAAACTGTAACAGGAAAAATAGAAAATTTGAACAGACCTATAACCAGCAAAGAAATTGAATTAGTAATCAAAAATCTCCCAACAAACAAAAGCCCAGGGCCAGAAGGCTTCCCAGGGGAATTCTACCAGACATTTAAAGAAGAGGTAATACTGGGACACCTGGGTGTCTCTGTCAGTTAAGAGTCTGTCTTCAGCTCAGGTCATGATCCCAGGGTCCTGGGATCAAGTCCCACATCGGGCTCCTTGCTCAGCGGGGAGCCTGCTTCTCCCTCTGCCTGCTGCTCTCTCTGCTTGTGCTCTCTCTCTCTCTGACAAATAAGTACATAAATTTAAAAAAAAGAAGAGTTAATACCTGTTCTTCTCAAACAGTTCCAAAAAATAGAAATGAAAGGAAAATTTCCAAACTCATCCTATGAAGCCAGCATAACCTTGATTATAAAACCAGACAAAGACCCCACTAAAAAGGAAAATTACAGGCCAATATCCCTGATCAAGATGGATGCAAAAATTTTCAATAAAATATGAGCAAATAGAATCTAATAGTACACTAAAAGAATTATTCACCATGATCAAGTGGGATTTATTTCTGGGCTGCACGAATGGTTCAATACTCACAAATCAATCAATAGGATACACCACATGAATAAAAGAGAGGATAAGAACCATATGATCCTGTCAATAGATGCAGAAAAAGCATTTGACAAAATACATCATCCATTCTTGATAAAATCCCTCAACAGAATAGGGATAAATGGAACATACCTCAACATCATAAAGGCCATATACGAAAAACCCACAGCTAATATAACCCTCAATGGGGAAAAACTGAGAGGTTTCCCCTCTATGGTCAGGGGCAAAACAAGGATGTCCACTCTCACCATTACTATTTAACACAGTACTGGAAGTCTTAGCCTCAGCAACCAGACAACAAAAAGAAATAAAAGGCATCCAAAATTGGCAAGGAAGAAGGCAAACTTTCACTATCTGCAGATAACATGAAACTCTAGGTAGAAAACCCAAAAATTGCTAGAACTAATACATGAATTCAGCAAAGTTGCAGGGTATAAAATCAAAGTAGAGAAATCTGTTGCATTTCTATACACCAATAATGAAGCAGGAGAAAAAGAAATCAAGGAATTGATCCTATTTGCAATTGCACCAAAAACAATAAGATACCTTGGGATAAACTTAACTAAAGAGGTAAAAGATCTGACTTCTGAAAACTATAGAACACTTATGAAAGAAATTGAAGAGGACACAAAGAAATGGAAAAGCATTCATGCTCATGGATTGGAAGAACAAACATTGTTAAAATGTCTATATGATCCAAAGCAATCTACACATTTAATGTAATCCCTATCAAAATACCAACTACATTTTTCACAGAGATAGAATAAACAATCCTAAAATTTGTAAGACCTCAAATAGCCAAAGCAATCTTGAAAAAGAAAAAACTGGAGGCATCATGATTCTGGATTTCAGGCTATATTACAAAGCTGTAGTCATCAAGACAGTATGGTACTGGAACAAAACCAGACAGACACACAGGTCAATGGAACAGACTAGAGAACCCAGAAATGGACCCACAACTGTATGGTCAACTAATCTTCAATAAAGCAGGAAAAGCTATCCAAGGGAAAAGAGACACTCTCTTCAACAAATGATGTTGGGAAAACTGGACAGCAGCACGCAGAAGAATGAAACTGGATCACTTTCTTACACTGTACACAAAAATAAATTCAAAATGGGTGAAATAACTAAATGTGAGATGGGAATCCATCAAAATCCTAAAGGAGAACACAGGCAGCAACCTCTTTGACCTTGGCTGCAGCAACTTCTTACTAGACACATCGCCAGAGGTAAGGGAAACAAAAGCAAAAATGAACTATTGGGACTTCATCAAGGTAAAAAGCTCTGCACAGGGCGCCTGGGTGGCTCAGTTGGTTAAGCGACTGCCTTCGGCTCAGGTCATGATCCCGGGGTCCTGGGATCGAGTCCTGCATCGGGCTCCCGGCTCGGCGGGGAGCCTGCTTCTCTCTCTGACCCTCTCCTCTCTCATGCTGTTTCTCTCTCGCTCGCTCTCCAATACATAAATAAATAAAAAAATCTTTAAAAAAAAAAAAAAAGCTCTGCACAGGGAAGGAAACAATCAATGAAACTAAAAGGGAGCCTACAGAATGGGAGAAGATATTTGCAATTGACATATCTGATAAATGATTAGTATCCAAAATCTATAAAGAACTTATCAAACTCAACACCCCAAAAAACAAATAATCTAGTTAAGAAATGAGCATAAGACATGAATAGACTGTTTTCCAAAGAAGACATCCAGATGGCTAAGAGACACATGAAAAGGTGCTCAATATCACTCATCATCAGGAAACTACAAATCAAAACCATGATGGGATACTACCTCACACCTGTCAGAATGGCTAAAATTAACAATAAAAGAAACGACAGGTATTGGTGAGGATGTGGATAAAGGGAAACCCTCTTGCACTGTTGGTGGGAATGCAAGGCACTCTGGAGAACAGTATGAACGTTCCTCAAAAAGTTAAAAATAGAACTACCTTATGATCCTCAAAAAGTTAAAAATAGAACACCACTACTAGGTATTTACCCAGAGGCTACAAAAATACAGATTTGAAGGGATACATGCACCCCAATGTTTATAGCAGCATTATCAACAATAGCCAAACTATGGAGAGAACCCAAATGTCCATCAACTGATGAATGGATAAAGAAGAGGTAGCATATATATTATATATGAATATTACTCAGCCATCAAAAAAATAAAGAAATCTTGCCATTTGCAATGACATGGATGGAGCTAGAGTATTATGCTGAGTGAAATAAGTCAGTCAGAGAAACAAATACCATATAATCTCACTTATACGTGGAATTTAAGAAACAAAACAGATGAACATAGGAGGGCAAAAGAAAAAAAGGAGAGAGGGAAACAAACCACAAGAGACTCTTAACGATAGAGAACAAACTGAGGGTTGATGGAGGGACATTGGGGGAATGATGGGCTAAATGGGTGATGGATGTTAAGGAGGGCACTCGTGAGGAGCACTGGGTGTTGTATGTTAAGTGATGAATCACTGAATTCTACACCTGAAACCAGTATTGCACTATGTGCTAACTAACCAAAATTAAACAAACAAACAAAAACCCCAGAAAGAAATGTAGAGGGTAGAGGCAGTTGTTCAACTTACTCAAACAAAAACCAAACACACACACACACACACACACACACACACACACACCTTTGTTAAGGAAAATTGGGAGTTTTGATGTTACTTAATTGTACTGTTTGGATAAATAAAATTTATTTTGCTATCTCTTTTTTTTGCATTTAACAGATTATCCTGACATAATTTGGATTTATAGGTAAATGGAAAGGGCCTGTGGTAAGATATAATCATTCATTTTTATTAAAAAAAAGAGGTGATTGTGCTTATCAATTTAATGGATAATTCATAAACAAAAGACATTATTAACCATATACTCATCAAAGTGAGAGCCTAAGTAAAGACAACCATCAGGAGATCCTACCCAGGTGAATGCAGTATCCTGGCAAGTCAGAATATCAGAGTGCTGGTGAAGCCAGAGACAGATAACATTTGGAGATCCAAGAAGCTAGGCAAATTGTACCATTGTCAAAAAGTTGTCAATAGAATGCTCAAGGGCAGGAATTAAGGTCTGTGAGTGAATTTCCAGGAGAAAGATTAACAGTCCTGAGTCCTACAAGAGCTACATATTAGGAAGGTGACCAATGGGGATTAGAACAGGGATCAAGTCCCCAAACTTGTGGTGATGGGTTTCATCAAGGCAGAAGCTTAGTTAAATTAGTCAGTCAGTCAACAAACAATAAATAAAACTTGTGTGCCATCAATATACTAGGTCCTGAGGGTACAAAGGAAAGGAAGACATAGTTACTCTAACTACATACACAGAGACTGGAATGCAAATTTATGACCTAATTGGGAGCAAGTATCACAGGATAATGAATGCTAGATAGAGAGGTGGCATTATTTATGTCTTTTCTGCCAAATGTCAGGATTGGTCTCTTAGATTGGGAGTAAGGGGTAGAGTCTGTAGCTGGGAATCAAGTAATTCTGTATCTAAGGAAAAGAAGGCTGCAGAGGTCAGGAAGTGTCTGGCCTGTCTCTACCAAAACCATGTACATAGGAGCACATAAATGGCATCTTCAAAGTCTCAACATGTTAATTTTAGCCATTCTGACTGGTGTGAGGTGGTATCTCATTGAGGTTTTGATTTGGATTTCCCTGATGCTGAGCAATGTTGAGCACTTTTTCATGTATCTGTTGGCCATTTGGATGTTTTCTTCACAAAAATGTCTGTTCATGTCCTCTGCCCATTTCTTGATTGGATCATTTGTTCTTTAGGTGTTGAGTTTGATAAGTTCTTTATAGATTTTGGATGCTAGCCCTTTATCTGATATGTCATTTGCAAATATCTTCTCCCATTCTGTTGGTTGTCTTTTGGTTTTGTTGACTGTTTCCTTTGCTGCGCAAAAGATTTTTATCTTGATCAAGTCCCAATAGTTCATTTATGCCCTTGCTTCCCTTGCCTTTGGTGATGTTTCTAGGAAGAAGTTGCTGCTGCTGAAGTCGAAGAGGTTGCTGCCTGTGTTCTCCTTTAGGATTTTGATGGACTCCTGTCTCACATTTAGGTCTTTCAACCATTTTGAGTCTGTTTTTGTGTGTGGTGTAAGGATATGGTCCAGTTTCATTCTTCTGCATGTGGCTGTCCAATTTTCCCAACACCATTTGTTGAAGAGACTGTCTTTTTTCCATTGGACATTCTTTCCTGCTTTGTTGAAGATGAGTTGACCATAGAGTTGAGGGTCCATTTCTGGGCTCTCTATTCTGTTCCATTGATCTATGTGTCTGTTTTTGTGCCAGTACCATACTGTCTTGATGATGACACTTTGTAATAGAGCTTGAGGTCCGGAATTGTGATGCCACCAGCTTTGCTTTTCTTTTTCAACATTGCTCTGGCTATTTGGGGTCTTTTCTGGTTCCATACAAATTTTAGGATTATTTGCTCCATTTCTTTGAAAAAAGTGGATGGTATTTTGATAGGGATTGCATTAAATGTGTAGATTGCTCTAGGTAGCACTGACATTTTCACAATATTTGTTCTTCTAATCCATGAGCATGGAACGTTTTTCCATTTCTTTGTGTCTTCCTCAATTTCTTTCATGAGTATTTTATAGTTTTCTGAGTACAGATACTTTGTCTCTTTGGTTAGATTTATTCCTAGGTATCTTATGGTTTTGGGTGCAATTATAAATGGATTGACTCCTTAATTTCTCTTTCTTCTGTCCTGTTGTTGGTATATAGGAATGTCACTGATTTTTGTGCATTGATTTTATATTCTGCCACTTTACTGAATTCCTGTATGAGTTCTAGCAGTTTTGGGTTGGAGTCTTTGGGTTTTCTACATAAAGTATCATATCATCTGCAAAGAGTGAGAGTTTGACTTCTTTGCCAATTTGGATGCCTTTTATTTCTTTTTGTTGTCTGATTGCTGTGGCTAGGACTTCTAATACTATGTTGAATAGCAGTGGTGATAGTGGACATCCCTGCCGTGTTCCTGACCTTAGGGGGAAAGCTCTCAGTTTTTCCCCATTGAGAATGATATTTGCTGTGTGTTTTTCATAGATGGCTTTTATGATAATGAGGTATATACCCTCTATTCCTATACTCTGAAGAGTTTTGATCAAGAAAGGATGCTATACTTTGTCAAATGCTTTTTCTGCACCTATTGAGAGAATCATATGATTCTTATTCTTTCTTTTATTAATGTATTGTATCACATTGATTGATTTGTGGATGTTGAACCAACCTTGCAGCCCAGGGATAAATCCCACTTGGTCATGGTGAATAATCCTTTTAATGTACTGTTGGATCCTATTGGCTAGTATTTTGGTGAGAATTTTTGCATCCATGTTCATCAAGAATATTGGTCTGTAATTCTCCTTTTCGATGGGGTCTTTGTCTGGTTTGGGGATCAAGGTAATGGTGGCCTCATAAACCAAGTTTGGAAGTTTTCCTTCCATTTCTATTTTTTAGAACAGTTTCAGAAGAATAGGTATTAATTCTTCTTGAAATGTTTGGTAGAATTCCCCTGGGAAGCCATCTGGCCCTGGGCTTCTGTTTGTTGGGAGATTTTTGATTACTGCTTCAATTTCCTTAGTGGTTATAGGTCTGTTAAGGTTTTCTATTTCTTCCTGGTTCAGTTTTCGTAGTTTATACATCTCTAAGAAATGACAGATTTGGCAGGGATGCGGAGAAAGGGGAACCTTCCTACACTGTTGGTGGGAATGCAAGCTGGTGCAGCCACTCTGGAAAACAGTATGGAGGTTCCTCAAAAAGTTGAAAATAGAGCTACCCTATGACCCAGCAATTGCACTACTGGGTATTTACCCCAAAGATACAAATATAGTGATCCAAAGGGGTATGTGCACCCCAATGTTTATAGCAGCAATGTCCACAATAGCCAAACTATGGAAAGAGCCAAGATGTCCAACGACAGATGAATGGATAAAGAAGATGTGGTATATATATATATATATATATATATATATATATATATATATATACACACAATGGAATATTATGCAGCCATCAAAAGGAATGAAATCTTGTCATTTGCAACGACGTGGATGGAACTGGAGGGTATTATGCTGAGTGAAATAAGTCAATCAGAGAAAGACATTTATCATATGATCTCACTGATATGAGGAATTCTTAATCTCAGGAAACAAACTGAGGGTTGCTGGAGTGGTGGGGGGTGGGAGGGATGGGATGGCTGGGTGATAGACATTGGGGAGGGTATGTGCTATGGTGAGTGCTGTGAATTGTGCAAGACTGATAAATCACAGATCTGTACCTCTGAAACAAATAATACACTATATGTTAAAAAAAAAAAAAAGAAGATAGTAGGAAGGAAAAAATGAAGGGGGGAAAATCGGAGGGGGAGATGAACCATGAGAGACTATGGACTCTGAGAAACAAACTGAGGGTTCTAGAGGGGAGGGGGGTGGGGGGATGGGTTAGCCTGGTGATGGGTATTAAAGAGGGCACATACTGAATGGAGCACTGGGTATTACACGCAAACAATGAATCATGGAACACTACATCAAAAACTAATGATGTAATGTATGGTGATTAACATAACATAATAAAAAAAGGTAATAAAAAAAAAAGTCTCGACAGATATTTCCTTGTTCTAGATCCTGTCATAGCTTGAAAAGAGCAGATGGAAACCTATGAACAGAGTTGGAGTTCTCTTTCACTCTCAGCAAATGGTGAGCTTTGCACATTTTAGTTAATCTGAATGTGAGTTTCATGGGGGCAATGTGTGGGAAGTAAAATACTTGAGATTGAAGGGAAGCCACCCAAGGAAAGACAGACATAGTAAACCATGTTTTCCTCTGCTCATTTCTCTAGAAAGGGTAATCTTAATGACTTATTTTATCATCTAAATGATTCTTTAATAATTTCCACATATGATTTCTTTATATATGTCTTCATGGTACTTTGTTGACACCCACTGTTTATACTAACCCTAAGGCTGCAACCCAGATTTGTCATTTCATATGCTATATGACATAAAGTCATAAATATAAGCAAATCTCTCTATTCCAGTCCACCAAATATGGAGCTCAGTCCATTGACAAGAAGTCTGGCAGGTCACACGAGATGGTGGGAATTAACCCTGGCCTGCAAATCAGAAAACTGAGTTATCAACTCTGCCTTTCCCTTTCTTGCAGAGTGACCTTGGCAAGGTCCCTTAATGCTTATCTTCTTTTGTTTCCTCATCTCTAAATCACTTAGGTCATGCATATGTTGCAAGTTTTAAATGAATTGATTGCATAAATACATATACTTCTGCTTGGAACCTATAGCCTTTTCCAGTCTCATTCCTACCTCATCTCTCTGCCCTCACCTTCAGCAAAATGCCGTAAGTTGGGCCTAGAACTTTTCTTTTTTTGTCCCTTCTATTTTAATTCAGAAACACTTATCTCCTACTATCTAGACAACAATGAATGAGAATACAAAGCAACTCTTCTTGTTTCCTTGATGAGTGTGGTTCAAGTTGGTTAAGCTGGTTGCCTATTTCTGGCACACTTGGCTTTCACCAAAATTCAACAATATGTGATATTTTGTTCTTTTCTGGTAATTTGGATTGATCAGAGAGAGGTGGTTCTAGTATGATACCTTACTTTAGAGTCAGTAACTTATTTGGGGTGCTTCTATGCTGAAATTAGTGCTTCTGTGAGAAATAGATAAAACACATTTTAAAAGTTGAGAATGATTTAAGTTTACTACAAATAACTGATGGACTAATGAGCTATTCTCCATCAAAGTTCCTCAGGGGTATACTGCTCTGATCAGATATATTGACTATTCTATTTTCCTGTGTGCTCTTAAGTTGTAATGATTTTTTTTTCAGAATATGCTCTTATTATTCTATTTAATTTTTAATAAATATATGTTACCAACAACAAAAGCAAATAATACTTTTGAGAATCACAATGATTTGCCAAGAATTTAAATGTTATCAATCTTATTAGCCCACCTTTGTCAAAGCCCAGAAATGTCTGTAAATAAACCAGATCAAACCATTACTATTTCTCCTGTCAGGATTCAAGGCCACATCTGCCTGCGTCTGAAATGCAACCCCTTTGTATAACGCCTTGAGGCAAACCTCAAGTCCTAACTTCAAGATTCTACTCGCCAGAGTGAGTCCAGTTTTGCTTGTTTTACACTTTCATGTTTTACATGAGGAGATATGTTTGTCTCCTTGATTTGGCACGGACTTGGTGCTCTATAAATATAGAATAAGTGAAGAAATGTGTCGCACTAGGAAAGAGCTTTTTGTGTACCCTTCAGAAATACTCTAGAGAGCTTTTTTGGAGCCTGAATACACTTGTTGTGGCTCTAGCACTCGCTGTTCCGGATGCCTCGGGGTGGTGGTGGGGAGGGAAGTGGGGGGGCCGTGGGGGGGTGGAGAGGGAGGTGGTTTCCTATAGGAGGAGGGTTGGGTAGTAAAGCCACGGAGGTTTGCCGATACATTTGCTGACAAGACTGCTGGTCGTTGAGAAAGCTGTTTTGTGGCCCATTAATAAGGTGTTTCCTGGATGTCACTGCTCCCCAGAGCCACCTCTCTTCCACTGAAGTTGATGGTTTCCTGGTCTACGGCAAAGGGCAATTATTCCCTCAAGGCTAACCCCGCTCTCTGCATCACTTGACTCCAGTAATGAGCAGAAAACTAAGTAATCCCTGGGAATCGATTTTTTGCAAGGCATGGAATGTCACTAATCTTTGGATTCTGAAACGGTGGTGGTGTGTAAGACTAATTGAGCATCTCAGGAATAACTGTCGCTACTATCTGTAGAATTAACAGATGGAAGCTCAAGTATTCCCTTTGCATGGAAGTCACATATTTTCTGTTTTTCTTTTTATAGTTTGTTATTTTGTGATTAGAAGATAATGTATGGGTATCAGAGAATATTATAATGTAGAGAACAGTTGAAAGAACAGAAAGACATCATTTACAATTCCACCCCAATAAATGACACAATTATTGTTAACGTTTTGGTGGACTTCCTTCCAGTCTTGGAATTTTTTAGTCTTAGAAGCTGACATCATAATAAACATATAATTTGTACCTCCTTTTTCCCTTTTCACTAATGTTCTATGAACTAATACATTTTAAAAATGCAAAAAATATTCTAAAGGATTTTTTAATTTAATGTTATGATTATTCTCAATGTTATTATAAAGCCTCATATATATATTATATAATAATTATATAATATTTCTCTTCCTGTTAATCAGCTATAATTGTCCAAGGTCGGTCACATACCTCGGTATTCATAGAACTAGAACTAGAACCAATTTTTTCTTATTCTACTAAAAGCATAATCCAAGTTTTCTTTCTTCATCTTCTCAGAAGACAGATGGTATTAAAAGTAGAATTGGAATTTTGATTACAACTAAACTTATTCACTTTTTTTTTTTTAAGATTTTATTTATTTATTTGACACAGCGAGAGAGGGAATACAAGCAGGGGGAGTGGGAGAGGGAGAAGCAGGCTTCCCGCAGAGCAGGGAGCCCGATGTGGGGCTCGATGTGGGGCTCGATGTGGGGCTCGATCCCGGGACTCCGAGATCCTGACCTGAGCTGAAGGGAGACGCTTAACGACTGAGCCACATAGGCGCCCCTAAACTTACTCTTAAAGAAGAGTTCCACGTCCTGTATAGTCAGTCTTTTTTTTTTCATGCTTCTTGCAAGATCATTCTGTCGTAAAGGAGTGAAAAGAATGCAGGGAAAGAACAACGCCAGGAACACACTCTAATGGGATTTATTTTGCTGGTTAAAGAATACATCACCTTGTGTCGGTACCAGATGGAATATAAGCTGATTTTTAGTGACAACTGATATAATATTATGGCCTCTCCTATAGGTTTGTGGGACCGGGCTATGTTGTGGTTTTAATTATAACAATTTGATCTAGAGTGTGAGTATGAACACTGAGATTCTCCCCCTTCCCCACCCCCACAAAAGTTCCTTGTCATTTTTTATAGACAAAGAAATAAGAATGTGGATGTGGAGTCATTTGTCTGAGGTCACAGAGGGAGATGATTGCACAGCTGGAATATAAGCCCTGTACTTGACTGAAACCTTGGCTTTGTCCACAGGCCCAGCTAGAGGCATAAAGCTTTTCTCTTCTTCTCAAAGCAGTGACTTTGAGTACCAGCTTTCAGAGATTTATTTGACACTGAATCTAAGCTTTGTGATCAGTATTTAGCAGGAGAAGAAAGGGAGGAATTACTTATCCTTTGACGTACATTAGCATGCAAATAAATCCTTTCTCTGCATTGTGGAAGGGTCTGAAATTGTCACATATATATCTTTCATCAGTGGCCCTGAATACAAATGCTGCTTTGAAGAATCCACGTTTAGAGCCCTTCTCCAAACATTGAGAGTACTTCTTTTTCTTAGGATTAGAACTTCTACCTACTGTCATTTTTTCACAAAAGGAGAATTATGAATTAGTTTATTCATTATTTTTTTTTTAAGATTTTATTTATTTATTTGAGAGAGAGAGAATGAGAGACAGAGAGCACGAGAGGGAAGGGGATCAGAAGGAGAAGCAGACCCCCCGCTGAGCGGGGAGCCCGATGCGGGACTCGATCCCAGGACTCCAGGATCATGACCTGAGCGGAAGGCAGTCGCTTAACCAACTGAGCCACCCAGGCGCCCTAGTTTATTCATTATTTACACCCCTCCGGTTGCCCCGAAATGTTTTAATATGGCCTGCATTGATATACATGTATACAATAGAACATTAAATAGAATATCTGCATCTCTTTAATAGACTTGGAGCAGTTACTATCTGCTGGTAAGGTTTCTACTAAAGATGCAAGAAAAAAGTGTCCTTGTCCTTACACTTTCTGTTGGACTATGTCAGCGGAGACTGAATGGGAGTAATACACAGGAAAAACATTGAGATAATTTTTACAGCTCAGAAATGACCTTGTAAACAGTGACAACCCTGTTTTATTCCAAAGAAGAATCTAAAAATGGGCGCCTGGGTGGCTCAGTTGGTTAAGCGACTGCCTTCGGCTCAGGTCATGATCCTGGAGTCTCGGGATCGAGTCCCGCATCGGGCTCCCTGCTTGGCAGGGAGTCTGCTTCTCCCTCTGACCCTCCCCCCTCTCATGTGCTCTCTCTCATTCTCTCTCAAATAAATAAATAAAATCTTAAAAAAAAAAAAGAATCTAAAATTTAAGTTTAAAAAAAATGAACAAACTAAAAAGACTATCATTATAACTCTCATGCATTGGATTCACATGGGAAAATTATTAGCTTTTCTTTTAGTTCTGGGTTTTTTCTAGTCCAGGGTAAATCAGGAAGACTCCCTCGAATCTCATTTGATTAATGGAAACATAAGATCATTTTAAGTGTGATATAATTTTTCTGTATTAATATTCCAAATTACTTTATTCCAAGTGTTTTTATATAAGGGGCTTTATCACTGTGTAAAGACTACAGCTACTATTGTGTGAAGGCTAGGAGAAAATCTGATGCTGCCAGATATTTATTGGCTGGGAAACCATCAGTTGATACCACTGGCTGATGCTGTATATCGCAGACAATAAGATTTGAAAATGTTTGCCTAACACATTGACCAGTGAAGAAGTCCAAGCTTGGAAGTCATCTAAATTTCAAAACTCTTTACACAGTGGTAAGTTGACTTGGAATTTTTAAAATTATTATTGGTTTTATGTTTCTTTCTCTACTGGTACATTTTTACTGATTTGCAAAAAGCTCTATGTAAGGATATTATATTTTAAGGATATCAATCTTCTCTGATATTAAGCAAATAATTTTTCTAAATTCATTGCTTACTTATTTATAATTTCTGGATTCATATCAGATATAGCAGCAAATGTGATGCAGTGATTCTCAATAGGGGTGATTTTGTACCCCACGGGACATTTGGCAATCTTTGGAAACGTTTTTGTTTGTCAGAATTGGGGGAAGGGTCCTACAGGCAGTTAGTGGTTAGAAGACAGGGATGCTGCTAAGTATCTTATAATGCACAGGGTCCCCCCACAACAAAGAGTTATTCAACCCCAAATGTCAATAATACTAAAGTTGAGAAACGCTAATCTAAACAATTATCTCAGTATATCGTTTTTTTCTAGTTTTCTTTATTTACAAAAGATGGCATGAAGATTTCCCCAGAATTTTCCAAGACTGTGGTATCAGTTTATTTCTTGATCCTTTAAGATTTACTTTCTAAGCCCAGCCATAAACTGGTTAAGGAAAGCTAGATGAAATCATCACATCAATTTTTCTCTGATGAATTAAAGTAATCAGTATTATTTTGGAGGCCCTGCAGAGGAACTGATCAAAACGTAAGACGGTCCCTCACATTAAATTCCCCAAACTAGTAATCCTTCCCTATTGAAATACCTTGACCTGCATAAAACTGGGTTCCTAATCCACAGGCTACCCTCCCCAGTCAGGGGTCCACTCTGACTGGCAAGCCTGACATTTAGCAGTTACCCTTTCTGCTCTTTATTGACATTTGCGTCGGAGACCTGATTGCAAGTCTTTGTTCTTCCATGATCTAGCCCTGTGACCTAAGGTAAATGACAATATCTTTTGTCTTCCATGCCCAATTTCATTTAAAAAACTTAACTTTATTGAGATATAATTGACGTACAATAAATTGCACATATTTAAAGTATACAATTTGGTAAGTTTTGACATATATGTACGTTTGTGAAACCTTCACCACAATAAAGATAATGAACAAATCCTGCACCCAAAAAGTTTCCTTTCCTCCTCTCTAGCCCCTCCTGCCCTCTCCACCTCATCTTTAAGCAACCACTGACCTGCTTTCTGTCAATATAGGTTCGTTTGCATTTTCTAAGCATTTTATATAACTGGAAGAGCCATACATAATGTTTTCTTTTTTGGTCTGGTTTCTTTCACTCAGCATATTCATGTTGTTGAGTGTATCAATAGTTTCATTTTTATGCTGACTGCTATTCCATCGTATGGATAAACCACAATTTAACTCTTCACTTCACCCAGTTATAAACCCAGTAAACTCTACAGAGTGGGGGGGAAAAAAACTTTAAGGTACAATACCTTTTTGAATTTATTTTTCTGTAATAAAGGTTTACGCTCTTACTTTATGCTTCCTTCTGTAAGTATTTGAGAATGAACTTAAAATGTAAATTAAAAGGGTCCATTGGACCCACGTGGTAAATTGTAGTGACTATTTTTTTTCTGGTACACTGAAGGATGATCAAAGAAAACTCTCTAAAGTTCTAATCTCTACTCACCAAAAATATTGCTGGAATATAAGTACTTTCTTGAAATCTGAGATCTCACTTTGAGCAGTCTTTTATCAAATAGAAATATATTGGACAACCGTTAAAAAGATCACCATTAGTACCACAAAAATGATAAAAATGGAGAAACTAACGACAACACTAAATGCCTAAGTCATCAACTTTTTTTCTCAAGTCTTTTAAAGCGATTGGTCTTCTCAGGTTCTCAGCTCGAAGGAATGACAAAACAGTGGGTAAGAGAAAAATCACTCAGGAAACATAAAGAAGTTGGCTCGTGAAGTTGGGTAACCATCCAGCTTAAAATTAGAATAATGAACTGCTTTTTCTACCTGGATGAAATATTTCTTATGTTTCAAATTTCAGCACTGGCGCACCCTTTTGGAGGACTTCCATCTCTCCAATTGGTTGCAAAGGAAACACAAAAAATCTGCTTCTCTCAGGCTGTTTGATTTGGAAGATATTGATTAACAATTATCAGCCAGGAAGTAGCAACAGTCTCTCTCTCTCTTTTTTTTTTTTTTAGATTTTATTTATTTGCGAGACAGAGACTGAGAGACAGAGAGCATGAGAGGGAGGAGGGTCAGAGGGAGAAGCAGACTCCCTGCTGAGCAGGGAGCCCGATGTGGGACTCGATCCAGGGACTCCAGGATCATGACCTGAGCCGAAGGCAGTCGCTTAACCAACTGAGCCACCCAGGCGCCCCGCAACAGTCTCTTTTGATCTTACTAGTTTATCCCCCTTAATCTAACTCTAGGACTTCTAATCATGGTGCCCAGAGTGCTACATCAAAGGATACATGTCGAAAATCCTGAACTATTAAACAATTTCTAGTTATTAAAGAGTTTTTGAACAGAAGGAAATCTGTTATCATTGGAAGCTCTTCAGTCTGTGAGTTGTTCACTGGAAGTAAGCAGGACAGGGAAAGAATACCCAATATAGGTAACTTCTCCTGCGGACCTTCCACACATTCCTGGACAGGTTTGAGTGTATATCCTGGGCTCTTGTTATGACATTCTTCACTATCACAGCAACAGTTAAAAAACTTAGCTTTTAATAATTTATTTTGTAATATATTTTTATAATTTTTAGAATTAAAGAAAAACAATAGTCAACCTATCCATTGGTAGACTTAATTGATTTGATTAGGTCTAAGCTATTCTCATGGAATAAGAATTTAAATTCTACCATTTATGGAAAATTCATATAAACACCATTTTTTTTAAATAGGCTTATTTCTTATCTTCATTTACTGGAAAATGAAAAATATATTTTTCTAAGGTTATCAAGAAACACCAAAGGACCCATTCAACTCCCAGACTACTTATTGTTGTTTTCCTTAATTGCTTTACATCATGTCAAGTCTTGAGCATTTGCACTTAACACATGTTTGATGAACTCTACCAGGCTGAAGGATGCTTGTCTGTTTTACATTCCTCAGCCTGTGAAGCATTTTTTCTTCTGCTTCACATGCCTAAAGGGGCAAAGGTCAAAGCTCTTCTGCTGCAGATGAGGTCATCCTTGCTGATCCTCTGCAGCTGATCACAATAAAACAGGGTCTCCCATGTGACTGTCCTCCCTTTTTAGGAGCAGTGATGTCATCTCTGGTGAGACAGGATGAGACCTGCGACTAGTTTTAAATTGAACTACATAAATTTTTCTTCTGACTTCACTGCAGCCTTTATTTATTTTACCAGAAAAACAAGTTTGGTCATCCTTCTGAACTAAAAAAAAAAAAAAAAAAAAAGAAAAGGAAAAATAAAGGGAGCTTATATTTTACAAATAGCCATTTGTATCTATTAGGTTGAGCAAGATGAAATCACCTTTTTTTCTTTGTCAAAATGATTGAATAATGGCAGTCTCAAATGGTTCATCCTAATAGTTTCAAAGCACGTACACCCAAGAATAGTGTATGTTCTCTCAAGAGCTCCAGAGCCAGGCAGACCTTAGTTTGAATTCCAGCTCTGCTATTTACTAGTGGGGTGAACTTAAAAACTTTAGGGTAATTTTCTGAACCTTAATTACTTCATTTTTCAAAATGAAGAAAGTAATATGTATCTCACAGGTTTATATTTAACTTATATGAAGTGCTTAAAAGGCCACTTGCCTATAGAAGGCATTTAATCCATGGTGCTAGTAATGATAGCAGTAACACTGGTCATGTAGTAACACAGATCCCTTAGCCAAATCCTTAGAGTCAGTTGTGTTTAAAAATTCATACTTTTCAGATTTTAGAAAGGGACTCCAGTGCTTATACTCAGGACTACCTGTATACAGCTGACCCTTGAACAATGTGGGGGCTAGGGGCACCAGTCCCCCAACAAAGTCAAAATTCCACATATAACTTATGACTCCCCCAAAACTTAACTTCTAATAGCCTACTGTTGACTGGAGGCCTTACTGATAATATAAACAGTCGATTAACACATATTTTGCCTATTACATGTATTACATATGTATTCTTACAATAAAATAAGCTAGAGAAAAGAGTGTTATTAAGAAAATCATAAGGAAGAGAAAATACACTTACAATACTGTGTGTGGATATATATAGTGTGTGTGTATATATATGTATTGAAAAATTTTTGCCTATAAGTGGACCTGTGCAGTTCAAACCTATGTAGTTTAAGGGTCAACTCTAACTTGCAGGGTCCTATGCAAAATGAAAAATGGAAGAACTCCTGTTCAAAAATTGTTAAAGACTCCAGCAGAGCTTTAAGCCAAGTGTAGAATCTAAGTGTGGGGCCCAGTGTGACTGCCCTGCTCACACAATATTTTAATATATACCTACAACAAAGGTCTGAGATAGTAAGAAAACATGTTAACAGTCCTCTAGTGAGACATATGAATATTTACACCAAGGGGGATAGATGAAAGACAGTGGAAATCTTCATGTTAGGTCAGGTAGATTTACCATCAAATGAGTTTATCAGAAACTTATGAAAAACTTATGGTTTTCAGAACTTTTTTGGATTTTGGAATTCCAGATAAGAGATCATAGTGGGATTTATATTGTATTTTCCAGGCCAGGCACACATTGGTCATTTACGTGATAGACCTAACAGCCAGTTAGAGAACACTGAGGCCAAGGGGAACTGGTTTGGATCCTGTTTTGACACATATTAGTTGTAAGACTTTAGGCAAGACAAAATGGAGGCAAAAGTAGTGTGGTTTTCACTTCAGGGGAAGAAGCCTAGGCTGGGGGAGAGGAGGGATCAGAGAGAAACCAAAGCCTTTAATTATTGGCGGTTGGTGGGCAGCAAGCTTCTAAAATCAACAACAACAAACCAACCTCCCCCACCAAAAAAGCCCTATAATTTGACTTCCTCTTGTACTTAGTTGGAATCCTGCTCTCACATGCTTGCCTCTAATTCTTTTTCATCATGGTCATGATAACTGTCATGCCAACATCTATCTATCTATCATCTATCTATCTATCTATCATCAATCATCTATCTATCTGTATTTACAAATGTGCTCAAGATGCAGAATGTGCTCAGATAGAGTAACTGTGCCTCCTATCTAAGTATCCACCCTAGCCTTGTCTTTGGCTAGAATTTGAGTCTATGGGATAATAATGGGTGCCATTTACTGAAATGTACCATTTGGTAAACAAAGGGCAATTGAACCCATGAATAGTAGGGGCTTGGATTTGGGCTTTCTATTAGTGTTTGTGATTTATTTATCAGGGGCTAGGTATATATGCAATACCCTTTAATTACTCTTTAAGAACAATCCCTGAGGGGGAGCCTGGGTGGCTCAGTCGTTAAGCGTCTGCCTTCGGGTCAGGTCATGATCCCAGGGTCCTGGGATCGAGTCCCACATCGGGCTCCCTGCTCTGCGGGAAGCCTGCTTCTCCCTCTCCCACTCCCCCTGCTTGTGTTCCTGCTCTTGCTATGTCACTCTCTATCAAATAAATAAATAAAATCTTAAAAAAAAAAAAAGAACAATCCCTGAGGTAAGCAGTTTCAATGAAACAAAATTAAACATAAGGATATACTTATATTTTCCTCAAAATACAGAAAGAAATCAGATTATTTTAATATGTATAATACATATTATGTTATTAACATATAATCTTATTAGAATATAAAATAAGTAGGCAGAGTTTTTTAAAGTTTAAAAGAAAAAATATAATTTTAGTAGAAAATTAAAAAATGGAAATGAATGAAAATATATGCAGAGACATGCACCAGAAAAAAGTATACTGGTTTTTAATTTCCTTACAGAACAAGAAATAAGACAGTTGATGGAATTGTCCTAGTAGAATGCAAGACTATGCAATCATTTCAAGCATTTTGGATTGCAAAAATGAAGGGCAGGATCTATATTCCACTGATTTGCTTCCCAGAAATTAAGGCAGCCTAAGAAAGCAAGCATGACCGACTCCAGTTATTTTTCACAAGCAGTGCGTGCAATTGTGCTTTCATTCAATAGAAGTTCAAGGTAGGAAAGTATCTTATTACAGTTGGGAACACATCAAGAAATTTCCAATTGAAACGGCTGGATCGTTAGAGTGAATGGAAATATTCAGAAATGAGTATGCTTACCTAAAATATCTAAAAGTTAGGTGCAAATGTTTGAACATAACTCTCTTGTTTTTAATAAACAGAAACGAACACAAATAACATGGTCATTGAGATCAAATCAGGGGTGGATTTATTTGGTCATCTGCAGGTGACAATTTGTGTGAGAGAAGTTTAGATGAACTGCACATCCTAAACCAGCAAGAAAAGCCCCTATCAAAATTTAAAAAAATGGGCTTTAAAAAATACCTAATAGGTCTCCTAAAAATAATAACATTTTATCACAAAATACCCATGTTCCAAGGCCACAGGAGACTCAACTTCTACTAGATGCCCATTAAATTTCACCTGTTACTCCTCAAGGCTGGAGAGGCTCAGGTTCAGCATTTCCTGTGACCGTCCCCATTTGGCCACAGGCTGCACATGGTCACCTATTCTGACAGTTTTCTTTCATTTATCCTTAATAAGATTAGAGATTTTCAAAAGTCAGTAGGAGTCAAGACAGTACAACCAACCAACCAACCAACCAACCAACCAACCACATTTAAAAAAAAAATATCCCAGGGACGCCTGGATGGCTCAGTCAGTTAAACATCTGCCTTGGGCTCAGGTCATGATCCCAGGGTCCTGGGACCCAGTCCCGCATCAGGCTCCTTGCTCAGCAGGGAGCCTGCTTCTCCCTCTGTTGCTTCTCTCTCTCTGCTTGTGTGTGCATGCATGCTCTCTCTCTCTGACAAATAAGTTAATAAAATCTTTAAAAAAAATCCCACAAACATAAAGAATCTGCATTGTAAAGTTTCATATCCAGACTTGACTGCATCCCATTCCATGAAACTGTGGCCTTTAGTAGGCACCCACTAGCCACCTTATCTTCCTGAGAGAGAGTAAAAGAACCCTCACATCTGCTGAAGTGTTTTCTTATTTTGTGGGAGGTGAGGGGATGCTGTGACTTCCTTCAGTGTTCTGTACTAACCCTTTATGGGAGGAGCCTCATGCTTCACAATGTCCAGAGGAGTGGAATCTCTAAATATGTGTTCATTTTTGTCACAGCCTTCTTCTTTCCAATTTCCTCAGTTGGTTTTGGTCTCACTCTTCAAAATCCTTCTCTCGGGTTTGCCTGCTACTTCTGTGCTATAAAATTAATCATAAGAATAGCCATATTTATAGAGCACTGACTCTGGGCCAGGCACTGTTCTGACTACTTCACATACATTTATTCATTTGGCCCCACGACATCTCTCTGGGAGAGCTTTCATGATTATCATCTTCATCTTAGGGGAGGAAATTGAGTCAGAGAGAGGTTAAACACCTGCTCAGGGTTGCATCATTAACAAATGAGAGAACCCTGATTCAACCCTGCAGTCTACACCCAAAGCCTGGCTCTTAACCACTCCCATAGCACTCTCTCCTCACTGGACTTTCCCTCTGCGGGTTATTTCTCTTTGTGCCCTTAGTCCAGTATCATTTTTATCCCCTCATGTTTAGAAAGTCTTCAATTTTTAAAACAAATCAGAAATAAATGCTAAAAGTATTTTGAAGCCTTCTTAACTGTTCGTAGTTGAGACATTTTTTAGCTTCATTACCATGTATACAACCTTCTCCGAACCCCAAGACTTCCCTTATGTGCAATACAGGGATTTTAACAACTGCATCCCAGTGTTATTATGACACTCGATATTTGCTCATCCATCTGGGTTGCTGTGATGGGACTTCTTATTTGGCACTCTAGACTCCAGAACCTTAATTTTAATGGTTAGTTAGGGTCCATCCAGGCTAAGAATCTAGTAATACCTGGAGGGGTACTTGATTTTAGAACTTTAGGAATAAGAAAATTTTTTTGAGAATCATTACACTCACATTCTGTATTTAATTATATGCAGCTTCTTATTCATATCTACCACTTGCCAGTTTATTGCCACTCAGCTTCAAATTTACTCTCCAACATCTGCTCTGCAATAAAGGATGGAATTCCTGTGACCATCTCTCCTTTACAGTGAGGATGATGTTCAACTTACTCAGTAGAGGGCATGAAAAGGACCTAGCAGGAAGAAGGGGATCTCCTGTTTCCAGGGATTGTAAACTCAGTCAGGGGTGTGGGTGTGAAAGCATAGAGTTGTGCTCTCCTGCAGCGAAGAACCCAGAATGTATGACCCCTCTACATCCTCACAGCTCCAGCCCAGCTTGGTGATCACTTTTCTGCATCCTTCTTGACATAGACACTGTGGACTCCTGGCCTCCTGCCCCCAAAGTCAGCTCCACTCTCTCAGCACGCTGGAGTCCCTCCCTGGCCACTAGCCGAGGCTCACTTGTACTCTGCCTGTGCCTGGAGGGCTATCCCTGCATGTCCGTCTGCATGCTGGCCACCGAGTGTGGCAAGCCTCTGCCCCAGAAGGTTGCCCCCGTGCCTACCCAGTAACTGCAGACCAGATCTGGACCAGGCAAATCAGGAAACTTCTCTGTTATCCTATGGGCTGTAACCTTACCTTCTCCAGCGACGTCTGAACTCAGCCTTGGAGAGGAGGTCCCCCTTCTAAATTTGGCTTTCCTCATGTTTGTTCTCTCCATCTCCCAGCTCTGAGGATGGCTGGGTAATGTGGCACTTTGTCATCTCTCCCTAACCTGAGGGTATTCTTAGTGTTCGGCTGAGGAGACTCCACTTTCTCTCCCCACGTTGACAGTGACCTCCACTTGCAGTGATGATGGGAGGAGCTTTAAAGGTGGTTTGATGGGGAGCTTCTTCAGTCCCAGTGCTTCACAGGAAAATGGACCCTCCCATTCTTTTAGCACCATGACACTTGCTATGTAATTCCACTGCAGGATACAGCTTTCCTTTATGAAATCAGTTTCTTTATCTTTTGCAGTGTTAGAGATGCTGGAACAGAAAGTCATAAGGTTATGCTGATATTAAGGGGTACACAGCTAGACCTTTTAAAATCCATAATTCCTGAAGGACAAATTATGAATGCCTGCCTATTAGAGGTTGCTATTGATTGAAAATGGCTTATAGTTTCCCATAGGGAGGAGCCACCAAGGAACCGTGGAGTTTCCAGAATAAGCTTTGGATTGGGGCATTTGAGGAGGCAGTGAGTGTGAATATATAAGGAAAGCTGCTCTTCCCCTTGCTCCTGGAGCTGTTCTATAAACTCAGCCTCACACATCTTCTGATGCCTGACAGCTCCCAGATGACTCTTCTTCGGTCTCAGCTTCCCACATTCTTATCCCTGCTCTCACAAGAACAATTAAGCTGGAGGCATAGGCTAGCAAAGCCCCCGCTGTTAAACATTTTATAAATGAGAAAACAAGGAAGAAACATTCGTCTCTTGCTTACAGCATAGAAGAATTATGGTGAAAAAAAAGGTCACAAAGAAATTGTTTTTCCTAGGACAGTATTTCCCTCTGCTGGTGAAAGCCTGCAACTCCCCCCCGCCCCCCGCTGCAGCTTTAAAAAGAAGTAATCAACCAGGATTGTTGTTTCTGTGTTCTAGTGAAACATTTGGTGTTTTCTTGCACATAATATGTTGTTTTTAGAGCCTGACAAAACCTCCAAGGAAATCATGTGTTACCTCTTTTTTTATTTTCTCACATACTCAATTCTGAAATTTTCTTCCCCAAACAATGCCCTAGTGTCTGGGGAGAGACTGCATTTATTTACCAAATGAGCATTTCTCTCCCGGCGTGTGCTCTATTTTCCACAGAGCCCAACTCATTATAATTTAGAAGAAAGCTCTTTAGATGTTTACCCCTAGAGACTTTCCTCTTAGTACCTCCAGAGAATTAACATAGTTGAGAAATGATAGGTATCTTGTATCAAATTAGGTTGACTTAGTAAGATCCTTGTGACCTAAACTTGAGGCCATCCCACTGATTTCTGTCTTTTGAGGAAGGTTAATTCAGACAGTCCTGGAGGAAGTGGGATGTTCTAGTGACTTACCTGGGAAAGCCCAGAGGAGAGGCCTTATTAGACTCAGAGGATAATTGAGCCCTATTATACCCACCAATTTTACCACTAGTGTGATTTGTGCATTGATCTTTAACGCACAGATGAAATAGGAAAGAAATACAAGTAGAAGGAGAAAAAGGAAATTGACATTTGGATTAGACTCATCTCAATATTCATCTTGAATGTTTTGATGAAGGCAATGGGGTAAATAATTAAAACAATGTATTTACAGGTAGTTTTCAAAGTATTACCTGAATACAACTGCTATCCGAGTGGGCTTGCAGCATGTATTATGTGCATAAATGTTTAAATGCCTCCTTACAGTATTACAGGACTTTTTCTCTGTCGGTGCCCGTGGTTCTCGGTCACGCCACTTTGAAGAATGAATAGGTAGACCAGACAGAGTGGTGGGCAGCAAAGCAAGGTTTATTGAGTGATAGCAAAGTGATAGTACAAAGCTCCCGAGAAGGGAGGGGGCATGAGAGGGTTTGCCACCGGAATTCCTATGTCTAGGGGTTTTTATGGGCTTGTTGGAGGGTTGTTTTAATCTGATTAACCTTCCCTGTGACTGTCATCCAATCAGGTTTTTGTCACATGGGAAAGAGTGGAGGGCTCCTTCCAGGGTGTTGCAAAATCCTTTTAAGGCTGGTTTCCTCTTGGGGTAGGGGGTTCCTTGTCCCTGCCTGCCTGCCTTCCAACTATCCTTCATCAATAGCACACTAATAACTCTTCCAAACTCAACTCCCGATTAATTTTGACAGCTTGGTGTCTCCTTTCCACTCCTTTATTTTTTTTTTCCCTTCTCTTGTTTTGAACTGAATATTCACTTTCTCCTAAATCTAATACTCTTTTGGAGAGCATTAACAGATAATTTTCAAAAATAGGTTAAAATTATGACTCTCATAGAAATAAAAATGAACAGGTGTTAAAGATTTTATTCTACTCATTAACCAAGAAGGCTACAAGGCAGATGTTACAACTGGTTCAAAGAGAATCTGAACAGACACATTTATAAGTTAGGAATCCTGAAGTGAATGTGCAGATAGAGGCAAAACTGTTTTTCCACAGGGAGAGGGATATCAACCGAACCTCTCCTAGACAGGACAAAATTTGCATGACAATAGACAAGAATTATTTTGACTGTTACTAGTTATCTTCAATTTCAGATTTGCAGAAGAGCTCAAGGACAATAAAAGACTAGAATCAGATAATCCTAGGTGTGTTCTCTAGAGCCCAGACAATGCAGTTTTCCAGTGAAGCACATTTTTTTTTTCCTACAAGAGGAAATAATTTCCTGCATGAAGCTCTTTCCTCTAGCAGTTCTCTAAGAAAACAGATCCAAGGATCAGTCTGCAACCTCTGGGTTTCCATATCAGAATCTACTGCTATTTCTCTCACACAAGATATAATGATATAGGTAAGAATTTGCACTGTACACATGTGAGATAGTTTATAGTTAGAAGGTTTTTTTTTTTTTACTTCAATGAAGTTTTATTTAACTATATGAAATACCCAATTTTCTCTTGCTCCTTAGCATTTGTTCTATTCATTTCATAAATATTTACCAATCACCGACTTATCCTGTGTCAGGCTTAAGAAAACAGAAATAGATCAGACAAGGTCTCTCTTCTCAAGGAACTTGAATCCAACAGATATGAATTTTATTCAAGAAACTCAGAGGTATAAGAAATATCAATATTCTTTCTTTTCTTCAAATCAAAGGTATTCTGAATCTGAGACCCAGAAACCTGCTTGGCAGATAATTTAATCTCAGTCATTATCCGGCTTCCTTGGTGTCATATGAAGGTCCCAAGGGCTATAAAAAAGCAAAATATTTGTGGGGCTTGTCTGTGGTCTTTGGTCCCATGGAGGAAAATTGTGCAAGACTTTGTAATCTAGTGGGCATTCTAGCTAGCTCATCCATGGCGGTTGTCTCTGCTTTTGGTTTTCTTTCACTGGGTTTTTTAATAACTTCCTAGAGATAGAAGTTAACCAATAATAATGCAAATATTTCCTGTGCATAGCTAAGCAAATGACTCCTGTTTATGGCAGTGAAAATTAATTTTGCCAGACAATATAAATCTCTGGAAATCAAATTTCCATTTGAAGTGGTTTTTATATATGTTACTGGTTCTCCCATTGATTACTGAACTAAATAAAATTCTTTATGTGTTCATTTCATATTTGTACGACAGTCATGATTTTATCCTCTCTTAAAATGTATTCTGTTTCAGCCCTACTAATACGATCCCACTGAAGCTCATATGCCATTTGAAGTGGCTTCCTTGCCTCTGTAGGGATGATAATCCTTGCCAGGGTCTGGAGTTTCAAGGCGGCAGCTTGGCCGCACAGGCTTTGCAGTACTCAACTCTCAACTCTAGGGGGTGCCATTCACATGGACGAGAAGTGAAATAACTATACTGTTGCTTGACAGTAGTCATAGGCAGTACATTAATGAATAGATGGGGCTGTGTTCCCAAAAAACCATTCACAAAAACAGGTGCTGGCCCATAAACTGAAATTTGCCAGCTTCTGACATATACCCCCAGAGCTTGTCAGCAGATCCCTCTTGGAAAGCTCTAAGACAATGAGAAGTAGGGGTTCACCATTTATTTTTTTCCCTCTGTTCCCCTACTTCTCCCTCAAAAGGCACTTGAGATTTTTTTCTTGTTGTCTTCTAGCATATGTTCTCAAAAAATCAAGTCTTTTAAAAATGAAAGACAGGAGGGAAATTGTTAGGAAATTTTTCTTTGGTCTTATGATGGAATCAAAGGACAAGAAGACTGGCTACCTTGAAGGAAAAGGAGAGGAAAAATATAAGATCAGAACATGAACTGATCTCTCAGTAAGTTATCTCGTCACAAAGGTAAGTCCTATTTTTTCTGTAATCGTTGTTTTAAAAAATTTTCTTACTTTTGTGAAATACTCTATGGTTTTTCAAAGCATTTTTCCACATGGAAGACAGGCCCAGAAGAGAAAGCAGCAAGAGCTAAGTCAGTGGTGTTCAGTCAGTGTTTGACAACTGGCTAAAGACTTAAGGGAGGTCAGAGAAGACCTATGGCTTCTGTCTGGTGCTTCTGGGATGCTTGCTCAGGGGGAAACCAGCTGCTGTACTGGAGTCCACCTTGCCAGAGAGGACACATGTAGGAACTTTGGTAGATGGCCACCATCAGCTGCCAGCTATGAGAGTGAGTGGTCTTGACATTCAGGCCAGTTAGTCCCTCAGACCACTGTGGCATCAGCTGTTGTCTGAATGCAACTATATGAAGAACCTGACGTGAGAACTATGTCGCTGAGCCATTCGTGAATTCCTGACCCATATAATTGTGAGCAGAATAAAATGGGTGCTTTATACCAATAAAATGTTGTTTTAGATTAGTTCGTTATACAGCAATAGGAACTATAACAGGGAGAAAACAACAGTGTTTGACGAATCGTTGTGAAACTATGCCCCACAGAGTTAAATGAGGTTAATACTAGCAGAAAATTTAAAGCTTGCTTTTCAGAAAACTATTTCTCCCTATCGGCTCTTGTTTCTTTTCAGACTCCACCAACAAATATACTATCGTCTCTGGAGAAGCCTGGACTCAAGGTCAACTAATACGCTTCCAGCCTGTGAACAAGCAAGGTCCTGTATTCCTTAGCCCAAATTGTCTAAGACCACGAGTAGCTTTAGACTACTTACTGGCAGACCAAGAACTAGC
>NW_023270431.1:19568306-19589396 GCF_011800145.1 Mirounga leonina
AGACCACGAGTAGCTTTAGACTACTTACTGGCAGACCAAGAACTAGCAAGCCTAAGCCAGCCCTTTTTTTTTTTTGGATTTTATTTATTTATTTGCCAGAGAGAGAGAGAGAGCGAGTGCGCACAAGCAGGGGGAGTGGCCGGCAGAGGGAGGAGCAGGCTCTCTGCTCAGCAGGGAGCCAGATGCAGGACTCGATCCCAGGACCTTGGGGTCATGACCTGAACTGAAGGCAGACGCTTAACCAACTGAGACACCCAGGCATCCCTTGCCCAAACCAGCTTGAGCTCAGCCACCAAGTCAATGCTTACACAGATAAGCCAAGAAGTATCTGACTGTCACCTCTGCTTCATTATAATGTTTAAGTCTCAGCCCTAGGTGGAGCACAAGCTTTGTTAAGGTAACATATGATGCACAGAGAGGCATGTTTTCTAAGTACACCTGTGCAACATTATGCCTGACTTTACATGTGATGACAAAGCTCCCCTTTTTCCATATTCATTGTAAACCCTAAATAAAAAGAACCTGCTTAACTCTGCTGGAGGCTGGGGTGGTGGTCATGGCTTTGGAAATTATTCCTTATGTTCTCCTATTTGCTGCAAATAAAGATTACTTTGTATGACAACTCCATCTGGTGTAGTCTCTTTTGGTAACTCACCAAGGAAGAGACTCATGTTAGTCCAGTTACAATTGTATAAGAGTGAAGGAGAGAGAGGAGTCTAAGAAGATTCTAGAAGATTGAATTTTTTGAAAATAATTTCATCATCTTGAGGAACAGGAAAAAGAGAAGATAGTGCAGATGATCTTGACTACATTAAATTTGGGATGTGTCTTAGCTCAGCCCACTATAACAGAGTATCCCAGACTGGGTGTCTTAAATGACAGAAAACTGTTTCTCATAGTTCTGGAGGGTGGGAAATCTAAGATCCAGGCACCAGCAGATCTTGTGTCTGGTTTGGGCCTGCTTCCTGGTTTGCAGATGGCCATTTTTAAAAAGCAAAATTCAACTGAGTAAATCTGAAGATCAAATTCGTTTTATTCAACGATTCATGAATTGGGCAGCATCCTGTCTAGCAAACAGAAAGGAGTTCCGAGTAGCTATATAAAATGAATGGCTTTTATAGGCAAAAGGGAGCAGAAAAAGGAAGTGTCTAATAAGGAGTAAATTGTTTCAGGCAAGGCCGCTTTCCTTTGGGGAAAGGTGGGAAAGTCTATCAGACAGCTTATCTAGTCTGATCAGGTAATTCCAGATTGACTGGTAAAAGGTCACATTCCTGGGAGAGGCTGAAACTACAATTAGATTAGATATTAAGTCTTGGTTCACGGATGAGTGGCTCAGCACAAATGACTCCATTTGGGCCTGTTGTGTTTTTCAACACGATTTTCTCATTGTATCCTCATATGTCAGACAGCAGAGAGTCAGAGAGCAAGTTCTCATGTCTTTTCTTGTAGGAGCACTGTGATATGACTGATAACAGGAATTATATATTTGGTCTTTATCACCATCCCTGGCAAAGAGCTCCTAAAGCCCTTCTAATTTCTTAAGTGAGAGAGCCATGAGGGTGTCTTTTGCTATTCAAAACAATTTCTTTCAACCACACCCAAGTTTTTGTTAATGAAGTGACTTTTGGAAAGCCCCTAAGTGCCGGGTTGGTTCTCAGGGGAACCAATTATGTGGTGAGAGGGTTGGAGCTTTTAGCCCCATCCCCCAATCTCCAGGGAGGGGAGAGGGGCTGGAGGTTGAATGAATCCCCAAAGGTCAATGATTTAACTAATCATGTCTAAATAATGAATTCTCCATAAAAATTCCTAAAGTACAGAGTTGAGAGAGCTTCCTGGTTGGTGAACACAGGGAGGTGCTGGGAGGGCGGCATCCCCAGAGATGGCATGGAAGCTTCACTCCCCTTCCTACATACCTTACTCTATTCATCTCTTCCATTTGGCTATTCTTAAACTATATGCTTTTATAAGAAACTGGTAATCTAGCAAATAAAATGTTTTCTGAGTTCTGTGAGCCATTCTAATAAATTAATTGAATCTGAGAAGGGGGTCATGGGAAACTCTGATTTATAGCCAGTTTGTCAGAAGCACAAATCTGGGATTTGTGACTGGCATCTGAAGTGAGGACAGTCTTGTAAGACTGAACCCTTAGCCTGTGGGACCTGATGCTATCTCCAGGGAGAGAGTGTCAGAATTTAAATTGTAGGACACCCAGATGTCCACCAGAGAACTGGAGAATTGCCTGGTATAGGAAAAAACCCACACATCTGGTCATAGATGGGTTCAGTGTGATTAGCAGAGAAGAAACACAGGATTTCAACATATGAATCACAGGGAGACAGAAATATTTGGTCCATAACAGGATATGTCAAAAATAGTATAAATGTTCACAAAAGGATTTGTACAAGAATATTCATTGCGCTTTAATCAGGTTATTCCCAAAGTAGAAATAACCCAAATGCTCATTAACAGGAAAATGTCTAAATATCCATGTTATTAAAAAAGATAACATTCTTTAATTAAAATGAACAATGTTGATACAATATCTTTTCCTTGTTTAATGTTAGTTTTCTTTTTTAGAAAAGAGAATACATGAATAAAAAATAAAACAGTTGGGAATCAACAGGCTTTAAAAAAAGAGTTAACAGTCACAATATATTTGTATTGAGCTGATTTTTGAAAAGAAGAGATTGTCCCTGAGGAACACAGAGCTTGGAAGATAAGAAAAAGACCCGCAAGAGATAATCTTTCACTGAAATGAGTGGATTGCTGAGTGACACACTGTGGACCAGGTTTCATTCTAAAACCTCTGATTATTTGAATGTAGATTTTGACCTATTGTTTCATTTGAGCCATAGATACTCTAATCACTTGTAACCATTGCAAAATTATTACATTTCACACAATTTACTTGCTTTTTTTTTTTTTTTTTTAAGATTTTATTTATTTATTTAACAGAGAAAGAAAGTGCAGGAGCAGGGGAAGAGGCAAAGGGAGAATGAGACTCCCCACTGAGCAAGGAGCCAGACACAGGGCTCAGTCCCAGGATCTCAGGACTGTGAGATCATAACCTGAGCGGAAGGCAGATGCCCAACTGACTGAGCCACCCAGGCTTCCCTCACACAATTTACTTCTAAAAATTCCAACAATGAAAGATTTTCTTTTATTGAAGGAGTATTGCACATACATGATGAAAAAATTCTAATAGTTCAAAAGTGTATATGATAACAAAAGTCCGTTTTCCTCTGATTTCAGACCCTTTTCCTCCTTAGAGGCAACCACAGTAAAGAGTTTCTTGTGGATATTTCCAAAAATATTCTATGCTTATGCAAGCATACATAGGTATATGTATATACACATACATCCAATTTTTACCCAAATATATTCTTTATTTTGATGTATCTGACAGATTGTGCCTTTTGGATCTACTCTGGTCTTTTTATGGTGGCATAGCTTTTTAATGTATGAATGTGCCAATATATACATCTCATAGATATAGTGTTTTATGTATATATATATGACTACATATTATATTTAACATGTTTCGTATTAATAAACATTTAGGTTACTGTCAAATTTAAAAAAATTACAAGTGCAGTTAGCATGTGTGCGTATATACATATTTCATACATATAACATAAGTATATAGATATCAGTGTAGGTATATAAGAGTTTATAGCATACACTGAAAGTGGAAGGGGTAGATCAAAGGGCATATGAATTTTTTTTTAAAGATTTTATTTATTTATTTGACAGAGAGAAACACAGCGAGAGATGGAACACAAGCAGGGGGAGTGGGAGACGGAGAAGCAGGCTTCCCGCCGAGCAGGGAGCCTGATGTGGGGCTCGATCCCAGGACCCTGGGATCATGACCTGAGCCGAAAGCAGACACTTAACGACTGAGCCACCCAGGTGCCCCAGGGCATATGAATTTTATATTTAAAAAAATAGTACCAAATTGCCCCCAAGGAGTTTGCCCAGCTTTGCTCCCACTGCTCATTTTCTCACATCAATGGATGTCATCATTGAATAATTATTTTTGCATTCTAATTTGTGAAAAATTATATCACTGCTTTAATTTGCATTTTCTTAATTATTAGTTAGGTTTATATGTTTTAAATATATTTTTGGCCAGTTATATTTCCTTTTCCTTGACCAGTTTTCTTGTTTTTAATAGATTTTCAAGGCTCTTTCTATATTATGGACTATTAATAATGATGCATTCAGTTGTAAATGAGTAAACTGCCCCATAGAGGAGTGTGGGCCAGTGGAAGGCACTTTCTTGTCATCTCACCACGTGGGGACAGGTGAATAGAGCAGGGTGACCATAAAGTGGGAAGTCTCCCAATAATTCTGAAAGGATCAGGATTTCTGTTTTACCAAAATGAGCCCATATTGGAATATAATTATTATAAACATGACCAGCTGCATGAATAACAATTAAATGGTCTATATCCCACTTAAAGGACAGTGGGACAATGCTACACAACATTCTTCGATTTACAGTAAAACATTAGACCTGGTTTCTAAAGTAATGAGTTAGCTGAGCTCTGTGGCATAATACTCATCCTAATCTTAGGTATTTGCTTCTATATCTCCAGTTCTAAAATAGATTAGCAGAGATGGAATGTTTAAACATTCAGTAGGTACATTTTGGAGTTTGAAATCAAATTGTATATTTGTTTCTGTTACAGCATTTGCTCCATCGGAAAGAACTGTTTTCCCAGGTTTGGGATCATTGTTCCCAGGTCTGCAGAGCACCCTAGAGACCGAAGATTTAATTTTCTCTTAACAGGGGTGTTAAAAATGGACTTTGGTGTTCTTTGCTCAAATATGGACAAAGGGCTGAGAAGCTGAGCTTCTGGTAACCCTGACAGAAGTCAGCAAGTATGCATGTGCCGCCCAAGGAACACAGAGAGCTTGGGAAGTGAATTCTCCTCTCGTCACGAGGGGCCAGTGCACAGCCAGCCCTGCAGTTCAGCAAGGAAAAAGCCCTTTCTTCTCCACTGTCAGGTCTGCACTGACCTCCAGGTGGCCCAGTCTCCCGCACAGCTTCGTGCTGTACCAAGAACGACCAGAGACCCCCAGTTACGCTCTCCAGACTCGAGGTGCTGCCTTCTGTCTCTTTACCTCAGAGGCTTAGACAAACTATAGTTTAGGGGCCACTTGCTAGATGAGTTCAGAGACTGAAATGTCAGCCAGGAACTGAGTCACGGGCTATTGGGAGCCAGATGCTCATACTATCTAATGGAGGTTTTAAGCTTGACAGAGGCCTGATGTTTTAAAAGATACGGGGTTAGTCTCCAGATAAAATCATCTGCTGATAGTCATGCTGCTGTTTTATCCAAATACTGAAGAGGTGGAAAGTGCTCTAATTAAAAAAAAAAAAGAAAAAAGTGCAGCATATTGAAACATATAAATGATCTGCAAATAGACTAATGAGATAATGGATCAGAGAGGTTCTTAAGACAGGAAGGGGTGATTGGTACAATAAGAAGAGCTATCCAACGCTTTATACTGAATATGGGGTATCTGCTGACCCAGAAAGAGACACCTGAGATTTTTGCTGCATTTCTGATGACTCAAGTAGGGGTAGCACCTCTAAGAATAGATTTAGGCTATGCATCTTTAGCAAGAATGTCACAGAAATGATTCAGTCTTCTCATAAACCCTATTAGGTGGCATATTGTTTTAACTTACTGTATTACTAACGATATTTACTTTGATCACTTGGTTAAAGTTGTATCTACCATGCTTCTCCAAGGTAACATTATACTCTTCCCCCTTTGTAATTAGAAGGTATTTTGTGGGAAGATACTTTAAATCTATATAAACAGCTCTTTCCTTATTACTTTCAATTTACCCATGTTTTTATTTGATCTTACTTAGTTTAATAGGTAATAATCTGTTACTCAAATTCTCCCAGAGCTGGCCAGAGGGAGTCCCTTCCTTTTGTCATTTTGATGTGGCCCATTCTTCTTTGAGTACTTCCTAAGTTTTGTATTTTCTCTTGCCCAATCTGAAATCAGCTATTATCCTAAGGTATCTTTTAATGGAGAATTACATTTAAACACCCTGATCTGGGTATCAAGTGTTCTCACTGATTTGGGGTGTTGCTACTCACAGTTCCTTTCAGTGGTCACATATAAATATAGATGCCTTTGCATTTACTTCTCCATATTTTAAAAATCAATTTTATTGAAGTTTATTTACATACAATAAAATGTAACCATTTTTTTAAGTGTACAGTTAAATGAGTTTTGACAAATGTACACAACCTTGTAACCACCTCCCTTGCCCCCAGTCAAGATAGGGGACATTTCTGTCACCCAGAAAGTTTCTCTGTGCTCCTTTGTGGTCATTCCTCCAAAACCCACCACAGGCAGACACGAATTTGATTTCTATCACCATAAGTTGGTTTTATCTGTTCTAAAAGTTTATTAACAGAATCATATTGTATATACTTTCCTTGTGTTTGACTTTATTTGCTCAGCACAACGTCAATGAGTTTCATTCATGTTATTACATGTACCGATAGTCAGTGCCTTCTCATTGTTGAGTAATATTTCTCTGTATGAATAAACCATGATAGGTTTATGTCATCATCTGTCATGAACATTTGGGTTGGTCGAATTTTTGCTATTGTAAATCAAGTTGTCAGCAATATATGTACAAGTGCTTTTGTGGACATATGTTTTCATTCCTCTTGGGTAAATCCCTAAAAGTGGAAGTGCTGGTCATATGGAAAGTGTATGGTTAACTTTATGAGGAAGTGCCCGATTCTTCCAAATGGCTGTACTCTTACTAGCAATGAGTTTCAGTGGCTGTCTACTCTCTGACACTTGATAATGTTGATTTTTTAAATTTTAGCTATTCTACTTAGTATGTAGTGGTATTTCACTAGAGTTTGAATTTGTATTTTGTTGATGAATAATGTTGAGATTTTTAAAATGTGTTTCCTGGTCATTAATGTATTTTCTTCTTTCATTTTCAAATATTCTGGACACTTTTTAAGGGGGCTGTTTGCTTTTTCTTATTGCATTATAAGGGTTCTTTTAAATTCTTGATGCAAATTCTTTGTCAGACATATGTATTAAAAATATTTCCTTCCAATCTCAGGTGCCTCACCTTTCAGCTTTCTTAGTAGAGCCTTTTAAAAAGCAAAACTTTAAAAGTTTTTTGTAGTTTAAGTAACCTTTTTTTTTCTTACATGGTTGGTGACTTTTTGTGTCCTGAATAAGAAATCTTCTTCTAACTGTAGGTTACAAAGATTTTTTTCTAGGTATTGAGTTTATTTTTGTGCCAGCAAAGAGGACTGTTAGATTGTGTCACATATTTGAACTTTCATGAAAGCACTAATAAGTATACTGGATCAAGGAAGATGTCTTCTTCCATTATAAACCATGGGAAAGGAACTTTGGGATTAAGCCATGGTTGGGCTTCCTTAGTGTTCTGGGTGAAAATGTTTTGAGCAAATACATGTAGAAATCAAATTTTTGAGTGCTCCAAATTTGGTTTTATTGCAAAAAAAACACATAGAAATAAAAACATGCTTAACTCAAAATCAGACTGATTTTATTTTTTTAATTGCTTTCTCAGTGACTTTATGGCTCAGAAGAGAAAATGTTAACTGTACCGGTCCATAAGCATATAAAGTCAAGGAATGATTTCCTCCACTGAATAACTTTTTTTTTTCTAATTTTTATGGGGAGGCCATGTATTTCCCCTCTTTCCTTCTGTTTGCCACTTAAATGATGGTTATTAGCCTTGTTGTCTTTCATACCCATGAGTGTCTTCTCAGGACTGTTTCTGTGTATCATAAGCCCGGGTTTCTTGATCTTGGCACTATTGACAATTTGGACTGCATAATTGTATTAGTTTGCTAGGGCTGCCATAACGAAATACCACAGACTGGGTGGCCTTTAACAAGATTTTTTATTTCACAGTTCTGGAGGCTAGAAGTCCAAGATCAAGGTGTTGGCAAGTTTGGTTTCTTCTGAGGCTTACAGATGGTTGTAGGGTCTTTCCTCTGTGCAATTCCTAACCAGATTGGATTAGGGCCCACCCTAATGACCTCATTTTAACTTAATCACCTCTTTTAAGGCCCTATCTCCAAACAAAGCCACACTTTCAAGTACTGAGGGTTTGGTTCCCAACATATGAATTTTGGGGGGACATGATTCAGCTCGTACCAACAATTCTTTTTTGTGGGCTCTGTCCTGTGCATTGTAAGATGTTTACCAGCATTCCTCACCTTTACCATTAGATGCCAGTAACACTCCCCAGCTGTGACAACCAATGTGTCCAGAAACCGACCAATGTCCCCCTGGGGAAGGGGGGGTCGGAAGAGGGGTTGAGAAGTACTACCTTAAAAGAACTTAGAGATATTTTGTAGTCTGTTTACTTTCTATCCCACAGGTTTTACCACAATTACATAAAATCACTCAGTGGTTGAGATAATTTTGAACCCAGAAATTATTTGAACTTGAATCTAAAAACCACATCCTTTCTACTTCTTTATGTTCTCCTTACAACCTAAACATTCAAAAAAATTTAAGTGAATCTGAGAACATAAATTACTAGGTACTTATTAAATGCCATACACAATATCTATTTATCATCCATCCATCATCTATCAACATTTGCAATTCTAATCCAACCATACAGGATGCTATTTTAGTTTTCTATCTTTCTATATTTTCACTGCCCTTTTTTTGGCAGTGAGAAACCTCCCTTTATATATATGGGGGCATTTCTCTATCTCTATTTATCTACATGTATATCACAATTGACCGCCCCATATGTATCTAATCTCTCATTGCTATTGTCATTACTGATGTCCCATCCCTGATGTGCATGTCCTCCTTGGTCTGCTGGGCTCTAATATTCCTGGGCTGCTCCTTCACTGCTCCAGCATATGCCCTTTGCTGGGGTACCTCTGCATAGATGTCCTTCTCACCTTCCTTGGTGATAACCTGAATTGAGCTGCCCTTCTACCAGGATGACCTCATCATGCTTGGATTCTGACACCTCATGCTGAGCTACTCGTGCATGGATACCCTCCTCTACCCCCGTCAAGCTATGACATTCTGCCTTCAGCCCTCCTAACCTCCTCATGGAATCTGATCTCCTCTGTCAGCCCCATTCCCCCCCGCCCCCCATAATACATGGATGCTTTCCTAATCCTGCTTGGGCTCTAATAGCTCCTGTTGGCCTAATACCCTGTCGGGATGTCTCTACTGCTCTCTCAGACTGGGTTGCTCTGCTCCCCACCCTCTTGTATGGATATCTACTTTGCTCAGCCCCATCTAATGAATTTGTGCTGATTTTTACGACTTTTTTGTGTGTGTTGGGGGGGGAGGTGAGGAAGAGAAGGGAAAGGAAGGGAAGGGAACAGAGACAAAAAGACTTTAAAGGGGCTAAATGGAATGAAAAAGAGTTGATCAGTAGAGAGCTTATTCAAATCAAGATTTATGGTTTTTCTCCACATACTAGCCTTTTGATATTTTCCTAATAAGGAGCAAGCTTTTTGGTGAAAAATTAGAATCAGCGAGCATCTGCTAAACACTTGTTGGGAAAGAATTTTGTGAATTTTTCCCAAGCCATAGGGGTTTCTTCATTGTCTTAAGTGCCTTAAAACCATTTTTTTTTTTTTGAGTTTTGGGATCATATAATAATAAAGATTCCTTACTAAAACGTCATAAGAATGACAACTTTCCCAGTATCTTTGGGCCCTGGGTAGAAGACTACCTTTTATATTAGACAGGGATTATACCCTGGCACCAAAAATCTGTTTAAATCTTGCAAATCAGATGTACTGATTCCTCTTCCAAGAACTGTCATTAATTCATTGTTTCATTAGACAAGCCCTGGACTTTGGTTTTTTCTTTTGGTAGAGGGAGAACAGCATTTCCCATTGGCCAAAACAAGCAGAGGTCAGTGCAATAAAAAAATTTTAAAAACAAGACATGCTGCACTTCTCAGGTGAAAACTTTTATGTAAGCACAAAATATTGATTTATTTCTAAAATAGCTTTATCTTTATTAGAAACACTCCAGAGGGCAAAATGTTTCATTGCTTTGGAAATTAAAGTCCTGGCAAATATTGGCTTAAAAAATGTAACTAATTTGGCCATTTTGAAGACAATCATTTATGTCACTGACATTTGAAATAAAATAATCATGCAAAAAATAAATATTTTGATTATTTGTGATAGGAAAGTACAGAGGTTGGTTTCTTGGTCATGGAGTTTAAAAAAGTTAATAGGAATTTGTGGATGCTTGGAGACAGACAGATTGCCCCAACCACCTGTGGAATACTTATGCTAGATATTTTTTTTTTTCCATGACTATTTCATTCTCTCTTTCATCAAACAAGACATTGGGGTTTTTAAAGTTTAACTTTATGACCTGTAGCTTTTATTATAAACTATTAGTTTTGCCAGTAGGAAGTCACTTGGCTAAGTTCTCTTTGTATTTTATTGACCTGAATGACTCTAGCTGAATTACATTCAGATAAAGTTATCAATTTTTATAGTTGTCATGGAAGGCCAAATGATTTTGTGGGAAGCGTACTGGACAAGGAGCCCTGAGAACTGGGTTCATGTTCCAGATTTGTGGAATCTTAGCTAAGTTCTTTTCCATCTTGGGCCTCCGTTTCATTTATCAAATAGGGGATATAGCTCTTGCATGTATCCACCTCATGTGGCTTTGTGTGACACTGAATAAGTGTGAGAGCAATTTTTGAAATCCTATGAAGCTGTACTATAGAAGACGCTAATTTGTATTTAATTGCCTCTATGGTGATCTACATCTGTCAGGTGAATTTATCTTCATTTCCACATCCACTCCACTTTTTAACTACTCCTTTCCTGTCATCAGTGACATAGCTATTCCTCTAATCATATAAGCTGGAGATTTTGTAGATCAATTCTATTTTACTGCTGCAATTTTCTGCCTTCTCCAATTCTTCATCAAGTCTCATTCTTTCTTCATGTTATAGCTCAGTTTTACTCTTTTGCTCTATTATCATTACTATCAAGTTATATTGAACTTTCTCTTCTTTAGTAGTAAGTCAGGAGATAGGGTAGTAAGAACCATTTCAAGTTTATTTCTACTTTTATTACCCTACGAGGAGTCCTCCCTCACAAAAGAGCCTTTAACTAGCCACATTTTGACTAAATCTCTCCAATGGAAAGCAGATTATGGCTTTTATGTCTGATACATGGAATCCTGTTTTGGTGCAGGCATTCTGGGGGTATTTGAACTTGCATAAAAGGAAAACATGGTATCCAGATGGTATGGCTACAGACTGTATATAGAAAAGATACAGGGAAAAACGTGGTACTCATGGTTGGGGGGGAGAGATTTTCCAAAGGTTTGAGATTATTCATGGACAGAGCATAAGGTTAGCGATTCTAGAAATGGGTGATATTTAAAAATCTGGAGTAGGAAACAGCACCTGGAAAATCTGTTATCAGAGAGCAGAAGCTCAGGGAGTGAGCAGGAGTTTAGTTCCAGGGAGAGAGACTGTGAGGCGCTGGTAATGTCTCTAGCCGAAGATGAGGGACTGAATATACAAGTTTATCAGGTTTTAAGAAACAACTAGATTAGAAGTGGGGTTAGGATGTTAAATCAAAAAGGAAATCAGGTTATCAGAATGAAGGGGAAATAATCTAGCATCTTCTCTGATTCAAAGTGAATAATGCTGAGTTCTGCCAGTTTGAGTGAAAGCTCATTAAATCATTTCTACTTAAGGTCAAGTTTGTCCTAAGGATTGAGATATTGCTGATGGTGACTCAGCTACGGAGGAAGGGTCCTCCAGAGGCTGGGGATGAAGGCAAGGTTGGCTGACAGCTGTCTTGTCAGGAAAAGAAAACTGGCTTTGAAATAAAAAATATCTATTCTAGTTTAGTCTTACTGAATTTTTCTGCGAATCAGTTTCCTCATCTATAAAGTGGGGATGATATTGTCTATGTAATAAGATTATTGTAAGACTTAAGTAAGATGTTATATAGCTTTGGTAACTATACTAGACTATATATTTATTGATATCTTCACTGATTTTAAAAATAGCATTTCCACTACTTTCAAGTCTGAGAAAAACAAAGGCTTGTAAAATTTTTTGAAATGATATGCAAGGCTGGCTTTGTTTCTTAGTTCAACTTTGGGAGTTCTTTGCCTTTGGGAGTCACTTTCTTAAGATTAGGGTATTTGTTGTTTTTTGTTTGTTTGTTTGTTTTTAGAGCAAATGCTAACAAGCTGTCCTTTCATTCAACAAATATTTTTTGAACATCTATTATATGTAAGATACTGTTCTAAGCACTTGGGATATTTTATAAAAGAACCAAACAAAAATCTGTGTTATAACAGAAGTTGCATTTTGGTGGGTGAAGTAGACTATAAACAGTGAACATAATACATATAATATATTCGAATGTGTTAAGTGTTATGGAAAAAATAAAAAAGGAGAAATAGAGAACTGAAATTTTAAATGGAGTGTTTTAGGGTAACCTTATTAAAAAGATGATATTGGAACACCCAGACCTGTGGAGGTGGGTGAGTAAGCCATGTGGATATTTAGAGGAAGAATGCTCCAGGCACAGGGAACAGCCCCTGCAAAGGCCTTGAAGTGGGAGCTTGCCTGCCATGTTCTAGGGCAGATATTAAAAAACTACAGCTCATGGGCCAAATCTGGCACCAACTATTTTTGTTAATAAAATTTTATTGGAACACAGCCATACTCATTGTTTACATATGTATATATAGTTTCTTTTGTGCTACAACAACAGAGTTAAGTACCTGCAACAGGAACCTTAAGGCTTTCAAGATCTTAATGATTTGAAAAACTTGACAAAACAAATTTGCCAACCCCTATTCTAGAGCCGAGTGCTGGAATGAAGTGAAGAAATAGTAAGTTCCTACTTTTTTCTTTTTTGTGAGAGAAGAGATTTTTTTTAAATTTCATTTATTCACTATTTTTATAATAGAAGTTCCTTTTTTACTTAGACTATATCTAGACAAAGCACATTGTTAATACATAGATCCAGTTTTCAAAAGACCAAATAAGGGACTCTACTGCATTTTATCATCTTTATTTTCCCTAACAGTAGCAATTATGTTTTTCTTTATTCTTTAAATTTTGTTCGTGAAAGAAAAATGCCCAGCCTTTTTGCAAAAAACAGGATGAACAGAAGTGCAATACCAGACTAAATCCAACAGGTGGCTGTATTTCTCAAAGTTTCAAAACCAGCCAGATTGCCTGTTGCATGCAAATTTACATCTCAGTTTTAAGTTTCCTCACATTAATTCTGTGATACCAGGATCATTAGTTTTATGACAAAGAGCTAAACAGAGGTGAAAAAGAGAGAGGTCATCACAGAACCAGAGATTATTTAATTGGCTTTATCCAGATCAGTGCTTCTATTGCTCATGCAACAAATTCATAACCAATATTTGTCTGTATCTTCAGTCTGGTTATGCAGCCTGTGGTAAACTTTCAAATGACACAGGAAATATACAAAAGAGCTGAGACATTGAGTGGAGTCCTGGATGTGTCATATAGCAGCTAAATGAACTGGGAAGCTCTTTATCCCTTGGAATAATTTAATGAATAAAAGACTTTAGTAATAATTTCTACTTCATAGTGTCTTAGGAGATTTTATATAGGATGTTGACAAAAGTCCTTAATTTTGATTAAGAGGTTTTTTACTACATGTTATTATTACTATTCATCTTTCTCTCTCAAATATTTTTCATGTTCTATTTTATTTTATTGGAAACTTTTAGTCTATCCGATGCATAGATTTCATCTTCACTAACTTTGATCTCTAAATGATTATGTTGACCTCATTGTTTAAAAGATTTTTAGTTCATTCTTTTTTTTTAAATTTTATTATGTTATGTTAGTCACCATACAATACATCATTAATTTTTGATGTAGTGTTCCATGATCCATTGTTTTCATATAATACCCAGTGCTCCATGAAGTACGTGCCCTCCTTAATACCCATCACAGGGCTAACCAATTCCCCCTCCCCTCTAAAACCTTGTTTGTTTCTCAGAGTCCATAGTCTCTCATGGTTCATCTCTCCCTCCGACTCCCCCCCGACCTTCATTTTTCCCTTCCTTCTCCTAATGTCCTCCATGCTATTACTTATGTTCCACAAATAAGTGAAACCATTCTTTTTTTTTTTTTAATCTTTATTTATTTGACAGAGAGAGACACAGTGAGAGAGGGAACACAAGCTGTGGGAGTGGAGGAGGGAGAAGCAGGCTTCCCACTGAGCAGGGAGCCCTATGCGGGGCTCGATCCCAGGACCCTGGGACCATGACCTGAGTTGAAGGCAGACGCTTAATGACTGAGCCACCGAGGCCCCCCGACTTTTAGTTCATTCTTATTCCCTAAACACTGGCATAAGGACATCTGAAGCCATATCATTCCCAAATTATTTCCCAGATGTTTTTCCTTGAATGTTCCTGTATTTGTGTTTGTCTCCTACAATGCCATTTTCCAAAATGGAATCTAGTTTTACTTCAAAACACAGTTTTAAAATCTTTTGTTCAGGTTAGCATTTTTGTTGTTGTTGTTGTTGTTGTTTTTAAATCAGAAGTGATCTTTCAAATCCTTATAAAATAGTGCTATCCCCAGGCCATTATTCTTATAATGCACAGAAAATGAAATTCAGCAATTTATAAACTATGTACAAGACACTTGAAAAATGTTTTAGCATATGAAACACTAACCCCAGGAAGGTTATAACCACATGTAAAATATAGTAAGAGGAGATAATCCACTATGCTATAAATTGGAATAATCTTTTCTTTTTCTACTTACTTCATTACTAGATATCCACTTCCCATATCACTCTCTTTCTACAGAAAAACTAAAGAGCAGTTGGTAGACATGAAAAATGTTGGCAGGCTCTCTGTCCATTTCAGATACATGCCTATATCTCCATATTAGCCATGCCAGGTCACCCTATAGGCCTCATGCTCCTCCATAGTTCTGTGCCTTAAGGATGCATCTTGAAATCGAATCCTACTATCCATCCTATGCAGAAGAGATTTGTGCATTTTTAGTCTTCAAATACTGTAGCCTGTTGTGATCTTTTATCTAACACAGAATTTGAAAAAGCACAAAGAGTAAAATAATCCGGAACCTGTATTGATTAGGGAAGGTCAATGGAAAAGATTACAATTTCCTCTCAGTATTAAAAGATACTTGGCTGAGTTGGAATATAAATTTCTTTTTTTTTTTTTTAGATTATATTTATTTATTTATTTTTCAGAGAGAGCACAAGTAGGGGGAGGGCAGGCAGAGGGAAGAGCAGGGTCCCAATGAGCAAGGAGCCCGATGTGGGACTCGATCCCAGGACCCTGGGACCATGACCTGAGCTGAAGGCAGACGCTTAACCAATTGAGCCACCCAGGCATCCTGGAATATAAATTTCTATCTTCATTGTGAATGATATGAGTACATGAGACTGTAATCATTCACTAAAAGTTTACTCAATAAAACTTGGAAAAGTTATGGTCACACATTAATTCAACAAACATTTGTTCAATGCTTTTTATAGGTCAGGCACTGTGGTACATGACAAGGATATAATGATAATCAAGACAGACATCTCTGTCCTCATGGAGTGCATTTGTTTTTTACAGCTGCTGTAACAAATTACTACAAACTTTGTGGCTTAAAACAACATAGATTTATTATTTTACAGTTCTGTAAATCAGAAGTCCAACATGGGTCTCACTGGGCTTAAAATCAACGTGATGGAAAAACTATATTCCTTTCTAGAATCTCTAGGATAGAATCCTTTCCTTGCCTTCTCCAGGGTCCAAAGACTGGGCTTATGGACCCCTTTCTCTATCTTCAAAGCCAACAATGTGGCATCTCTCTGACCCTTCTAAAGGCTCTCTACTTTTAAGAACCCATGTGGTTAGAATGGGCCCACATGGAAAATCCAAGGTAATCTCTTCATCTCAAGGTCTGTACTCTTTTTCTTTGTTGTTGTTTCCATAGGCTCCATGCCCAGTGCAGAGCCCAATGTGGGGCTTGAATTCACAACCCTGAGATCAAGAACTGCACTGAGATCAAGAGTCAGTCACTTAACTGACTGAGCCACCAAGGGGCCCCTCAAGTTCTGTACTCTTAATCACATTGGCAAAGTCCCTTTTGCCTTGTAAAGTAATACATTCACAGGTTCTGGGGATCGAGACACAGACTCCTTGGAGGTCAGTATTTTGCCTACTACATGGAGCTTATAGTCTAGTGTATGCATAGCAAACTCAAATTCCAATAGGGCAGGCAGGTGACTGAAATGAATGAGATTGGCAAATGAACTGAATTGTGAGGAGATCGTGAATGAACTGAAATATTCATGCTGACTGTGAGCTCATGAAAATACTGGCTTCATGTTGCCAAATCTTTCTGTATTTCAAGAAAAGTTAGAAAATCTGGATTATATGAAATCTACTGATTTTTAAAATATGAACAACTGCCTTAGGTTGTTTCCCCAGAAGCAGACCCTGATTCGAAAATTTGTATATTCCCTCTAGGGAAACTGGGAAGGGACAGAGAAAATTAGGACAAGGAGGGAACATCCCAGCAAGGGTACAATTTCAGGCAAAGTCCTACAAAATAACTCCAAAGGGGAACTCATAGTCATATCTCATAGTTACCCCCAGGCACAGCAAAGGATTTGGGGTTTTCATAATGGTGCACACCTCAGCCATTGGTTAAGAGATACCTGAGGAGCATGTAAATTGCCTGGTATTACTCAGATGATCATGAATCAGTGCCCATGTTATTTTCTTACTTGGCTTGATTTTTATATGGGCCTAGACATTAGGGTAACAACAACTGTTAAAAGTGTCTGTGTGGCTTGTTGACAATCCTATTTCTAAATGCACTTCTGAATCTAGGAAAGAATGTGAGGAAGATTGTAATGGTGTCTTTTAGGTCAGCAAAAGTCTTTATAGTTTAGCCAGTTGAGCTCATATGTTGTGTAAAGAGGGCATGAAAAGTAGAGCAGGCCAGTGTTGGTGAGAAAAAGTTATTCTGCTCTCTTTGATACTTTATTGGAAACCACCATCCATTGCCCAAGACTATATCTAACACTTGATGTTGCTACTCAAAAGAATGTCATCAGCACCTTTGCTACAGTTTCATGAAGTAATCTGGCTTCTTATGAAATGATTGGCTTTTTGTGTCTTTTGTGAGGGAGGGGTCACAGATGTTAGTTTTTATTGATATATTCTTCCAAAGTGCTAGAAGAACCCCAATGCATTAAAAATTTGTCATATGTTAATTAAGACATCCAGGTAAATTGGCCCCTTCTTCAGAGCCCGAAGAAAATAAGTCAGTTGATATTTTAAAAAAATATTTAAGAACATCTGTGACTCTTTTGTCACTCTTTTCTGCAAGATTTTTGTAGGAATTTTGACAAGGAACAAATTTGGTGAACACATTTAGTTACAAGTTAACCTACTCATTTTTGGGTGTCTAGAAGGGGGTGGAAATGGCATTAGAAAGTAACAATAAGGCAGTTGAAAATTTGGGAAGCCAATCTTTTAACTTTATTGTTTCCAGAGCTGAATGAAATTAAAAAATAGAGCAGTTGACTCTTTATCATGCCCAAGAGAACATGTGGTGTTAGTCTGAGGATAATCTCATGAGTCTTATTAAAGAAAGATTATGACTGTGCATTGAAAGCCTTGGCTCAATTCTGATTGTCTACACTTAACCTGTTCATAATTATATCCTCACAATACTCTAGATGTTGCAACCACTATCAATTGCCCAACTAAACAATAGATTCCATATGGACACATTTGTCTTGTGGAATTCAAATCACAGTTTTTCATTAAAAAAATCTTTTAATTGGTTTAAAGCATCAACACCATGTACTGAAGGCTACCAATACACTGAAAGACCAGTTCAGAAAAAAAAGAGTCAGAAAGATTTATATATGTTAAATTCCTAGAAGTTTTCTATGAGGTCAATAATTTAGATTTATTTTTATAGAGTGTTATTAAGTAAAATTGCATATATAATTTGCTAATATCTCTTATGTTTCATTTTTACACTGTCATGTGTGAGGTCTCAAATGTTATCAAACCCACAAATAATCATGGTAGAGACAGGGAGTTAACTTTGTCAAGTGTACATGGGTGTTGGTTATTTGTTCCAAAATGGTGATGGGGTCAAAAGGATACCAGCCTTGGAAGTGGGAAGGCTTGGTTATGACTTTTACTAGCATGTGACAACACATGAGTGTCTTAGCCTTTAAATATCTATTTCCTCATCTCCAAAATGAGGAGTTTAGATTTAGACAACTTTTGAAGTCTTTTCCAACGCTGACATTCTGCTTCATTCTCTGTTCCTCCATTCAGACAGGCTAGAGACGGGTCAGAATGACATCACTGTCTCCTCCCTTGCTAAACTGATTTATCCTACACTTGTCTGGCCATTCCCCTTCTAATCTTAAAGTCCAAGCATAGCAAATACTAGCTAGTGTTCTGGAGTCACTAGACCCTATAAAGGGAGGCATGGGACTTTCTTCTAGCCACTTAAGCCATTTGTTCCCTCCACAAACATCATAAAAATTATCTCCGCTCTTTTTGTTTTGACTCATAAGCAATGAAGAAAATTGTGCTTAAGATATCAGCCAACTTTCTTTTTTCTGGCCACTTTCAACTGGTAGTCCTGGTAGGGGAACAGGAAGGAATTGACAAGCCAGCTGGTCTCTGGAAGACATGGGCTATGTGGTTTCTTCTACCTGCAGCATTTGGACCTTGGGAAAGGTTCTCCACTGGGATCAGGGGTTAGGGTACACTTTTGTCTTTGGAAATAGGGACATTCTTCTTTTCTGAGTGAGCACTGGACTGCAGGGCTAGTTTAAACAGTTAAAAATTGTATTTACAGTACTTACATGTTCTATTTATTTTTTTCCCCTTATCTCTGGTTTTGTGTTTTCTTCCAGAATAATCGATAAGCTCCTTAAAAGCTTGATATTCCTTTTTGAGAAAGGAATTATATAGCCTGTAGAGGAAGGGAAAGCAAAGGGAGAGGAGAGCAGAGAAAATGAGCCACTTCTACTTCCTTTGCAGGCTCTCTTCCTATCTTGAAGATTTATATTATGAATGGAATGGGGGAGGCATGGAAAGAGACCACATATTTCCCTCACAACCCTAATAAAAACATTATTTTTATCCAGAGAGCCTTATATAGTCAGAGGGTACTGAGAGTTTAACCCAGAGAATCCTGGCCTTTACAGCCTTGGCTCTGCTTCTGAGCTTCCCTTGGGGCCAGGTGTCTGAAAGCTATAGGAGACTGTCGATCCCACAAGACCAACACAGTTGCTCAGCCCCCTTTTCTTATCCATTGCCCCATTCCAAGTACTTGCTAGGCTTAAAAAGATAGTCAACTGAAATAAAATCATTCCCTATTTTAAGGTTGTCATGGGGATACCCACCCCAAGGTGATGTAGGAAGACATAGGAGAGACTTAGAGGGAAATAGCTTTCATATCTCAGGTTTTCTCAACCTTGGCACTATTGACAGTTTGTGATGGATAATTCTTTGATTGATGGGGGGCAGTGGAAGTGTCCTGTACATTGTAGGAAATTAGCAGTATCTTTGGCCTTTACCTGCTAGATGTCAATAGCACTCCCTTTGCATTCCCCGAAGCTGTGACAACCAGAAATATTTCCAGACATTGCCAAATCTCACTAAGGGACATAATCTCCCTTGACTGAGACCACTGCTTTATCTTAAATAAATCTTGGTTTTATACTATTCTAGCACATTTGATAGAATGGTCTCTGCTATGTGGAAGCAAGTTGATCCATGTGAAATCAATTTGACAAAAGCCAATTTCACTAAATACCCATTTACCGAAAGATCAAGTGTCAAATGAGTAATTCACCAAATTTATCACATTTACTCAATTCATAAATGCTATTTTAAGGAATATTCTTCTTGAACATATTAAGCAAATTTTTAACAGTAATCACCATCATCATCAGCATCACCACAATAATAAGCATATTCCTAAGAAATATACACTCACATTCTTTGACTATATTTTAAAATAGTATCCTTAAACTTGTTTTTAGCAAATCAACAAAGCTGGAAACATAGGAAATTTGTTTTTCAGTGAATTGGTTTTCAGAAAATCCATGTCAGGGATGCCTGGGTGGCTCAGCTGGTTGGGCGTCTGCCTTCCGCTCAGGTCATGGTCCCAGGGTCCTAGGATAGAGTCCTGCATCAGGCTCGTTGTTCAGCAGGGAGTCTGCTTCTCCCTCTGCTTGGGCTTGCTCTCTCTCTCTCTCTCCCTCTGACAAATAAATAAATAAAATCTTTAAAGAAAAAAAAAAAAGAAAATCTATGTCACGGAACTAACTTGGAGTCCTAACTTATCTGTCCCCATGGCAGCCAAACTAGTAGCTATCTTGGAAGGGACCCTAGGACCATGTAGGTAATTCAGTAGACATGTTAAGAAAATATGTCTCTTGAAAAGGATGAAACAAAAGATATGCTGGTGTCACTTCTCTTTGTGGCAAAAAAACCCCAAAAAGTGTCTCATCTTGGGTTCATGTTTTATACATGGGTTCACAAAGGAAGTATATGGATCAGAGGTACTTTTTAGATAATATCATGGTTCCTGTGCCGTGCCTACATTAAAATAGTAATTTGCCCTTTAAGCTGAGGTGACAGATAGTACCTACCCAGAAGGAACTCTCCTTGCCTGGCCTCCTTAATTGACATAATATTTAAAATTTTCCCATATTGGGGCTCCTGGGTGGCTCAGATGGTTAAGTGTCTGCCTTCGGCTCAGGTCATGATCCCAGGGTCCTGGGATCGAGCCCCACGTCGGGCTTCCTGCTCAGCAGGGAGCTTGCTTCTCCCCCTCTCTCTGCTTCTCCCCCTGCTCATGTTCTCTTTCTCTCTCTCTGTATCTCTGTGTCTTGAATGAATAAATAAATAAATAAAAATTTTCCCATATTACTTACAAGCACATGCCAGGCAAGGAGAGTTCCTTCTGGGTAGGTACTATCTGTCACCTCAGCTTAAAGGGCAAATTACT
>NW_023270431.1:19589406-19971181 GCF_011800145.1 Mirounga leonina
TTCTGGGTAGGTACTATCTGTCACCTCAGCTTAAAGGGCAAATTACTCGGCTCAGGTCATGATCCTGGAGTCCCGGGATCGAGTCCCGCATCGGGCTCCCTGCTCAGCAGGGAGTCTGCTTCTCCCTCTGACCCTCCTCCCTCTCATGCTCTCTGTCTCTCATTGTCTCTCTCGCAAATAAATAAAATCTTAAAAAAAAAAAAAAAAATAGAAGTGGGCAAGAGAAGCCGTGCTATGGTACACCTATTGCATTCCAGTTAATTTATGGAGATTTTATTTGGGAAGTTTATGGGAGCAGGAGACATAGAGTTGAAAAGATGTAGGGAAGGCAAAGAGAAATATTTTAAAACCCATCTTACCCTGAAGTACCCCTAAACTCCACAATTAGATTGACTCCCTTGGGTTAAGTAGTAAGATTGGGAGGAACAGATCAAGGAAACTATAGTCTCCAAAAAGGCAGATATTATTTAGAAGGCAGGAGAGTTCTGGGGATGCCACTAAGATTTACATATCCTTCAAATTCGAGTATGGCAATGAATCATGGAACACTACATCAAAAACTAATGATGATGGGGGCACCTGGGTGGCTCAGTTGGTTAAGCAACTGCCTTTGGCTCAGGCCATGATCCTGGAGTCCCGGGATCAAGTCCCACATCGGGCTCCCTGCTCAGCTGGGGGTCTGCTTCTCCCTCTGACCCTCTTCCCTTTCATGCTCTCTCTCATTCTCTCTCTCAAATAAATAAATAAAATCTTTAAAAAAAAAAACTAATGATGATGTAATGTATGGTGATTAACATAATACAAAAAATTCTATATTTAAATTGATATTAAAAAAAAATTCAAGTATGGCTTAAGGTGATCCTTCTACCCAGCTACCATCTTAGAGAGCACTTTCAGAGGGATGATAGAGCACACAAGATATGGAGCATAACCCCAGCCCTAAAAGATCTCTAGTTGAGTTACTGGAAGTCAGAGCTTTATCCACCAGCAGGCATGTGTGGTGGAGATGGGAAGGGAAAGAATATTTCAAGAGTATTATACATAGTATTATACATAAGTTTTAGTCAAATTCTTCCTCATGATTATTTTTATTTCTTAAATTAGGGTGAGCCTGGTTGGCAAAACGTAGAGAAGATGCTTTTGGATGTTTGTTGATTCCATCACTCACCAATATGTTACAACTTCAGAATTGCCATAGGAAATATGCTGTTGATTTCCCATCCATATCAGACATGACTGATACAGTACTTTTTTACTGATTAGCTTAGACTCAGCTTCAGAATCTTACTCACCATAATACTTTAGCAGCGATTACCAAACAATTAGAGTTGGCACATGAGTTAAAGCTCATTTATCATCTCAGATGTTTACAGATTAAGATATATACCTAATTATTACTATAGTATTATTACTAAGTTATCCTTTAAGAAATCTTGATTTTATAGTACCCACAAAATTTCTATCAAACCCGCATCCTTGTCTTTAGAGTCCTCTATTTTGGCATATACTTTAGAGTACACTTGGCTGGACATTAAATGACTTAGAAACTTTTCCCTGATGTAGCACATTGCCTCATTCTTTCATGGTACTTTGAAAATCTCAAATCTTTTATTTGAAGGCAGAGAACTTTAAGCACTCAATAAATACTTGTTCATTTGACTTGATCCAAATTTTCACATCATCACCAGTGATAAATTGTATTCAGATTGTACTGTTCTGTATAATTTGATCCTTATTTTAATGAGAGATTCTACTGTTTTGCCATTAGAAGGAGGTCAGGAAGCCCACCTTCCATCCAAAGAGGTAGAGTTGAATGCCACATGACTATTCTTATGTACCTTTAGAGTTGCTCTACCATGCTACATTGCTTCATTTATGTTTGGCTTTACAAAGGCCAGGTTTTTAGGAACTTGGAAAAATAGACTTTATCCACTTCAATTACTTTTTAGTTTTTCAGAATAAAATTTATAACTTTAGCCAAATAGATAAACTCACGGCTTCCTCGTTGTTATATTCCATGTTTCCCTAAATGTCAGCTATATTTGCTTAGTTTTGGAAATCTTTTTGAAAGAAGGTCAATACCTTCTGTATTTTATAAGCATATTCAGTATATACACATGTATATGAAATATTTAAATGTTTACAGCTCCTGTGAGGTATGTTAGTAGTGTTCTCAGTGGGTTCAGTTCTGCTACTGCATCACTATCTTCCCATTTAGTTGTTTATTCAAGCAACGAATATTGAACCTCTACTGAGAGCCAGGAACTATGATAAGAACAATAGAAAGGATGATAGTGGGAGATTGTGGCATTTTTCCTTTTGCTGGTAGATGCAAAACCAACGTCTGCATTCTTTCATTAGAATGGCCACAGGCTAGTGTTTATCTCTTAATTTAGGGACCTTCAAATCAGTTTTGTGTCTTCCATACCAAAAAAAACAAAAACAAAAACAAACAACCTCCCTCCCACCCCCACACCACCACGCACATAAAACACCATTAGGGTAGCTTCAAATTCCATTACGTAGGTCATGTTATTGGTTTGTATTAGCATTAGGCTCATTATCAACTAAAATCTTTTTATATTCTCACATATAGAGCTGCTAAGTTACATTCCTTCTTTCCTGAACTTGTGCAATTCATATTCTTCTTATTCTATGTACAATTTCCTTCATTCTCATAAAACTTCATGTCAATATCAGACATATTTTTAAGCCCAGAGAGAATGTTTTAAATTATTGTACTGTAGATGTAGCTCTCCAAAAATATTGGTTTCTAAAGATATAAGCATGCTTTTGTCATACAAATCACTGATAAACACATGGGTTAGGACAAGGCCAAACAAGCCTTGAAGGACAGTATCTCTTCAGTCAGGCACAAATTCTCACTCTGCCAAAACCTGGCTTACATTTCTTCATCTTATCTACAAGCTTATTTTGAAAGAGCTTGTCAAATGTCTCAATACATTCTCCCTTATCTACAAATTTTGTTCCTCCAAACTGTAAATGAAATTACTTTGTAATACCTTCAGCTTAGACCTGCACAGATAGGCCATTTCCAGTTCCTACGATAGGGCAAAATGTGGAAAGCATCTCTCTAAGATAAATTAGTGTGTCTGAGGCTGGGTTGGAGATGGAAAGACAGGAAAAAGGAACACAAGAGAGGAATCCATTGACACAATAAAAATGATAGTATTGAAAGCCCCAACTAAGATGTGGGGAGTAAATAAGGGTGGGAGAAATACTATGCATATTGGAAGGAAGGATCAATAGAGCTTCTTGACTTTGAGGAAGATTCAAGGATGACTCTGGAGTCCTAAAATGAGTAACTTTGGAGGGGCATCTAATATTCTAAGATGTAGCATTTGGTATAGAACAGGAAGCATTAATTATTAATGTTAATTTCATTTGAAATAACAAGTATAAAGTCATAGATTACTCTTTCATTCATGACAGATCACTTCACAACATTCTCCTTAACTTCCCCCACTCCCTGCACTGCTAGCTCCTCAGATACCTAAAAGAAGTCTATAACTCAAATGTATGGTATTTGAAGGTTGGGCAAGAGGTTGAGGTTAGAGGTGGAAGAATGTTGGAAATCATACAGAAGGAGAAATAGAGGAGGACTGAAACAAAAATTAATTGGTCAGTGAGGTAGAAGAAACAAAAGTACAAGGATGAATATGAGCCCTCAAATACTTCACAGTCTAAAAAGGCACATGGATATCAATCTAATGACAGCATAGTGAACTAATCAGTTCTATGAAGATGTGCTGGGATCAATGCGCTCAAGTTCAGGAGCTTTACCAGAGTGTAAGAAAGAAGGATGATGTCATTTAGAACATGCAACACTACTTAAAGAGGGGTGGCTTGGGAGGAGAATCTTAGCAGGTAACTATAGCAGTCAGAGGGTAGCTATCGTGAGGTAGGAGAACACTGAAGCCACAGAATTTGCCTGGGTCTGTCCTGAACACAGAAACAAATAGGCCATAAACACAATGCCTAATTCTTGAGCTTCAATATTTTTCTTGCCTACCAATGAGCAATTAACACGCAACAGTATGTGAATCCAACCCAGGGTTAGACTGAAACGTTTCAATTAATTATGCCTCTACTCTCAAATAATAGTGTCATAAATTTGCCAAGCTGATTTTGGAAGCCAAAATAGCCCACATAAATCAATTTTAACTGGGAAGGTTTAGATCTAATCTCAATTAATAATGAACTTCAAATGGGATGTTATCTTTTCTCCAGCAGTTACCTAAATAAATATAGATCATTTATATTTTGACTTATCCCCATGGCTTTCACTGTTAGGATACTGGAATTATTGTCAATGGCAAAACACAAAAGGAGAAAGAAAAGAAGGGGACTGGGAAAATGAATTTAAGTCCAACTTTTTCTTACTAAACACTTCCCTTCTGTTTTATTATTATTCTCACAGAGCTATTAAATGTCATGTTTGGAGTAAATGTCATTAAAAATCCAGAGGCAAATTAGAAAAATAACATCTGAATTTAATAATAAAATATCTGCTTAGAACTATAGAAGCTGGTGAAAAGAGAATTCTCTACCTCATCACCCCTTCACATGTTCCCAACTCACATACCACCTCCAAACTTTCCTCTCCAAAAGGACATCCAGTGGTGCACTTAACCACTGAAAGACAATAGTCTCACTGGCTTAGAAATTTTTTTAGCTGCTCAAGTTGTGAAGTTATGAAAAAACACTTTATTTTTCCCGAAAACGTTCTCCTTAGGACATGATGCAAACCATTCCCCAAATTGGTGATTTGAGAAATTGCACATGATACTTAGCAGCTACATTTTTTTCTAAATGTCAGCAACATGCCAGCCAATACTCAGATTATAGAATTGGAGTCTCTGATTTTAGAGACTTTTAAAAGGGAACATTTTTTGTTCCAAACCCACATCAACCTATGGCGAGAAATGCTTTTAGGCTATTGTCAAGAGATTATTGCAATGTTCAGATGTCCTGCTTAATGATAAAAGTCAGTTTATTATTGATGGTTCTTTAGAGATACTGATCTGATTGTACAGCACATTGTCATAGGTTTAGAAATATCTAAGATACTTGTTTTCTAGCTTGATCTACAAATTTATTTTAATAACGACTCTACCTAATTGTTTTAATTTCTTCCTCAGATGAAGGATTACCATAAACCTCTGTAGTGGGGAAAAGGGACAAATATTCATTTAATACTTGTTTTTTTCCAGATACTATAATTGATTTATATCTGAATATATTCACTTCATTTTTTGATAATAATATAATTTTTTGAGCATCTACTATATGATGATTCTTTGCTGAGAACATTCCACATATTGTCTCTAAATCTCTCAACGGGCCTGCATGATAGGTATCATTAATTCTGTCTCTCTCTCTTTTTTAAAAGATTTATTTATTTTAGAGAGAGAGAGAGAGTACAAGCAGGGGCAGGCAGAGGGAGATGGCGGAAGAGATAGAGAGAGAGAGAGAGAAAGAGAGAGAAGCAGACTCCCTACTGAGCACAGAGCCCAATGTGGGCTCAATCTCACAACCCTGAGATCATGACTTGAGCTGAAATCAAGAGTTGGATGCTGAACAGATTGAGTCACCCAAGTCCTCCTTATTAATTCTCTTTTAGAGTTGAAGCAGCTGAAAAATGGCAGACATAAAATTTGAGTTCAGACCTAGGGAATCCAAGGCTCATGCTTTAACTAGATCAAAATGGTATCTTCGATGTAAGGAATGATGACTTCACTTACACAGTTTTCTGTTCACACTCTTCCCTCAGTAACATCACCCATTAGACTACAATAAATGTAGTTTACTGCTGTAAATGTCATTTAAAATCTAGAAGCAAATTAGAAAAATAACATCTGTGCTTAAGATTTCTGTTTAAAACTGTATAAATTGGTGGAAAGAAAATCTCTGTACCACCACATGCTCCCACAGACATCTCATGATAATGCACATATCCAGTGAAAGACATCTCACTGGCTCCATAAGTGAGAGGGCATGTACATAGTTTGAAAGGTGTCCCCCTCCACACACACACCAGTAGGCCCTCATGTAGCTGAGAATCACTGCTATCTAAATATCTAGATATCTGATTCTCTAATTTAATCATGGACCTATATAAAAAGGGTCACCTGAAAGACATGTATGTACTTCCATAAAACTACTACTGTAAACATGATGCATTATGATTTAATGTTTCTTAAGAACTATTTGGATGTATTGTTAAAGTTCAGTTCTGGGAAAATTTGTTTTTCCTAATGAAAGAAATAACAAAAATGTTGGTGAGGATGCAGAGAAAGGGGAACACTCTTACACTCTTGGTTGGAATGCAAGCTGGTGCAGCCACTCTGGAAAACAGAGGTTCCTCAAAAAGTTGAAAATAGAGCTACCCTATGACCCAGTAATTGCACTACTGGGTATTTACCCCAAAAATACAAATGTAGTAATCCGAAGGGGCACCTGCACCCCAATGTTCATAGCAGCAATGTCCACAATAGCCAAACTATGGAAAGAGCTCAGATGTCCATCGACAGATGAATGGACAAGGAAGATGTGGTATATATATATATACACACACACACACACACACACACACACACACACACAATGGAATGTTACACAGCCATCAAAAATGAAATCTTGTCATTTGCAATGATGTGGGTGAAACTAGAGGTATTATGTTAAGTGAAATAAGTGAATCAGAGAAGACAACTATCATATGATTTCACTGATATGTGGAATTTAAGAAACAAAATAGAGGATCATAGGGGAAGAGAGAAAAAAATGAAACAAGAAGAAACCAGAGAGGGAGACAAACCATAAAAGACTTTTAATCATAGAAAACAAACTGAGAGATGCTGGAGGGGAGGGAGGTGGGGGGACGGGGTAACTGGGTGATAGACATTAAGGAGGGCAGGTGATGTAATGAGCACTGAGTATTATATAAGACCAATGAATCACAGACCTCTACCTCTGAAACCAATAATACATTATATGTTACTTAATTGAATTTAAAGTTAATAAAAGAATATTAATAACAAAATAACTCTGAAACAAATAGCATAAAGTGTGGTGAAGATCTCGTCAGAGATGGAGAACAATCATGTTTATGTTTTGCTTTGTGCCTTGGCTCTCAGAAAATTCGGATTTATATTTTGCATTATATTACAGCACTTACCTTTATCCTAAATTGCCAGTAAAAAAGACTTATTTTTGATGGCTCCTATTATTTGATACATAATCTTTTGTTGTCAACTTAATGTTCTGTTTTATCTGTCTTTGATTTTAAGATGTCTCAAATAACTTTTTATATGAAAGGACTGTAAATAATACAATTAAAAATAAAAGTTTTTATTTGTCCCATTTAAGAATGCCTGTCTCTTTTTTCTGACACTGTTTTCATTAATCACACAAATCTAATCATTCATATATTCTTTTGACTCTTAATAGAAAAGATTCTTTCCTTCTCTCTCTTTCTACTTGCCTCATTCTTTCTTTTTTTTAAAGAAGTATTTATTTATTTTAAAGAGCGAGCATGAGTGGGAGGGGCAGAGGGAGAGGGAGAGAATCCCAAGCAGACTCTGTGCTGAGTGTGGAGCCCAACATGGGGCTCAATCCCACAACCCTGAGATCATGACCTGAGCTGAAACCAAGAGTTAGACACATAACTGACTGCAACATCCAGGCACCCCTCCACCTGCCTCATTCTAATCCAAGCTTTCTTCGCTGTTAAATTACTGAATGTTCCCCAAATATTTTCCTCTCCCTAGTCTCTTGCCAATTCTTCTTCTCTTCCTCCTGCCCATAAATGTGCATTGATTATTACTGTGTTCCAGTTGCTGTATACTTGTGATTTAATGATGAATAAGATAGACACCAAAGACAGACTTTAACTGAATACTATAAATCAGGTGAATACTGCAAAAGAAGTGTTTGGGCGCTGCTCTGATCTAATGCAGTGTTTCTCACACTCGACAATATTGACATTTTGAACCAGGGAGTGCTATACTGTGTGCATTGTAGAACATTTGGCAGCATCCCTGGCCTCTACACATTACATGCCAGTAGTACTCCCCAGTTGTGACAAGCAAGTGTCTCCTGACATTTCAAAATGTCCCCTAGTGGCAAAATTGCCCCCTACTTGAGAATCACTGCTCAACTCTAGTCTTTATGGGTTGGGGTGGTTTTGTGTGGAATGTTTACCTGTAAATAGGCCATTTGGATTGAGAACTGAGAGATGAGTATGGGTTAGTAGGTATTAAAGTTGTGGCATGAAGGGGGTAGGAGGCTTTGGGAGATGGGGGAGTCTCAGTGTTCTAGGAAGGAAGCCCCATACATCAAAGACCCTGAGATGGAAATGAACCTGGAAAATTCCAGGAACCAAAAGAAGCCCAGTATGGACTAATACAGAGTGTGTTTAGAGAGTGGCTACCACTAAGGTTAAGAGATGCACCCATCCAGCCAGTCTGTGTATACCATGCTCAGAACTATGAACAGTGAGAAACACTAAGTGGTTTTTAGCAGGAAAATGACAAAATATTCAATTCAACCAGGATAAGGGTAGGAGTTGGGATGAGGGGAAAGACAGCCTACAACAGTATCTTCAGTGAATGAGGTTAGGTCTGGGCAGGTGTATTGACAGCAATGCCAAGAGTAGCAGGTTATGGCTAATCAGCCAATGGTATAAGGCTTAAGAACATGTATATATGGTTACTATCTATTTTAACAAGAGAGTCAGTTTGGAAGAATCTCAGAAGGCCTGTGTAGGATAATAGCAGCTACCCCTCCCAACCTTGCAACCCTTAGGGGAAGGAACAGCTTCCACTGGAAAGGAGCATAAAGGAAGCAGTCTTATAGGAGACAAAGAAAGAGAGAATGTTTGTTGAAGAGGTTAAGAATATAAGGCTGTTCTCTCTTCATCAAACTGCTGAGGATACTGTTGGATGCAGGGGAAAGAGGGGGTAGAGTCTGGGGTTAGAGGAAAAAGAGGACAGCTCTTTCTAAGGGAGACAGCCTGGCATGGTTTAGATGTCTGGGGATCCTGATCCTCTGGGCAATAAACAGTGAACAGAATGTAGTACAGGTGGATTCTTTCTGAGTGTCTTGTGGGGCAGAGTGGGTAATTGGATCTAACAGGGAGATGTGGAGATTCTGATATCATGAAATAAATCTTCCTCAATACCCTCTTTTATAATGCTACATTCTAACTCATTCCTCCCCAATCCTTCCAGAAACCTGGCAAACAAGTAAGACCTTTTACAGCCTATCTTTCAAACCTTGGTTGCAGTTTTGTTCACATGACCTTTGCTCGGCCTGGCCTGGTCTTACCATTTTCACAGTGTGCCTTGTTCTCTTCCCCGATCATGTCCCTCTTCAAATCCTACCCATTTTAGAAGGCCTACCTCATATCCTGCCTCCTCTATGACACCTTCCCAGACCACTGTGCCCAAAAATGTTGCCTGCTCTTCTTCATTGGCACTTAATTAAAAACTGCCTTGGGGCTTCTTTTGTACTGCTATCTTACATGTTAACTTTTTGGGGTTATGAATTTGTTGTTTCTAAAATTGAATTGCAAATTTCTTGACATCCAGAATGAGGCTCTGTGTTTCTTATACTCCAAAAGGCCTAATATAGGACTTGACACACATAAGTCACTCAACTGTTCATTTAATTAATGCATTAAGATACATTTTCACTTTTCTGGGAGAGATGCAGAGGAGCATTGGAGTCCCTGCTATGTGGCGTGTAGACTCAAGGTGTGAATCTGCCTGTGCAATTTTTTTCTCCTTTGCACAAAGGCTCTGAGAAGGAATCTGACACACTGTTTTGCTCATTTAAAGAGAACCCCTTGTCTTTTGTCAGAGAAGGGATTCTCTTTAAATGTCTGGGAAAGACACAGACTGGCAATTTCAAGTCTTCAGCTTTAGCAATAAGGAGGTGAGAACAGCTCTGGGCATGGATGGAGTGGTCAGGAATGCAGGGAAGGACCTGATTGAACAGATCACCCATGGGGGACTATAAGGACATCGGAGCCAAGGGAAGAACAGGAGGTTGAGGAATGTCAAAAGGAGATGACAGTTATTCAATAATTTGCCTCAAGTTTGTGTTCTGAAGTTCATATTTTGAACTGCTGTGAGGAACATTTCAGAAAGAGTAAGCAAACTTTCATTTATCAATGAACAGACTTTTACTTCTATGGTCACAATTGGAAATACAGCCTCTTCCCAAATTTGCATTTCCAGACCCTTAGCTGAAACAATACGTGTGAGAAAAAGAGAGTTTTGTCTTGGCAAAGAAAGAGTAGTGATGTGTACATGTTTGTCTGACCACTTTGAGCATTTTCAAACAAAAATGTAGCTTTTACTGTTTTGTAAAATGATAGCTTTCCTCCCCATTTGTACAGATGAGGGTAGAGCCATTTTCCCATCCTGTCATTGTTTGGTTGCTCTTTGGCAATTGACAGATTTTCCATCTCCCTCTGGGCTGGGGGTAGGGGCACTAGAGCTCTAAACCAAGCACAAGCAACACTCTAACAAAGTCCTGACTAATGCCAAGCACCGTGGGAGGGTTATTGCATTGTCTTTCCATATTACCTTTTTGTTATTCCAGCTCATGTTCATTTTCACCATCAATAATAACATTGATGTGTGGAGATTCCTTCAGCAAGTCTGAAACCAAAAACTCACTTGTTTTAGACTAGGCATTAGTTTTCTAGGTCTCACTGCTCCATTTGGGTTGATTTAACTTAGATTTGGATCTAAACCTATGGCCAGTTCAGAAATTCCCACTCATTTGGAATAGGCTACCACAGTGTATTAACCATGTCTTTTATTTTCAGATGCTTTGACATCTTGGGGCCTTGCTGACCCTGAAGGGACTGCTCCTCCAGGGTTAGCTAATTCCTAGAAATTGCAAAACTTCCAGCATAACTTGCATATGCAAACCAACCAATCCAGAGCTCATACCACCTCCTTTATTGGGCTCTCACGCTCTAGGGCCACTATCCACCTGTCCTAGTTACCCCAGGACCAGGTACCAGACAAACAGGGACAGCCCCTATTCCCCAGAGCCTGCTGTAATTATTTAAATTAGCCAGTCCCAAACCTGTTTAAACTGTCTTTGTTCCTTTTTTCAGAAACCACAAGAAGGCTCTTGTCTCTGTTTTCTCCTTACTCCTCTGCCTCCTGACTGATCCTGATGCTTCCCTGTGTGACCCCTCAAATGGTATGGCATACCCCCCACTTTCTCTTGGGATCTGAGTAACAACTATGTTTTCAAAGGTAATCATCTCCTAATCTGTTGTTGGCCTCATACACATACATAATAATAAAACCTACATTTTGAAACATGCATTTACAAATATAGAATCAACTTTTGTCATAATCTTATAAATAATATGGCCACTGATAACAGCTGACTCCACTTTGGTGGGTCATATTAATCTTTCCTGAGCCATAAATAATATTCCTAAACCTTTACTGTACAATCTGGTCACAGAGTATCTGGATGAATGTTTTATTATAATCCACAGCAAGTCTATCTCATTACATAGATCACCTTAACATTATATTCTCTATAACTAGATTATGAGGTCTTTGAAGGAGGGAGCAATGGTGGTACTATTATTGTTTTTGTTTTTGTTTTCTTTTTATTAAAGGAGCATGATACTTCTTTGGCATTTCTGGAGCACAGTGAAGTTAAACTAGTATATACTTTGGGCCGAACAGTGCTCACCCTCCACCTGAAAAATTTCTTTTCAATTCAGTGTCAGTTTTGGAAGGGATAGAGGTAAAATGGTAAGAGAGGATAGAGACACATATTTAGTCAATGAGAAACCAGTTCAGTCATGTGGTCACTTAGATAACTTTTAAAACCATACACTACCCTTTTATTATGTTAATCATAGAGGGGTAGGAACTTTGTAAGTCACTGAGATAAACTTCTTGTTAAATATCTTCCTTTGTTTTTTATATTTAGAACCTATACATTCTAGTCTTCCCTATCTATCTAAAATAGAGTTCATATTACAGTGTAATCTCTCCTCCTATAATGGGACCTCATAACAGCCCCAAGTATACCCCAATTATTTCTGGGGGTCCCCAAAGCTTATCGCTCACCAAATCAGTATGTCAGCCACAGTTAACCCTGGTATATTATTGTTTTTCGCCTACTGTCCCACACCAGAACCATGTCTGATGTTGACAAAGGTCCCTAGAGAAGCCTCCTGGCTGGCTCTGCTGATAGAGTGCCCAAGATCAGCACTCCTATAGGGATGCCAAAGGTGCTATTCCCAGCTATGGGGTATTCCCCTGGGTGCTGGCCCTGAAGTGCCAGAGCAAGGTTTCACTGAGAGGAAGAATCATCTCTACTCTGCTTCAATACTACCTACCTTCCCATAGGGCCCAGAGTGTCACAGCATTTCCTTTGTATAGTTTGGCTTTTGGGTTCATCACTCTAACCATAGTGGCTCATACCCAGTTCAAGGAGTCAGAGGGTGATAAATTTACCAGGCCACCTACTCATTCATCCTTCTCTCCCCTCAGCTCTAACCCATCCCTCTCTCCACCAAGAACCATAATTTACTCCAGGTGCAACATGCCCACCAAACAGTTTTAAAAACACTGGAGTCCACATATTTCAACTTCTCCATGGAGGCTTTGCTTTACCTTTGTGTGAGAGACCCCTTGAGATGGTTTCCCAGGGCAAAGGAAGACCTATACCAAGGTGAGTTCAAGTCCCCACCACTTGTAATGAGAAAAAAACTCAATGCTTTGAAATTATAGTTTTTCTTTCTTCTACTCTCAAATTTTCAGGTATCTTAGGGCTGATTTAAAATTCAGGACCAAGAATTTCTTTCTCTTCATTTGTCTTTGCAATAAGGAAGCTTTCACTAATTTAGGGGTTTGCAACCCTGGATGCACATTAGAATCATCTTGTGGTGAGGGGTGGCTATTAAAATATATTGGTAACTGGGGTCCACCCAAGACCAATTAAAATAAGATATGTGGGGGCAAGGCTCAGAAACTGAGAGTTTTTTTAAAGCTCCCCTGATGATGACACTATACATCAGGATTAAGAACCACTGTTATTAAGCACATGACTTAGGGACAGGGAACTCGAATTTGAGAAGAGTAGAGTACTTCTCTTTTTCCTCCCATGTGAGAGTTCAGGAATCACTAACTTTTTCCTTGTCTTACAAGTAAAGGGCAACTTAATCTAATTATTTCTAACTGCTATCCTCTGTTGTGTGTGCTGATTCTTGAAAGGTTTGAACTTGTTAGATCAGGGCTGTGATTAATTTCTTCTAGGCACTTTGCTGCTATTAGGAGACATTGTCTCCAGGTGGGCTTTTTCTCGAACTATGTTGGTTTCCCATAGGTGTGGTTAATAAAGGAATCAACGCATTTATTTTCTTCTGGGTTCTCCTGAAAATAGTACTTTCCTTCAACTGGGCAAAGGTATATATGCAAAAATAAATTGTATACACTTTTAGAGCACGGGTTAAATAAGTTTAAAACAAAAACCTAGATAGTTTGATTTTGTATTTATTAACCATGAATTATTATTAAACATTGCTTAACATGGTGATGGCTTTCCCATGCTTGCAGAATTAGCTCACTCTGAATATCTTATTCAAAGTGGGTTTTAGTACCAATCTCACATGCTTTTGACAGCTCCAATAGGAGTCAAAACTTCTGATCTTTTATTCAGACTTTAATTCTAACAACCATTTAATACTTTTATAGAAAAGGCATCTGTTTGGATTTTCAGTATCTTAGCACTTTATTCTTATCTGATTTCAGTTGGAGAGAGCAGAAAACCACAGAGAAGTGTTGTATACATTTTGACCTTGGTAAAGCTATTCATTGTTTCCTCTCTCATGGAAAACTGTCTTGAGTATCTCTTCCAGTTCTTTCTCCCTCTCATCTGGGATTTGCCATGCGTTTATGTGCCTTGGACTCTTATCAATCAGAAAAACCTAGAGGCATACATTTCTTGCTTAAAGCTTTAATTACCAAAGTCTCAGTTCACCAGGATAAGATAAACAGAACATGTGGTGTAAGTACTTAAAAATATATTTAAACAATGATGTTGTTTCTCTGTGGCACAACAGAAATAAGACCCTTATTTTAAAAATCATGCTGAAAGCATAATGAAAGTTTCTTAATATTCTCACACATAAAAAATATTTTCCAAGAATATTGAGATTTCTTTTTTTCCATTCTTTGGAACATACTTGAAATATAATGTTTTCTTGATATGATCTAGAAATTAATTAGATGTTTATAAAAGTTAGTTTAATTGACAAAGAACATGTCAAGAATTTTCCATGTTATTGTATTATTAAGGATTGGTAAGTGTCCATATTGGTAATGGAATACTGTTCAGTACCTGCAGAAGAAAAGTATATCTTTCAAGAAGGTATAAAAAGGCACCACTAAAATTACACGTGTAATGAAGATAAATATAAAAGGCTTGAAATAAGGAATTAATGTTACCCATTATCTTCCTTGGTTTTCCACTTAGGATTTGTATAGTGTCTTTCACATAATGAACAAAAGGATGATGTTTTATCTTGTGAATTCATGTCTTAACTCATTAGAATACAATGATCATTTATGTATTACAAAAGTGGAAATGAAACAAAGACTGTGACTGACTACATAGTGTACATGAGACACCACTCATCTTTGCTTACATCTGTAATATTCAGTTGTCTCAGCTATTGATTTCCATAAAAAAAGATCAGACAAGTCACATGGTCAATATAATTGAGCATAAAATTACTGCTGTAAATATTATTTTAAGTTAGTGAATTGTCATAAGAATCTCTGCTTTCGAACAATTTCAGGGTGTAAATCACCTTGAACTTGCACCAAGAAGAACAACCTCTTATATTTCTACCGAGTCTCTACCAGTCATCTACACAACCTCATCCCTTGTGACTGTCTTGTTTATTAGTCAAACATCCACACATACATCAGAATTGTTTTTGAGGGCATACTACATGCAAAGCTAGATGCTATATAGAGACAAAGATGAGTGAGCCACAGTTCCTCAACACAGTAAATTCCACTTTTAGGTGCAATATAAGGCAAAGTATGTCAAATAACAATAAACATTAAAGTAAAGCTCATAGTGGTTCAAAGGAAGAAGAAATACCTACCTTGGGAACTAAGGCAAACCTAAGAGAATAAGTAATATTTCATCCGCTCATGCATTAAACAAATACAGGCAATGAGCATAGTAAGATTCAAGAGGAAGTGGTGGGGGGAAAGGGAGAATGATAGATTTTCAACAAGTAGGGGGAAGATTTTCAAGGAAAACAAATGGTGCAAAGAAGTACTCCTAAGGGAACATTCATTGAAATGATACATAATTTTCTTTTTTTTTTTTTAAAGATTTTATTTATTTGAGAGAGAGAGAATGAGAGAGAGAGAGAACACATGAGAGGGGATAGAGTCAGAGGACGAAGCAGACTCCCTGCCGAGCAGGGAGCCCGATGCGGGACTTGATCCCGGGACTCCAGGATCATGACCTGAGCCGAAGGCAGTCGCTTAACCAACTGAGCCACCCAGGCGCCCTTTTTTTTAAAGATTTTAAAATGATACATAATTTTCTATAAATCAGGAATTAGAGATAAAGTTTTAAATTTTTTAAAATTCAGTTTATTTAAACTAAAAACACTCCAACATTTTAGCCATTTCTTCTACTTCCCCACTCCTCCCACCTCCCTGCTTCTGGGAACCACCAATCTGTTCTCCATATTTGTGAGCTTGGATTGGTTGATTGATTGATTGATTCCACATGTAAGACAGATCAAATGGTATTTGTCTTTGTTTGATTTATTTCACTTAGCATAATTCCCTCAAGATCCATCCATGCTGTGGCAATTGGCAAAATTTTATTATTTTTTATGGCTGAATAATATTCTATTATATATATAATGTATTTTCTTTATCCATTCATTGATCATTGAACATTTAGGTTATTTCCATATCTTGGCTACTGTGAATAATTTTGCAATGAACATGATGGTGCACATATTTTTTCTGAATTAGTGTTTTCATTTACTTTGGATAAATACAAAGAGGTGGAATTGCTGTATCATATTTTGATTTTATTTTTAATTTCTTGAGAAACCTCCATACTCTCTTCCATGGTGCCGACAACAATTCACATTCCATCAACAGTGAATGAGGATTCCCTTTTCTCCATATCTTTACCAAAGCCATTTTTACAGGTGTGATGTGATATCTCATTGTGGTTTTGATTTGCATTTCCCTGATGATCACTGATGTTAAGCATCTTTTCATGTATTTGATGGCCATCTGTATGTCTTCTTTGGAAAAATGTCTATGCAGGTCCTCTGCCCATTTTTTTTTAAGATTTATTTATTTATTTTAGAGAGAGAGAGAGAGAGAGAGCACAAGTGGGGGGAGCGGCAGAAGGAGAGGGAGAGAGAGAATATCAAGCAGACTCCCCGATGAGCATGGAGTCTGTTGCAAGGCTTGATCTTACAACCCTGAGATCAGGACCTTAGCTGAAATTGACAGTCAGATGCTGAACGGACTGAGCCACTCAGGTGCCCCTCTCTGCCCAATTTTTAAACAAATTTTTTATTGTTGTTTTTGCTATTGAGTTGTATGAGTTCTTTATAGATTTTGGATATTAACCCCTTATTAAATATATGATTTACAATTTTTTTTCCCATTTAGTAGGTTGTCTTTTTATTTTGTTGATGGTTTCCTCTGCTGTACAGAAGCTTTTTACTTTGATATAGTCCCATTTGGTTTTGTTTGTTTGTTTGTTTGTTTGTTTGTTTGTTTGTTTCTGTTGCCTTTGCTTTTGGAGTCAGATCCAAAAAAACATCACCAAGACCAATATCAAGAAGCTTACTACCTATGTTTTGTTCTGGGACTTTTGTGGTTTCAGATATCACGTTCAAGTCTTTAATCCATTTTGAGTTTATTTTTGTATATGATGTAAGAAAGTGGTCTAGTTTTGTTTTTGTTTTTTTTTGTTTGTTTGTTTGTTTTTGCATATAGCCATCCAGTTTTCCCAACACCATTTATGGAGAAGACTGTTTTTCCCATGGTATATTCTTAACTCCTTTGTCGTAAATTAATTGACCACATATGCATGAGTTTATTTCAGGGCTTTCTATTCTGTTTCATTGATCTATGTTATCTGTTTTTATGCCAGTACCATACTGTTTAACTTACTAAAAGACATTTAAACTAGATTTGAATCAGGGAAAAGAATATTCCAAGTAATGGTAACAAAAGGCCCTAAGATAAGTATAGTTTAACATGTTTGAGGTATGGTAAAAACATGACCATAGCTAAAGCAGTTGTCAAGGGGACAGTGGTAGAATATGATGTCAGAAAGGAAGATGAGGATTTGCTCTTATAGGACTTGTAGGTCACATAAGGGTTTTAAACTTTATTTTAATTACATTGAGAAATCACTGGAGAAATTTAAGTAGCAATTTATGTGATTAGATACGTATTTTAAGAAAGCATGATGGTTTCTAAGAAAAGAATCAATCTAAGGGACCAAGAGTAGAAGCCAGAAATTGAGTGTGGAAGTTCTTGAAATAGTCCATGTGACTGATGATGGTGACTTAGCCTATGGTGGTGATTGTTGAGATAGAGTAAGACGGACAGAGTCAAGAGATTAGAGTTGGAGATACAGATTTAAGAGTTTTAGGCACATTGTGGGATTAAAGCCATGAGACCAGATAAAGTCACCTCAGAAAAAAGCATGACTAGAGAATGGTGCAAATGTACATCCTTAGAAAGTCTAATGAATTATCAGAGAGGGAGAAACCAACAAAGAATAAAGAGAAGGAAAGATTGCTCTAATCATTAATTATCACATTGAACTGCAATGCAGCAATGTTCTCAGAAGCTGTTGTAATATAAAAAGGACTTTTCATCTTTTTGTGTCTCTGCCAACTGACTTCAGACTGCTATACTTTTTGATTACTACTCCTCATTTAAGATGTGAGTTCTTTTTTAAAAAATTTTTTAGAGATTGGGGAGGGGCAGAGGGAGAGAGAGAATCTTTTTTTTTTTTTTTAAAGATTTTACTTATTTATTTGACAGAGAGATAGAAAGAGAGCACAAGTAGGCAGAGAGGCAGGCAGAGGGAGAGGGAGAAGCAGGCTCTCTGCTGAGCAGGGAGCCCAACGTGGGGCTCGATCCCAGGATCCTGGGAATATGACCTGAGCCGAAGGCAGCCGCTTAACTAACTGAGCCATCCAGGTGCCCAGAGAGAGAGAGAATCTTAAGCAAGCTCCATGCCCAGAGCAGAGCCTGATGCAGGCCTCAATCTCTGAACCCTGAGATCATGACCTGAGCTAAAATCAAGAGTTGGACACTTAACAGACTGAGCTACCCAGGTGCTCCCAAGATGTGAGTTCTTAATTTGCTGTGTCTAATATGCAGTGGGTCAATAGATTAGATATCTTTTCTTGTGGAAGCAGAGTGACAAGTCTAATTAGACAAAAATGCCTACTCTCACCACTTCTATTCAACATTGTACAGTGGATTCTAGTGTAATAAGACAAGGAAACAAAGAATTGGGTAAAAAAAAAACGGTATAAGAATTGGAAAGGAAGAAATGAAACTTTGTTATTTACAAATGATGTGATTGGCTAAGTAGAATAGAGGACATAATCAACAAATTGTTAGGAGAGTTTAAAAGAGCAATTGGACAAAAAAATACAAAATGAAGTGCAGTTTATGCAGCAGCACAAACTGAAAGTATATTTAAAAAATAAAAATCATTTACAGTAGCAACAAAAAAGATATTTAGTAATAAATCTAACAAAAGATTTGTAAGACTTTTATAGAAAACAGTTCAAAACTTCAAAATAAAGTTATCAGTTTTCCCCAAATTAATCTATAGATCCCATGCAATTCTATTAAAAAATTCAACTGGGTGTTTTGAGGAACTTGATTAGCTCTTTCTAAAATATCTAAGGAATGGTGGATGCCCAAGATAGCTAAGTCATCCCAGAAGTAGAATAAGGTGGGGCGGCTCAGTCGGTTAAGTGTCTACCTTCAGCTCAGGTCATGATCCTGGGGTCCTAGGATAGAGCCCCACTGGCTCCCTGCTCAGCAGGGAGTCTGCTTCCCCCTTCTCTTGCCCCTCCCACCAGCTCATGCTCTCTGTCTTGATCTGCTCTCTCTGTCTCTCAAATAAATAAATAAAATCTTAAAAAAAAAAGTAGAATAAGGCAAAGATTTATGCTACTAGATATTAACATTTACTATATACCTATTGGAATCAAGATAGTGAAATATTGGGGCACAGATAGACATACTGACCTGAACAGACCAGAGAACCCAGAAACAAATCTAGCACATAAAAAAATTGATATAGGATAGAGGTGACATAATATATCTTTGGAATAATTATGAACTATTACATATGGGAAATAATGAAATTGGATTCTTACTTCACACAAAGCACAATATTCCACTTGAGTGGGATTAAATGAGTTGAATGTGAAATGCAAAACTTTAAATGGTTTAGAGGAAGTATAAGAGAATATTTTATATTGGTATAGGGAGGGATTTCTCAAATGTGACACAGAACCACTATCCATAAAAAGAAAGTAGGGAACATTAAAATTAAGAACTTCTAGGCATCATAAGGCAACATAATAAATACAGAAAAAAAATGGGCCACAAATATGGAAAACATATTTGCAACATATAAAATGGATGAAAATATTAGTATATAGAATTAGAGTGGTGGCATTGCAAAACTTCAAGGCAGACAATCACATTCTATTCTGAGTTCATAGCAGCCCCTGCCTTTGAGAATGGGTTTTTTGGAATTGTGCAATATGGTATCATTGCCTAAAATATAAAGAATGCATAAAAAGTAAAACAAACAACTAAACTGGGTAAGTTAAAAGACAAACAGATATTTCATGATAGAGCAAAAGCAAATAGCCTATACATGTTATAATAAGATGCCAATCCTTAGCGTTAATTAGAAAAATGTAAGTGAAGATCACAAAGAGATACTATTTTATACTACAATTGGCAAATTTAAGCTGACTAATAATACTAAAGGCTGGTAAGGATGCAGATGACTTAGAATTATACTGTATATGTCTGTTTATGAAATGTCAGCTGTTTGACTTTCAATCCTTTTCAAGAATGTGTTATATAGGAAAGTAGGAGTCCTCTTATAAAAAAATTTAAATGAGGGCGCCTGGGTGGCTCAGTTGGTTAAGCGACTGCCTTCGGCTCAGGTCATGATCCTGGAGTCCCGGGATCGAGTCCCATATCGGGCTCCTTGCTCAGCAGGGGGGCTGCTTCTCCCTCTGACCCTCCCCCCTCTCATGTGCTCTCTCTCTCTCAAATAAATAAATAAAATCTTAAAAAAAAATTTAAATGAAATCTTTGAGCTCTACATAACAATAAAAATGCCGTCCTTTACAGGAAAACACGAAAAATCTCTTGAGTAAATAGGATCCTATAAATATACGGGTTTAAAAAATAAAGACCTCTAAAAATATCTTTGAATTTCATTTTAAAGCAAAAGACATACTGTATATACCTCTCTCTTGAGCATGGAAATGGTTATTTTCCTAAAATTCTCCTGTGGAATCTTGTATAAGTAAATAAGCCATTTTCTTCTCTTATTGATGGTGTCTTGGTAATCCACGAGATACAGCTTCAGTGTAGAAATGATCTTCTGAACTTTCCAAAACTCTCCAAAAGGTGACTGAGTAGCAGCCTGTTAAATTGAAGAAAGATATTCTCATTCAAGAGGAATTTCAATTTCATAAAAAAAAGGGGGTCCTTCCTAAATAGTCTTGTGGTCTGAGCTTTTTGCTTGTGGTATGTGCTACTCTTAAAAGTGGCTCAGTTTTATTCCATGTAAAAAACAATTTTCCAAGGAAAATAATAAATACATTTCTAATTTTGTCCTTGTGGGATTATTCCATTGGAAAAAATTATGTGAAACCTTGGGACAGGTATCCAAAAACAGTTGGAAGTCCAGAGCAGTAGGGAGGGCACTCAGCCTGAATGTTTTGTCTGCAGAATCTGAACTTTTAAAAATTTTATTTTTTCTAAGTTTTGTTTGAGACATCTTTGTTTTCTCCAGCCTTTCCTTGCAGACATTTATTTTTAAAATTTGGTTAAGGATTATTTTCATGGGCCTGTCTGTAAAGTCTTGAGTAACAGAGAAAAATGTTTTTTACTTTTACTTATCTAGATGTTTGCTCAATACTCCACTACAGTTGTTCTTAATCTTTATGGAGCTAAAGATTTCTTTAAGAATATTATAAAAGCTGGGGCGCCTGGGTGGCTCAGTCGTTAAGTGTCTGCCTTCAGCTCAGGTCATGATCCCAGGATCCTGGGATCGAGCCCCACATCGGGCTCCCTGCACGGCGGGAAGCCTGCTTCTCCCTCTCCCACTCCCCCTGCTTGTGTTTCCTTTCTCTCTGTGTCTCTCTCTGTCAAATAAATTAATAAAATCTTAAAAAAAAGAGAATATTATAAAAGCTGTAATTCAACTGCCACAGAAAATTTTTTACAGGAACATGTAAGTTGAAGGGTATTGTAGTCCCTCAGATTAAGCACGTGTGTGTGTGTGTGTGTGTGTGTGTAAGAGACTATCCTTTCCCCATTGAGCATTTTTGGCTTCCTTTTCAAATGTTAGTTGACTGTATAAGCAATGATTTATTTCTGGGCTCTCTCCAACATTCCATTGATCAGTCTGTGTGTCTACTTTTATGCCAGTACCATACTTTGTGTGGTTGTTTTTTGGTTTGTTTGTTTTTTTAACTATAGCTCTGTCACATAGTTTGCAAGGCAGTGTAATGTTCCAGCTTTGTTCTTCTTATTCAAGATGGCTTTGGCTATTTAGGATTTTGTGATTCCATACAAATTTTAGGATTCTTTTTTCTATTTATGGGAGAAGTATCATTGGAAGTTTTATGGGAACTGCAATGAATCTATAGATGTCTTTGGGTAGTATGGACATTTTAACAATATTAATTCTTCTAATTCATGAGCATGGAATATCTTTCCATTTATTTGTGTCTTCTTCAATGTCTTATAGCTTTCAGTGTGCAGATCTTTCATTTCTTTGGTTAAATTTGTTCTTAAGCATTTTATTGTTTTTGATGCTTATAAATGGGACTGTTTTCTTAATTTCTCTTTCACACAGTTCATTGTTAGCATATAGAAACACAACTGATTTTTATATATTGATTTTGTATCATGCAACTTTACTAAATTTGTATATTCTAGCAGTTTTATGATGGAGTTCTTAGATTTTTCTATATATGCTATATGACATCTGCAAATAGAGACAATTTTACTTCTTCCTGATTTAGATGCCTTTTCTATTCATTCATTCTTTCTTTTTTTCTTGTCTAATTGCTCTAGCTGAGACTATTAGTATTATGTTGAGTAAGAGGTGAGAGTGGTCATCCTTGTCTTGTTCCTGATCTAAGAGGGAAAGCTTTCAGCCTTTTGCCATTTAGTATGATGTTAGCTGTGGACTTGTAATATATGGCTTTCATTTTGTTGAGATATGTTCTATATATATCCACTTTGCAGAGAATTGTTATCATGAAAGGTTGTTGAATTTTTTCAAATGCCCTTTCTGTATTTATTGAGATAATTTTATGATTTTTATCTTCCTTTTGTTAGTGCTGTGTATCATATCGACTGATTTGCAGATACTGAACCATCCTTGCATCCCTAGAGTAAATCTGTCTTGATCATGATGTATAATCCTCTTAATGTATTGCTAAATTAAATTTACTAATATTTCACTGAGAATTTTTGCATCTATGGTCATCAGGAATATTGGCCTGTAATTTTCTTTTCTAGTATTGTCTTTGTCTAATTTTGGTATCAGGATAACATTGGCCTTATAAATTAGTTTGGAAGTATTCCTTTATCTTCTATTTTTTAAAAAGAGTTTGACAAGATTGGTATTAAATCATCTATAAATGTTTGGTAGAATTCACCAGTGAAACCCTCTGGTCCTGGACTTTTCTTTGTTGGGGAGATTTTTGATTACTGATTTAAACCCCTTACTAATAAATGCTCTATTCAGATTTTCTATTTCTTCCTGATTCAGTCTTGGAAGGTTATGTATTTCTCAGAATTTATACATTTATTCTAGGTTGTCTAATTTGTTGGTATATAATTGTTCAAAGTAGTATCTTATGATTTCTTATATTTGTGTGATATCAGTTATAATGTTACCTCTTTCATTTCTGGTTTTATTTAAATCCTCTCTTCTATTTTTCTTGGTAAGTCTACCTAAGGTTTTTTTTTTTTTAATCTCTCTGAATTTTCTATTTTCATAGTTCTTTTAATTAACTGAGTAATTGTCATATAACATCACAGATCTTCTTTGACTTATGATAGGGTTACATCCTGATAAACTCATCAAAAGTTGAAAATATCATAAGTTAAAAATACATTCAATACACCTAACCACCCAACATCACAGCTTAGCCTAGTATACTTTAAATGTGCTCAGAACATTTATATTAGCCCACAGCTGGGCAAAATTATCTAACACAAAGCCTATTTTATAATAAAGTATGTGATATATCATGTAGTATATTGAATACTGAAAATGAAAAACAAAATGGTTGAATGAGTAGAGGATGGTTGTAAGTGTATCAGTTGTTTGCCCTCATGATTGCCTGCTGACTGGGAGCTGCAGTTCACCACCACTGCCCAGCATCATGAGACAGTATTGTACCACATATCACTAGCCTGAGAAAAGAACAAAATTCAAAATCTGAAGTACAGTATCTACTGAACGTGTATTGCCTTCACACCATCATAAAATCAAAAAGTCTTGAGACAAATTATTCTAAATTGAAGACTGTATATTAGTTTCAGGTGTAAAATATAGTGATTCAGTATTTGTGTACACTGAAATGATAACAAGTCTAGTTACTATCTGTTACCATACATAGTTACAATTTTTTTCTTCTGGTAAGATCTTTTAAGATTTACTCTCTTAGCAACTTTCAAATATGCAACACAGTATTATATACATATAACTATAGTCACTTTACATATATATAAAACTATCATCACCATTATGTACATTATATCCTCATGACTTATTTATTTTATAACTGTAAGTTGTACCTTTTGACCAACTTCACCAATCCCACCCCCATCCCCTCTGACAACCACCAATCTGTTCTACATATTTATGAGCTTGGTTTTTGTTTTATATTGTTTTGTTTTAATTTGGGGTTTTTGTTTTGTTTTTTTTAGGTTCCATATATAAGTAAAATCATATCACATTTGTCTTTCTCTGTCTGACTTACTTCACTTAATATAATGCCCTCAAGCAAGATCCATCCATGTTGTTGCAAATGGCAATATTCCATTCTTATGACGGAGTAGTTTTCCTGTGTGTGTGTGTGTGTGTGTGCGCGCGTATGTGTGAGTGATATTATATCCTTTATCTCTTCATCTACCCATGGACACTCTGGTTGTTTCCATATATTGGCTATTGTCAATAATGCTACAGTGAACATGGAAGTGCATATATCTTTTCAAATTAGTGTTTTTGTTTTTTTCACATAAATAGCTAGAAATGGAATTGCTTGATCACTTGGTAGTTCTAGTTTTAATTTTTTGAAGAACCTCCATACTGTTTTCCATAATGGCTGCACTGATTTACATTCCCACCTATATTACAAACCCACAGTAATGTAAACAGTATGATATTAGCATAAAAACAGACATGTAGATGAATGAAATAGGATAGAGAGTCCAGAAATAAGCCCATGAATGAATGGTCAATTCATTTGCAAAAAAGTAGCCAAGAATATACAATGGGAAAAGAACAGTGACTTCAATAAATGGTATTGAGAAAACTGGACAGCCACATGCAAAAGAATGTAACTAGATTACTATCCTACACCATACACAAAAATTAACTCAAAATTGATTGAAGACTTGAATGCAAGACCTAAAACCATAAAACTCCTAGAAGAGAACATAGATGGTAAGCTCCTTGACATAAGTATTGGTGATGAATTTTTGGATCTGACTCCTAAAGCAAAGCCAACAAAAGCAAAATAACCAACTGGGACTATATTAAACTATAAAGCTTTTGCATAGCAAAGGAAATCATCAACAAAATGAAAAGGCAACCTGCATATATCCATTAAGGGGTTAATATCTAAAATATATAAAGAACTCATATAACTTAACAGGAAAAAAACAAATAATCTGATTTAAGAAATCAGTGGAGGGGGTGCCTGGGTGGCACAGTTGGTTAAACATCTGAGTCTTGGTTTCAGCTCAGGTCATGATCTCAGGGTCATGAGATTGAGCCTTGCATCGGGCTCCACACTCAGCACAGAGTCTGCTTGAGCTCTCTCTCTCTTCCTCTGCCCCTCCCCACTGCTCTCTCTCTCTCAAATAAATAAATCTTTTAAAAAAAATTGGTGGAGAACCTGAATAGACATTTTTCCAAAGAAGATATATAGGTGACCAACAGATGCTCAATATTACTAATCATCAGGGAAATGCAAATCAAAACCACACCTCACAGCACCTCACATCTGTTAGAATGGCTAGTATCAAAGGACAAGAAATAACAAGTGTTAGCCAGGATGTGGAGAAAAAGGACCCTTCAAGTCTAGATAAAGTTTCATCTATTTTTGTATCTTTCAAAAACCCAGCTTTTAATTTCATTGATCTTTTCAATTTTCTTTTTATTCTCTACTTCATTTATGTCTAGTTTGTTATTTATTTCCTCCTACTTCCTTGAGGTGTAAAGTTAAGTTGCTTATTTGAGATCTTTCTTGTTTCTTGATGTAGGCATTTATCATTGTAAACTTCCCTCTTAGAATGCCTTTGGTTGCATCACATGTTTTAGTATGCTGTATTTCCAATTTCATTTGTCTCAATATTTTTTATTTCTCTTTTGATTTCTCCTTTGACCTATATGTTGTTCAGTAACATGTTTGATCTCCACAAACTTTTGAATATTCAAGTTTTCTTCATGCAATTGCTTTCTAGTTTCATACCACTGTTGTGGGAAAAGATGCTTTATATGATTTCATTCTTCTTAAACTTATTAAGTCTGCTTTTGGGGCCTAACATATGATCTATCCTGGGGAATGTTAACATGTATCTAAGAAGAATGTGCATTCTGCTATTGAATGGAATGTTCTCAAAATGTCCATTAAGTCCATCTGGTCCAATATGTAGTGTAAGTCCAATGTTTGCTTATTGAATTTCTGTCTTGATGATTTATACATTGTTGAAAGTGGAGTACTGAAGTCCCCTACACTACTGTATTGCTGTCTATTTCTCCCTTCAGATTTATTAATATTTGCTTTATATATTCAGGTGCTCCTATATTTGGTGCATAAATATTTACAATGTTATGGCCTCTTGATGAGTTGATCCCTTTATAATTATATAATGACTTTCTCTGTCTCTTGTTATATATAGTCTTTGGCTTAAAGTCTATTCTGTCTGATAGAAGTACAGCTACCTCCGCTTTCCATTCCTTCACTTCCAGTCTACTTGTGTCTGCAAAATTGAGGTGAGTCTCACATAGGCAGCATATTGGGTGTTATTTTTTTAATTCATTCAGCCACTCTAAATCTTTTGATTGGAGAATTTAGTACACTTATATTTAAAGTAATTATTGGTAATTGTGGACTTACTATTGTCATTTAAATTAACTGGCTAATTGTTTTCTGATTGTTTTTAATTTCTTTATTCCTTTCTTCCTCTCTTTCTTTTTCTGTGACTTGATAATTTCCTATAGTGGTATGCTTTGATTTATTATTCTTTCTCTTTTGTGTATCTACTATAGGTTTTTGTTTTGGTTACCATGAGACTTACAAAAACCATATTTTATTTATAATAGATTATTTTAAATGGAAAATAACAAATTTGAACACATAGAAAAGCTGTACATTTTTATAGCCCCCTAATATTTTGTTTTTGATGTCACAATTTACATCTTTTTGCATTGTGTATCCATCAACAAATTATTGCCATTATGATTATTTATTAAGACTTTTATTTTTTAACCATTATAGCAGAGTTATAAGTGATTTTCCTACCACCATGATACTATTAGACTATTCTGTTTATAGTATATTTACCATTACCACTAGAATTTACTTTCATATGTTTTCCTATTACTAATTAGCATCCTTTGGCTTCAACTTGAAGAAATCCCTTTAACATTTCTTGTAAAGCTGGTCCAGTGGTGATAAACTGTAGCTTTTCCTTGTCCTTGTCTGTAAAACTCTTTATATCTTCTTCAATTCTGAAGTACAATTATGCCAGAAAGAGTATTTGGGAATGGCAGGTTTTTTTTTTCTTTTAGCACTTTGAATATATCATGCCACTCTATTCTGGCCTGCAAAGATTTTGCTGAAAAAATCTGCTTATAGTCTTTCAGGGGTTTCCCTGTATATAACAAGTTGTTTTTCTCTTGCCATTTTCAATATTATCTCCTTGTCTCTACTTTTTGGCTACTGAATTTTAATGTTTCTCTTGGTGTGGGTCTCTTTTGATTCATGTTATTTTAAGATCCCTGGGCTTTCTTGATCTGGATATCTGTTTTGCCAGGGTAGGGAAATTTTCAGTCATTATTACTTCATAAAAGCTCTCTGTCCCTTTTTCTCCTCCTGGGATTTCTATAATGCAAATATTGATTGCTTTATGGTTTCCCATAAGTCCCTTAAGTTATCTTCACTCTTTTTCATTCTTTCTTCCTTTTGTCCCTCTGAGTAAATTCCACTCACTGAATTCCAGCTCACTGATCCCTTCTTCCACTTGATGTGGTCTGCTGTTGAACACCTCTATTGAATTTTTACCTTTGTTCTTGACAGAGTGGTCTCATGTAGGAGATAAACCTTGTCAAGTAGCCTGGCCCACGCTCTTGATTGTCTCACAAACTCTTTGCTTGTCCAAGCTGCCTCATTTATTTTTAGTGCCTTCATGTAGTTGAGGGTATGCCAAGACCCATCATGTCCCCAAGGGGAGAAGTCAAGTTCAGCACCTGGATGCAGGACAGTTGGAAGCTGTACCATCAGGCAACAGCTGGACAAGTATGTAATAGGCACCTTCCAGGAAGAAACTGGAAAGTGGACATTTTTTTTTCCTATTCCCTCTGCTAAGCTTGTATTTCTGATGAGAAGCAAGTTGAGAGGTGGATTGTGTTTTTATACTGCTTTCATGGTTTCTGTATCATCAGCCTCTTTTTTTCTCTCTAAGCATTTCTTATCTGTGCCACTTATCAATTTATTGCCCCTCAGTTTCATACTTCTTTGCCCCACTTTGCACTTTTACAGCTGGGCTCTGTAAAATTTCTCCATTGCTAGTTGGCTCAATGTTAGCCTTTATTAGTAGAGGAGGCTGGAGGAACACTTCAAGGCATAGAGAGGAAGAGAATTCTCTTTCTGCTTCTGAGGTGTTTTATTTTTGGCTCTTACGGTATGAATGACAGTGGGAGACCCAGTGGCATTCAATCTTCAGCAAATCATTCTGGCCCCTCAGCAGATAGCTTCCTGAAGACCAACTCCAGCCTGCTAGCATCCCAGCAAACTTGTGCTCTCTCCAGCAGGGTACAGCTATATCTTCTTCAATAAGGTCAGATTTACAGTCTTAGGGTCGGGTCCTCCTCCAGGCTGTTAGTTCTATCTTTGGGTTCTATCTTTCAGTCCTAGAAGCCATTTTGCATTTGTTCGTCCTGCCTTCTTTCATCCCCTCTACCTTTATAGTAGCTAACCACCTTTTATTAGTTAATAATTCATTACATTAAATTCTCCCTATTCAAATTACTGGTGTCGTTTCTGTCTTTTGACTGGACCCCAACATTTAATTTCAACTTCAATGACTTTTCCATTTTCAAGCAGTATCATTTAGATTACTAGTACTACAAAAAGTACTATCCCCCCCACCCCATGCTTTAAAAATAGACTTTGGCAGCAGTTTGTGTCAGGCACTGATATTTAATTCCCCTCTACATGGAGGTACCTGGAAGGATATCCTTGAAGTTAGGCATATGACTGGAAGTGATGTGTGTCATTTCCATATAGTAGTATTCAATGGCTAGTGCTCAACCCTACAACCTACTCTTTGAACACCTATGTCTGTGTTTATTTGGCTGTTAACTAACCTCTGCTAAATTAATTTTCAATATCTACAACATGGCCCTGTGATTGCCAAAGAGAGTCCTAAGGAAGAAGAATTTTTAGGCAAGAAAATTAATTGGTCAGTGCTATGTTAGAGTATTCCCCCCCTGCAGAGCTTCTGAATATGTTTAATATGCTAATATGTAATGTCCATCTCTAAGAAGGGGACATTTGTCAAATTGTTTTGACCAAGGAGCCCATAATTGCTGTAGCAGGTGAAGACTGTGGGTTGAACTCTATCAATGGAATCCTGTGGGGAAGTACCTTCATCTCTTCTGCTCATATTCTTACCTTCTAAGGAATCCTTCCAGGTACCTCAAAGAAAAGGGGAACTGATGATCGGTAAAGAATAGCAATGTATGCCACAAACTGCTATCAAATTAATTAAAACAACAACAGCATACGAAACGAACTTGTGATGAGCACTGTTATATGTAAGTGATAAAACACTAAATTCTACACCTGAAACCAATTTTACTATATATGTTAACCAGCTTGAACCTAAATAAAAATGAAATTAAAAAAAAAACCATGAAATTTTTGTGATGGTGGGAACCCAAGGAATATTGTTTAACAGTAGAAAAGTAAGTTAAGTTAAACAACTGACAGTTTGATTGACTCTGTTAGATGGTTGTGTTACTTATACATAGGATACCCCAATACACATGTATTACTATGCTTTTTCTTATTGGAGAAAACCATACAAAAAGATAAAATGCTTTATCTCCTACAGTTATTGAAAGAGATTCAATTCTTTATCTCTATGGTTCTACTGAGTGACTAATGCATACTACTGTTCCTTAGCTATTAGTAAATGTCTGAAAGCTTTAAAAATTATTGATAGCTAAGGATTTTGAATATTTTACTAATTAATGTTCTAAACTAATGTTCAAAAGAGTCATTGAGGGGTGCCTGGGTGTCTCAGTCGTTAAGCGTCTGCCTTCAGCTCAGGTCATGATCCCAGGGTCCTGGGATCAAGCCCCACATCGGGCTCCTTGCTCAGCGGGGAGCCTGCTTCTCCCTCTCCCACTCCCCCTGCTTGTGTTCCCTCTCTCGCTGTGTCTCTCTCTGTCAAATAAATAAAATCTTTTTTTAAAAAAGTTATTGATTTCTTTAGGTTTGTTCTATTTGATTCAACTTCTTTTACATTTCCATCTTTGAATTAGAATGAGGTTTTTGCATTAATAATAAGCATCTAAAATGAACTATTGCTGCTCAGACCCAAAGTATAGTATGACTAAAAGGGTCTTCGAAACTGGGATCCTAATTCTAGTTAGTAAAAGTGTAATCAAATAGTCAAATTCTTTAACTTTTCTGGTCTTTTTTTTTTTTTTCCTGTAAAAGAAGAGTGGATTTGAAACAGGTGATCTCTATGACCCTAGAATTTTTAATAAAAATATTTTATAATTTTAATTCCATATCCTCTATAGGAATGTTCTTATAATCAATGTGATAGTTCATATTTTATGTGATTCATTCATTTATTTATTCATTTATCAAATATTTAATGAACAACTTCCATTAAATGAGCACCTTCTATCACTCTACAAGACTCTGGAGATTAATTAAATGGGTCTATGATATCAATAAGTCCATAGCCTAGTATTAAGCTTTAAAAGATTTTGCTTATTAAATGGGTGTTAGTAGAATAGACCATAATTATACCAAAAACCCCTGTTTTCTGTTGAAATGTAATAGAAGTTGGCTACTGAAGAGAGTGGGAAAATTGCATTCAGGTCACTGGGATAATTGGGAACTTTCTCTTTCAACCATGTGAATGAGATATCACTGTTGATGTCACATCTGAACAAAGTGAAATGGAATTATGAGTTTAAACTGCAGGAAGTTGCTGCAAGAAATAATGACTCAATTTTGAATAAACAAAATTTGACACAATTCATAATTAAACACTTGAAAAAAATGTTTCAGGGACACAGGATTGAGAAATTTATAGTGGCCATGAGATGGCAGTTGTCTGTCAATAATAGTTAATAAAAGAAAATATTCACGTTTCAATTTTTAAAGTAGTTAATAATTTTAACTCCCTAATTGACCCTGATGATGAAAAAAAAAAATGACTGATGATAAAAAGAAAAACTATTCCCTGAGACAGAATTGAAAGTGTTGGGTTTGGGAATTGTGGACAAACATTGTCCCAGAGAAGTGATTGCCAGATGTTTGAGATTTTTCTTTATGAAGGAGTATGCAGGGAGCTGCTGTCTTCTTGTTTCTAGGAAACTTCACAGAGTGCAGAAGTTGGGCTTCATGTCATCACTGTTTTATGTTAAATCTGTTTCATTTAATTTTTGTGTTAGGTAATAGGCATTTACAAAGCACTTCGTGAAAGAGGAGAGTTACCTACCCCACTCCTATATTTTCTCCCTTCTGAAGAAGATAAAGACAGACTCTAGAGAAGGCTTGGAAGTAATTGCTTCTTTCATGCTTTTCAGTTCAAGACTGAGGCACTTCCAGGAACTTAAAATCAGGATACATAGCAGTAGATATAGGAAAGTGCCCAAATGGGCACTTGGCTCTCACACATGGAACAGGAAAGCAATGCTCCTTAACCATGTTAGGATCAACTTTCCTTTACTTCTTCTACTAATTCCACTTGGGTCACTATCCTCTTTCTGTGTATTAAGGAATCTAGCCCATAACACACACTGCACAGATGCTACATGGAGTAAAACAGAGAAAAAGCTCCAACATCACCCTGGATTTCAGTCGTTCATTCAGTAAATATTTACTGAATGTCTACTATATACTAGACACCATATTAGGCATTGAGGGATGTCATGCTGAACAGGACAGACATACATAGAAAGATAATCTGGGGGTGGGGAGGCCATACTAAAATCCAATAAATAGATAAATAATTACAAATTTTGATTAGGTCCTTGAAGGAAATAAACAAGGTGCTGAGACAGAAATTGATAGTAGAAAGGAGCAATGATTTTTGTAGAAATATTTGGGGAGGTTTGTCTATGGAAGTGATATTTGACAAAATGTTTTAGCTAAAATTCCAGGGACGAAAAGATGATCACATGAAGACTGTGGAAAAAGTGAGTCAGACAAAGGAAAGGGCATATGCAAAAGTCTGGAATTAGGAAATAGTTCAGTGACTTATTGAAATCAAATGAGGCCCAAGTAGTTGGAGTGCTGTGGTAGGGGGAAAGAATGGCAGGGAGAGGTGAGACTGGAGTGGTGGCCTGGGGTTATAATGTAAGGCCTTGCAGGTTGTTCTGATGGGCATTTTATTCTAAATGTAATGGGAAGTCATTGAGGGCTTTTAATCTGGAGTTTAACATAATCAAACCTCTGCTTTAATATCACTTGCTTGTATGGGTTGGATTGGAAGGAGACAAGAATTAAGGGCTAAAAAACTGCTAGAAAGCAGATCAGAGATGATGTTGGAGTAGAAGGGAGGAAGTGGAGATGGACAGAAGTGGATGGGAAGGAGGAGCAAGATGGCAGAGGAGTAGGAGACCTAAATTTCATCTTGTCCCAGGAATTCAGCTAGATCGTTATCAAACCATTCTGAACACCTACAAACTCAACAGAGGATTGAAGAAAAGAATAGTAGCAATTCTGTGAACAGAAAAGCAACCACTTTCTAGAAGGTAGGATGTGTGGAGAAGTGAATCTGAGGCGATATTTGGGAAGATAGAACACTGGGGGAGGGAGCCTCCATCAGCCGGCTACTGGCAAGTGATAGAGCAGTAGAACACAAAAATGGAACTTTTGGAAGTCTGCTCCACTGAGGGATGTTGCTCCAGTGGCTAAGCAGGGGTGGAACACTTCCTGGGACAGTGTGGTCTCAGGAACCTCGGGGTCACAGAAAGACCAGGGGTGCCTGAATGTGGCAGAGCTCCCAGGTATTGAAGCAGGGAAGCTGGCTCCAGAGACAGAGCTGAGGAGTGGGCTCTCAGCTTGGGGTTGCCATAAACTGTGATCTGCGCAAGTCAGGCCACTACTCTTCAAGCAGGGACCCAACAAGTGGCAGATCGAGAGAGACTCCCCTTTCTTCCCTGGGAGGAGCGGCATGGGAGTGCACCACAGGGATCTGATGGGTTTGGAGGCTCCAAACAGGGTCATGTGCCAGAGATAGAAATGCTTGGTCACAGGCCAGGTGAGCTCAGAGTGCGGCCGGAGACCAGGGACACAGGAGTGACTGACTGCTTTTCTCTGAGGGTGCACTGAGGAGTGGGGCCCCAAGATCTCGGCTCCTCTGGGACCAGAGATTGGGAGGCCGCCATTTCCAGTCTCCTCCTCTAAAGCTGTACAGAAAGCTTGCAGGGAACAAAAGCTCCCGAGAGCAAACTGGAGCAGATTACTTAGCCTGGCCCCCGGCAAGGGTGGGGCAATTCCACCTTGGGGAAAGCAACAGGCTCCTCCCCCAGAAGATCAGCAAGAACATTCAGCCAAGACCATGTTTACTGATCAATGAGAACTGCAAGACTCCAGTGTGAGGGGAATACAGCACATAGAATTCATGGCTTTGTTCCCATGATTCTTTAGTCTTTCAAAGTTAATTTTTTAAATTCTTTATTTTTTCTTTTTCTATTTCTTTTTTTAAAATTTTTCTTCTTTCCTTTTTCAACCAACATCTTATCACTTCCTTTTCTAAAATCTTTTTTAATTTTCATTTTTACAGTCATATTCTATCCCTTCATTGTATTTAACCTTATTTTTTTGTATATATATATGTTTTTCTTTCTTTAAAGTTTTGGGATACAGTTTCTTCTAACAGAACAAAATATACCCTAAGTCTAGTGGATGGCTTTGTTTTAGTCTCCAGCCTGATCACATTCTCTCCTTTTTTTTTTTTTTTTTTAATTTCTTTTCTTTCTTTTTTCAACCAACTTCTTAACAATTCCTTTTTTAAAATCTTTTTTAATTTTCATCTTTACAATCATATTCCATCCCTTCATCGTATTTACCCTTACTTTAGTATATATATAAGTTTTTCTTTCCTTAAAATATTGGGAGCCAGTTTCTTCTAACAGACCAAAATATACCAAAAATTGAGTATGTGGCTCTGTTCTATTCACCAGCCTGATCATATTCTTCCCTGCCCCCCACCCTGGTTTTGTGTCTCTTCTGATTTGTTTAGTGTATATTTTTCTGGCGTTATTGTTACCCTTTTAGCATTTTGTTCTCTCATTCATCTGTTCTTCTCTGGACAAAATGACAAGACAGAAAAACTCACTTCAAAACAAAACAAAACAAAACAAAAACAAGAGGCAGTACCGACTGCCAGGGACCTAATCAATACAGACATTAGTAAGATGTCGGAACCAGATTTCAGAATGATGATTATAAAGATACTAGCTGGGCTTGAGAAAAGCATAGACGATACTAGAGAATCCCTTTCCAGAGAAATAAAAATAAAAGTTGAAATCACAAAGGCTATTAATGAGGTGCAATAAAAAATGCAGGCTCTAACTGCTAGGATAAATGAGGCAGAAGAGAGAAGTAGCAATATAGAAGACCAAATGATGGAGAATAAAGAAGCTGAGAAAATGAGATAAACAACTATTGGATCACAAGGGGAGAATTCAAGAGAGAAGTGATACCATAAGATAAAACAACATTAGAACAATTGGGATCCCAGAAGAAGAAGAAAGAGAGACTGGGGCAGAAGGTATATTGGAGCAATTTATAGCAGAGAACATTCCTAATTTGAGGAAGGAAACAGGCATCAAAATCCAGGAGGCACAGAGAACCCCCCTCAAAAACAATAAAAATAGATCAACACCTCAACATCTAATAGTAAAACTTACAAGTCTCAGAGACAAAGAGAAAATTCTTAAAGCAGCTCGGGACAAGAAGTCTGTAACCTACAATGGTAGAAACATTAGATTTGCAGCAGACCTATCCACAGAGACCTGGCAGGCCAGAAAGGACTGGTATGATATATTCAGAGCATTAAAAGAGAAAAATATGCAGGCAAGAATACTATATCCAGCTAGGCTGTCATTGAAAATAGAAGGAGAGATAAAGAGCTTCTAGGACAAACAAAAACTAAAAGAATTTGCAAACACCAAACCAGCCCTACAAGAAATCTTGAAAGGGGTCCTCTAAGCAAAGAGAGAGCCTAAAAGTAACATAGACCAGAAAGGAACACAGACAATATACAGTAACAGTCACCTTACAGGCAAAACAATGGCACTAAATTCGTATCTTGAATGTACCATGAATGTAAATGGGCTAAATGCCACAATCAAAAGACACAGGGTTTCAGATTGGATAAAAAAACAAGACCCATTGATATGCTGTCTGCAAGAGACTCATTTTAGGCCCAAAGACACCTCCAGATTGAAAGTGAGGAGGTGGAAAATCATTTACCATGCTAATAGACATCAAAAGAAAGCTGGGGTGGCAATCCTTATACCAGACAAATTAGATTTAAAACCAAAGACTATTATAAGAGATGAGGAAGGACATTACATCATACTTAAAGGGTCTATCCAACAAAAAGATCTAACAATTGTAAATATCTATGCCCCTAACATGGCAGCAGCCAATTATATAAGCCAATTAATAACAAAATCACAGAAACACATTGACAATAATACAATAATAGTAGGGGACTTTAACACCCCCCTCACCAAAATGGCCAGATCATCTAAGCAAAAGATCAACAAGGAAATAAAGGCTTTAAATGACACACTGGACCAGATGGACTTCACAGATATATTCAGATCATTCCATCCCAAAGCAACAGAATACACATTCTTCTCTAGTGCCCATGGGACATTCTCCAGAATAGATCATATCCTATGTCACAAATCAGGTCTCAACTGTTCAAAATCTTTGGGATGCAGCAAAGGCAGTCCTAAGAGGAAAAGTATATAGGAATACAAGCCTTTCTCAAGAAACAAGAAAGGTCTCAAATAAACAACCTAACCCTACACTTACAGGAGCTGGAGAAAGGACAGCAAATAAAGCCTAAAAACAGCCTGGGAAGAGAAATAATAATGAGAGCAGAAATCAATGAAATAGAAACCAGAAGAACAGTAGAACAGACCAATGAAGCCAGCAGCTGGTTCTTTGAAAGAATTAGTAAGATTGATAAGCCCCTGGCCAGACTTATCAAAAAGAAAAATGACCCAAATAAATAAAATCATGAATGAAAGAGAAGAGATCACAGCCAACACCAAAGAAATACAAACAAGTATAAGAACATATTATGAGCAACTATATGCCAGCAAATTAGACAGTCTGGAAGAAATGGATGCATTCCCTCAGATGTATAAACTACCAAAACTGAATCAGTAAGAAATAGAAAACCTGAACAGACCCATAACCACTAAGAAAATCGAAGCAGTAATCAACAATATCCTGACAAACAAGAGCCCAGGGCCAGATGGCTTCACAGGAGAATTCTACCAAACATTTGAAGAAGAATTAATACCTATTCTTCTGAAGCTTTTCCAAAAAATAGAAACGGAAGGAGAACTTCCATACTCATTTTGTGAGGCATTCCTTACACCACACACAAAAATAGACTCAAAATGGATGAAGACCTCAATGTAAGACTGGAATCCATCAAGATCCTTGAGGAGAGCACAGGAAGCAACCTCTTTGACCTCAGCCACAGCATTACCTTGATCCCAAAACCAGACAAAGACCCCATCAAAAAGGAGAATTACAGACCAATATCCCTGATGAACATGGATGCAAAAATTTTCACCAAAATACTAGCCAGTAGGATCCAACAGTAATTTAAAAGGATTATTCACCATGACCAAGTGGGATTTATCCCTGGGCTGCAAGGTTGGTTCAACATCCACAAATCAATCAATGTGATACAATACATTAATAAAAGAAAGAACAAGAACCTTATGATCCTCTCAACAGATGCAGAAAAAGCATTTGACAAAGTACAGCATCCTTTCTTGATCCAAACTCTTCAGAGTATAGGGATAGAGGGTACATACCTCAATATCATAAAAGCCATCTATGAAAAACACACAGCAAATATCATTCTCAATGGGGAAAAACTGAGAGCTTTTCCCCTAAGGTCAGGAACACGGCAGGGATGTCCACTATCACCACTGTTGTTTAACATAGTACTAGAAGTCCTAGCCTCAGCAATCAGACAACAAAAAGAAATAAAAGGCAACCGAATTGGCAAATTAGAAGTCAAACTCTCACTCTTTGCAGATGATATGATACTTTATGAGGAAAACCCAAAAGACTCCACCCCAAAACTGCTAGAACTCATACAGGAATTCAGTAAAGTGGCAGGATAGAAAATCAATGCACAGAAATCAGTGGCATTTCTATACACAAACAACAAAACAGAAGAAAGAGAAATTAAGTAGATCCCATGTATAATTGCACCTGAAACCATAAGATACCTAGGAATAACTCTAACCAAAGAGGCAAAGAATGTGTACTCAGAAAACTATAGAACACTCATGAAAAAACTTGAGGAAGACAGAAAAAATGTTCCATGCTCATGGATTGGAAGAACAAATATTGTGAAAATTTCCATGCTACCTAGAGCAATCTACACATTTGATGCAATCCCTATCAAAATACCATCAACTTTTTTCAAAGAAATGGAACAAATAATCCTAAAATTTGTATGGAACCAGAAAAGACCCCAAATAGCCAGAGGAATGTTGAAAAAGAAAAGCAAAGTTGGTGCCATCATAATTCTGGACTTCAAGACACATAGATCAATGGAACAGAATAGAGAGCCCAGAAATGGACCCTCAACTCTATGGTCAACTAATCTTCAACAAAGCAGGAAAGAATGTCCAATGGAAAAAAAGACAGTCTCTTCAACAAATGGTGTCAGGAAAATTGGACAGTCACATGCAGAAGAATGAAACTGGACCATTTCCTTACACCACACACAAAAATAGACTCAAAATGGATGAAAGACCTCAATGTGAGACTGGAATCCATCAAGATCCTTGAGGAGAGCATAGGCAGCAACCTCTTTGACCTCAGCCGCAGCAACTTTTTCCTAGAAAGATCGCCAAAGGCAAGGGAGGCAAGGGCAAAAATGAACTACTGGGACCTCATCAAGATAAAAAGCTTTTGCAAAGCAAAGGAAACAGTCCACAAAACCAAAGGACAACCGACAGAATGGGAGAAGTTATTTGCAAATGACATATCAGATAAAGGGCTAGTATCCAAAATCTACAAAGAACTTATCAAACTCAACACCCAAAGAACAAATGATCCAATCAAGGTATGGGCAGAAGACATGAACAGACATTTCTGTAAAGAAGACATCCAAATGGCCAACGGACACATGGAAAAAGTGCTTAATATCACTCAGCATTAGGGAAATACATATCAAAACCTCAATGAGATACCACCTCACACCAGTCAGAATGGCTAAAATTAACAGGTCAGGAAACAACAGATGTTGGCGAGGATGCGGAGAAAGGGGAACCCTCCTACACTGTTGGTGGGAATGCAAGCTGGTGCATCCACTCTGGAAAACAGTATGGAGGTTCCTTAAAATGTTGAAAATAGAGCTACCGTGTGACCCAGCAATTGCATTACTGGGTATTCACCCCAAAGATAAAAATGTAGTGATCTGAAGTGGTAAAAGCACCCCAATGTTTATAGCAGCAATGTCCACAATAGCCAAACTATGGAAAGAGCCTAGATGTCCATCAACAGATATATGGATAAAGAAGATGTGGTATATATATAAAATGGAATATTATGCAGCCACCAAAAAAATGAGATCTTGCCATTTGCAATGAAGTGGATGGAACTAGAGGGTATTATGCTAAGCAAACTAAGTCAATTAGAGAAAGACAATTATCATATGATCTCATTGACATGAGGAATTTGAGAAACAAGACAGAGGATCATAGGGGCAGGGAGGGAAAAATGAAACAAGATAAAACCAGAGAGGGAGACAAACCATAAAAGACTCTTAATCTCAGGAAACAAACTGAGGGTTGCTGGAGGGGAGGAGGATGAGAGGGATGGGGTGGCTGGGTGATGGACACTGGGGAGGTTATGTGCTACACTGAGTGCTGTGAATTGTGTAACACTGATGAATCCCAGACCTGTACCCCTGAAACAAATAATATATTATATGTTATTTAAAAAAAAAGGTGGATAGATACTTGTTAGGTAAAAAGACTATAGTATACATATGAAAGGGGACATGAAGATTGCATCATGAAGTATAAATGCAACTCTTGCCTATCAGAAGATAATAAAAGTAATTGGTAAGTCATGTAATCCAGTCCTTTCATTTTACAGATAAGTCTGAAACCTAGAGATGCAAAGACTAGTTAGTGGGATATTTATTATAAAAAAAACCTCTTCTAATTTCCTCTTTGGTATTTTTTCTCGTGTAGAATACTGTGAATTGTAAGAATAAAATTATGGAGCATTCACCTATTTTTAATTGGATACATTTGAAAATTCTAAAAATAAAGCTCATTGTAGTATCAGGTAAAATCTGATGAAATCTGTTTATCCTGAACACTGTTTCATCAAGATGACTCGTTGGAGATAAAAAATGTGTTTTTTTTTTTTTTTATGTGGAGGGAGGAGGACCAGACATAGGAATATTTAGATGACTTATAACAGCACAGGATACCCTAAGCTTAACTTCTGAATACCAAGAAAAGAATGTTAGTGAGCTACACATACAGATCTTTAGTCTTTTTTTTTTGCAATGTAGTGTCTAAATTAGCAGACTATATGACTGTGTAGAGAGAAAGCTTAAGTAATTAGAAAGATTTGCTTCCCTTACTGGAAATGTGGCTATCTTTGGATTCTCCTTCCTTCTGGTAACTGAAGTTAAACCACAGGGATCAACCATTGGTAGTTGGGGAAGTAGTTGATGTGGTGATAGTAGATACGGTGAGTGCTTCACAGCATATTAGAGGTGGGGCTAGATCCTTCCTGGGCTAACTGGCTAAACAGAAGTGGGTTTGCAGATTTTCCTCACCCTTCAAATATAACTGTCTACCTTTACTGGCCGGTACCATCATCTGAAATTTTCAGAGCATACACTTTTCATGTTAGTGGTCATATTGTTTTCTTAATCTACCAATGTCTGCCCATTCTACACCAATACTCTGCTTTTCTATAAGTGCCTGATTTAACTGAACTAATCTCTTCCTTTCACTTAGAATGTAAGTAGACCAGGTACAATTTGTCCCTCTCATAAAAAAAAAATGAGTTAGATAAATAAATTCAGTAAAGGTGCAATTTACAAAATTAATATATTGAAATCTTTTACATTTCTATACACTAACAACAAAGTATCAGAAAGAAAAATTCAGAAAACAATACTATTTACAACTATAACAAAATAATAAAATACCTAGGAGTAAATTTAACCAAAAAGGTGAAAGACCACTACTCTGAAAACTATAAAACCCTGATGAAAGAAATTAAAGATGACATAAACAAATACAAAGATATATATACCATGCTCATGGATTGGAAGAATTAATATTGTTAAAATGTCCAAACTACCCAAAGAAATCCAAGATTCAATGCAATCCCTATCAAAAATCTGTAACATTTTTCACAGAACTAGAATAACCTTAAAATTTGTACGGAATCACAAAAGCCCTGAATAGCCAAAGCAATCCTGAGAATGAAGAACAAAACTGGAGGTATCACACTCCCAGACTTCAAACTATATTGCAAAGCTATAGTAATAAAAACAGTATGGTATTGGCACAAAAACAGACATAAAGATCAATAGAACAGAATAAAGAGCCCAAAAATAAACACACAGGTATATGGCAAATTAATCTATAACAAGGGAAGCAAGAATGTATAATGGGGAAAAGACAGTCTCTTCAATAAATGGTATTGGGGAAACTGGACAGTTCATGCAAAAGAATGAAACTGAATCACTTGCTTACACCATATGCAAAAATAAAATGGCTTAAATACTTAAATGTAAAACCTGAAATCATAAAGCTCTTAAAAGAAAATATAGGCAGTAAACTCTTGGACACTGGTCTTAGCAATATTATTTTGGATTTGTCTCCTCAAGCAAGGGCTACAAAAGCAAAATAAGCAATTGAGACTATATCAAGCTAAAAAGCTTTTGTACAGTAAAGGAAACTACAAAATGAAAAGACAATCTACTAAATGGGAGAATATATCCACAAATGATATATCTGATAAAGTGTTAATATCCAAAATATATGAAGAACTCATACAACTCAACACCAAAGAAACAAACAACCTGATTAAAAAGTGAGCAGAGAATCTGAATAGACATTTTCCCAAAGATATACAGATGGCCAACAGACACATGAAAAGATGCTGAGCATAACTAATCATCAGGGAAATGCAAATCAAAACTACTATGAGATGTCACCTCACACCTATCAGAATAGCTGTTATCAAAAAGACAAAATTAACAAGTGTTGGCAAGAATATGGAGAAAAGGAAACCTCGTGCACTGTTGTTAGTGGGAATGCAAATTGGTGCAGCCACTAGGGAAAACAGTATGGAGGTTCCTCAAAAAATTAAAAATACAAATACCATATGACCCAGCAATTCCACTTTTGAATATTTATCCAAATAAATGGAAACACTAATTTGAAAAAATACATGCACCCCTATGTTTACTGCAGCCTTATTTACAACAGCCAAGATATGGAAACCACCTAAATAGATGAATAAAGAAGATGTGTAATGGAATGTTACTCAGCCATAAAAAAGAATGAAATCTTGCCATTTGTAACAATATAGATGAACCTAGAGGGTATTAGACTAGATAAAATAAATCAGAGAGAGACAAATACTATCGATTTCAGTTATATGTAGAATCTAAAAAAAAAAAAAAACAAAAAAACCCAAATCAAAACTGAAACAGATTCATAAATACAGAGAACAAATTGGGTTTTCCAGAAGGGAAGAGTTGGATGGGAAAAATAGGTGAAGGGGATTAAGAGGTACACACTTCTAGTTATAAAATAAATAAGTCAGAGGGATGTAAAGTACAGCATGGGGAATAGAGTCAGCTTTTTATGGTGACAGATGGTAACTAGACTTATTGTGATGATCATTTTGTAATGTATATGATTGCTGAATTACTGTGCTGTATACCTGAAAATAACATAATATTGAAATCAACTATACTTCAACAACAACAAGAGAATATACAGATTATACAACACTAAAAACAAACAAATGATAATTAGACAAATGGCAGCCTGGTGAAGTGAAAAGGAGAAAGAAAAACAAAAAAAACCAAAATTCTAAATTATTTATGATTCTATCATTTGGCTACATTCTTTGCTGTCAAAAGACTTTTTGGTCAACCATCTGCTCATCATTTTCAGAGAGCATGGATTCATACTTGATTGCTTTTTACTCAACTTTGAGAAATTTAAATGCAAATATCCTGCCATAGTCATAGAGAAAAGTTGATATTTAAGTTGAAAAAAACTTAAATTCTTAGGTAACTTGCATCTCAAGATATATTCCCCTTTTTCTCTTTTCTCATCCCATCCCCCTCTCATTGTTCCTTATACAATAAATGAGGTCCTATAGATTAAAAAATATGCATATGAGGAGGTGCACTGGGTAGAAGAAAATACAGATGAGAAAACAATCTTATTCCATTTATTATCTTGAAGTAGTTTTATATAAATCGATCTCCACATTCTAGGTAAGTCTTTCAGGTTTGGTGTATACCCCCTTATTAAATAAATTAGATGTATTTAGTTTGTCTCAGTTTACATTAAGTTCCTGGCAAGATCAATTACATTTATCTTAATTTTTTTTAAGATTTATTTATTTGAGGGAGGGAGAATGAGAGAGAGAGAGAACATATGAGCAGGAGGAGGGGCAAAGGGAGAGAGAGAATCTCAAGCAGACTCCCCACTGAGCACAGAGCTCAACTGGGGACTGGATCCCACAACCCCAAGATCATGACCTGAGCTGAAACCAAGAGCCAGAAGCTCATCTGACTGAACCACCCAGGTGTCCTACATTTATCTAAATTTTTATGAAAAAAAAAAAAAAAAAGACATGGTGATAGTCTCTGTAGATTAATGCTTTGATAAATTAATTTCATCTCTTATATCTAGTAGAAAGATTATGGTGTTTTCAATCTTGGGATAAACCACAAAGCTTAACCCAAAATATTTAGGCAAAGTGTAATAAATTAAAACTGAGCCTGATGGAACAGTCGAGTTCTTTCATAAAATAATTCTAGAAGTGACCTGATGGCAAAGATCATAACTAGGAGAGGTTTTGAAGGTCTAATTAAAGTAAAAACAACTGTAGAATTTAGGTGAAAATTTGGTGTGGATTGGACTATAAAGCATTTTAATATTTTGGTTAAGACTCAGTATTTACTTGGAAAACTAGTAAAAAAAGTGAGGAACTTGACTGTATTTGCAATAATTTACTTTTTGGGAAAAAAATTAACTGAAGTTAGCAAGACCAATTATTGACATCTATGTTATCTTGCTATTGGCTACATAGGTGTCTATTCTTATTTTTTTCTATTTGTTTAAAATATTTTGTTAAAATTTTTAAGAGTGGGAGTGTTGTCACCATCTTTCTTATAGAGATGCAGACTGAAATATATTGGAATGAAATAACTTATCTGGGATTCTTTAAAATACTTTAGCATTAATAAGAAAATAAAAAGGTTAGTATAAATAGAACAAGTGTGGCACAATCTTACTATATGTTACATATAGATGATAGGTTTGCACATACATATTTTTAAATGAAAGATGATACATTATCTTAAAGTTTTTGGGACAAGGATACTTTGATGAACACAAAAAAGAATGATAGATTAACTAAGGAGATTAGTTGGCATATATTCTTTTGCACTGATTCTGAGTTTCTAAAAGTTTCCATTATTTTGCTTATATCATTCAAAAAATTCAGCTGGCTCATTTTTGATGAGCACAGAATAAGAGTAGTTACAAGTTAGGTTCCTGGGAAATTCTAGCTTTTTGCTTGTATAATGCCTATAGTTGGCTGGATAGTTCTTTAAGCATTCTTTAGTCATCCCCCCAACTCTGTATCAACTGCCTGTTCCCTCCAAATGAGAACTGTAACTATGAGGGACACCTTAAAGCTGTGTCCTAGGGGTAAAAATGAGTAAGAACAGGACTTAATGGGAGTTAAGTAAGGAATATTCTGAAATGTGCATCTGAAATTGAAAAGATATAGCAACATTCTCAGCAGGATGGAGTCCTGGGACTGGTGAACATTTACCACATCAACATCTATGACTAATAAATAGGTCAAATTTATTTATCAGAGCTCATCTTAAATAACCATTCTTTTTCGATTATGTGCTATTTCCTTATTTCCTCCTGTAAACACACTTCACATAAGAAGCCACTGTAATGCAAAGTTAGTTTAGTTCTTGGAATTTTTGTTAAGAAAATATTTGCACATAAAATGAAAAGACCCTGTTATTTGGAAATTAGCACACATCTTTTATCCTGCCCGAAAGGCATGATAAATCCTTTATTGTGTTTCCTTAATTTTTCCTATGTCCTGTATATTTTGGACTTGACAGCATTGCATTGCATCCTGTGTTGGTGTTTCTGTTTTGGTTAGCCAGACTAAGTTCAGGATTCAGGACTTTTAGCGCCCATCCCAACGCATGTTAAATCAATTATGGAGGCACAGGGTAGCAGTGAAAGCATTTCTACCCAAAAGGCCCTGCTAAAGCTGTTAGATTCAATTAGGTAAATATTCTGTCTTCGGGATTAGAGTTTTATACTCTAAGCCAAAGCTCAATTACCTTTGTTCTCCCCTATACCCACACATACATTTTGCCACTGAGGCTATGTGTGCCCGCCATGCTGTCTAGCCCTGAAAAGACACAGGGATTCACAGCCCTCCATCTGAGAAGTTGATCACATTGACAGGCTGGGTTTGGAAGAATTCTGAAGACTTCTTTTTTGGGGGTGGAGGAATGTGGGAGAGGGCATTTTTTGTTGGTTAATACAGGAGAGATTTGGGTTTGGGGTTTTTTTTGTTGTTGTTGTTGTTTTTTCCATACCAGGGTTGGGTTGCCGACCCGGAAATTGAATTAGAAGTGGCACATCTCTGTAGCTTCATTTGCTTTTCTTCCAGCCATGGGATAAGCTGGCACCAAAGCCTTGTTTTTGAAACCCTGAAATCCAAGCCTTAGACAGTTAGCTCCAGTAGTGTGAGTTGAAATTGCTTGGTTTGAATTTCCATAGAATTGTGGGGACCCAAATAGAAAAGCTGAATGAGAGTTTGTCTCAGCAGCCAGTAGAATATCTTCTTTGGGCAGACTTGGTAAGGGACTCAGGTATTGTCTTACAGGATGTTTAAAAGTTAAACTTCTACCAGCCCTTCCTCTACTGTGTATAGCATCCTGTTTATCAGAGAAAAGAATAGATGTGTAAAGGCCAAAAAGAAAAAGTGTGGGCTGTCACATTTTGAAGCAGTTTGTGGATATTTTGTAGAAGGAATAAAGAATCTTGGGGCAGAAATTTGGAACATTGAGAAAAAAGGGGATGAAGAAAACTTTTAGAGACATTTTTGCTGTATATTATGAGTGGAATTCTCTTTGGAAACACTTTGAGAAACTTAAGTAAACTTTTAAATTGTTTTTAAGTGCTCCCCCAACCTTTATTTTTAGGTAGGCTCCTTTAAAAATGGAGTGCTCAAGCACTTATATAGATTAAAAGTGATAGTAGTTTGAACTTGTTATCGAGCAAGTTGCACAGTTCATCTAATATTCTAGTTTTATATTCAGGAAGAGTTTTAAATCTCTCCTTTCATTAATTTTTCTTCAATATTAGATTTTGAATTTGGAAATCTCTCCAGTCCAAGTTGATGCAACAGGAAATTTATCTTTCTTCATTAGTTTTTATCCAATATTAAATTTTTTAATTGGAAATATTTCTAACTTTAGGCAGTATATTATTAATAAAGGGCTCAGGACATGTAATGCTCACTGTAACTGAAGTCCAGTGTACTACATATATACAAAAATAAAGATCAAGTAAGAGTGTAAAGACACAACCATGAGACTCCTTGTACTCTTTTTTTTTCTCGACAACACTATATATTAGAAATATTTAAAAAATAGTCACAGACTATGAAATGTGGAAGGAAGAAATGCATAGAAAAGAATGCTACCACATCTGTCATGTGGAAATGATAATTAGCTAGACTGTTCAAAATGTCTTGAGTCAAGCTTGACTGGAAGAATTAAATGAGAATGCAGTTGATATGCTTTTAAAGATTCCTTTCTAGATAAATGACTCAGGGTTCTTTATTTATAGTTTGGTCCAGTTATAAATTTGAGAGGGGGAAAACAGACAGATTTTGGTATTTTCTATGGATTAATATTTATTTATTTATTTATTTAATTTGTTTATTGGATATGGACAGACTTATCTAGTCTACAGAGAAGCACAGACATTGCAATTTAGAAGTGTGATAAAGGCCCATTTTTTTTTTCCTAAAAAAACAAAACCAAGCAAAAAATTCTCTCAGTTTATCTACTGAACATTAAAATCAGATTGAAAAGCTTTTCATGACTGGTGATCTTGATGTGAAAAGTGAAGCTTTTGTTTAGTGCCCCTCAGCCTATATCCTCTTTATCATTATCTCTTATGAAGTATATTTGAAGACACATGGGCCAAAAGAGACAACGGATAATACTGTGAGCCATGGACCAATTATACCTCACATAATTTAACAAGGATTGGTAATAACAAAACTTCCAAATTAGGGAAGCTTAATGCCACATACTATATCATGCCAGATTTGAGCAATATGAGTGTTTGCAATCCCACATCTGTACCTAATTTCATTAAACTTCTCTGGTTATTCAAGTTTGACTCAGTGTACATTCTAGTTCTCCTTCTATGTAAAGCACAGAATTGTTGGTTTACTCCAGTCTGGCTGTTTAGGTAGTAGCTTTTGGAAGAAAAGAGTTTAACCAGGCACTGGAGAATGTTATTATTTTATTTGGGAAAGAGTTAAAGACATCACTTTAAGTATGATTAAAATATGTTTTTAATCAATACATTCTAAAACTATGATGTTTAAAAGTGGAATGAAGGAAGAAAGCTTCTGTTTATTTAGGCATTAATGTAGTCTTGCTTTCCACAGCAGTCCTTAGAGAGGAAATGGGAAAGTAGTGGAAGTCACATTAATCATACTTAGAATGAGTCTCAGGCTAGGCCTAATTTAATTTCTGCACTTGATAGATAATATCATGGCTACTCTAGTCAACTTTCAGGTGAATTGAAACTTTAATGAATTTCAGAACCAAAATATTTCTGAGAAGTAGTAAGGCTGAAAATAAAAACTGTCCTATTGAACTGAAGAAAATACAGCCAATGAATCCTAACTGCCAGGAACTAAGGGATGTTCAAGTTCAAGACAGGCCTTATCCCCAATTCCAGAAAAGACTATGCTTCAGTTCTTACCAAAAGGCGAGTGTCTGCCTAACTCTAAAAAAGTTTTAGAGTTTCCTTTTAAACTTCCTTTTAAACTTTCCTCCTTGTATAGGAAAGAATTCTAGGGGTGCCTGGGTGGCTCAGTGGGTTAAGCATCTGCCTTCGGCTCAGGTCATGATCCCAGGGTCCTGGGATCGAGCCCCACATCACATTGGGCTCCCTGCTCAGTGGGGAGCCTGCTTCTCCCTCTTCCTCTGTCTGCTGCTCCCCCTGTTTGTGCACTTCCTCTCTCTCTCTCTGTCAAATAAATAAATAAAATCTTCAAAAAAATAAATAAAGGAAAGCATTCTATTTTGTTCTTCAATTAATAAAAATTATAAGGGTTTTCCCTTTCAAAATCTGAATCCCTCCTACTTTAGCAGAGTTCACTGTTAGGTGGTTATCCAACTTGGTATGATTCTGAGACAGAACATAAATAAGAACATAGGATATCCTAATATAATAAATGCACCAACAAAATTGAATTGAGAGGAACATTTTTCAGTTTTTGAACTCTTTTCTCCTCTCAAGTGACATGTCATTTTTCTTGAAAGGGTGTCAGAAATAAAGGAACTGACCCATTGACTAGTCACTGCCACCTTGCCTTTGAGATAGCTGAGGATCAAATGAGCCATTGGATGAAAAAGTGCCTGAGAATCCTAAAGTTATATTTGTATATGAGATATCATTTCCATGGCTCAGACCCTGATAAGCTGTATTATGTTAGGTCAGTCATTAAAACTCATTAGGTCTTGGTGGCTTCATAAGAAAATAAAGAAGTTGGATTAAATAATATTTAAGACTACTTTTGGCTCCAATATTTTATGATTTCAAGATGCTTGCTTTTTAGTTAATTCAAGTCTGTTCTAAAAAAAAAAAAAGATGATTATCTCAAAGGTAAATATTCCTGAAATTGTGTCTGAAAGCTATGGGTTTGGGAATATTGGCTCAGTAGGAATTTATTTCTTTTTTAAAGTAATTCCTGTTCTTTTGTGACCTGGCTTACTTGGGGTGTACCTTAGAGTCTTGTACACCTTCCTATTTCAACAGAGGGCCAAACTTTTTTGGTGAAGAAGTCCCAATTATACACCAAACATAATCACAAGGATCTGGCAAAATATATTGCCCACAGTGTCCAGAATTTTCACATTCTGTGCTGGTTTAGGAGATTGGTTTTTGTTAGGTATTTTCCGACATTGCTTTTAATTGAACTCTGAAGGCTTTTCTTGGCAATTGATTTCAGCCTTCAGTAAGTCTGAGAAGGCCGCTGGATGTGGGCAGAAGCAGTGCACAGTTAGGATGCTTGATCTTTCTCAAAGCTCTGCTTGGGCAAACAAGAGACTATCTCCTGTTGCTTGATTGGTGCCAGGCAGGATTTTCCAAGATAGACATTGCTGGTGCATAGGGTTTAGAACAAACCCACAATGGCTGCCAGGGAATGTGGTTTTGAGGCTGGAAGTTATGTATTCATATCTCCCTACTCCTCTTGGAGTCACATCTCTTGCTCTCTAGAGGGCAAATGTAGTTGGCTAACAGAACTAAGCAAATTAGTGATTGATGGTATTTTCCCTCTAATGAAATTCACTAGTATTTATCAAACCATCTGCAAGTTGATGGTTTGAAAGTTCTTCAAAGGTCTGGATGGTGACAAAATTTAGGTTTTGCTTTGTGCTTTTCTCTAATGAGGCCAGAAGTAGGTTTTCAAAAATGAAAATAAGTTAATGGGAAGGTAAACAAACATTACTTTGTATATTTGCTTACATAAAGGCAAAGCGTGGCACTAGTGAATTTGTATTGTGTTACTGGCTAAAAATCGATACAGCCTAGATTATAGTAAAAGAAAAAATGTCCTCAGAACATTTTATTGTCATGAAGGATGTGTAATGTCTGGTAAAACGATTTCATATTGCATCAGCAGGAATCTTGACATTAACAAATGAATAAGTTTTCATAGAGTGAGAGAAGCAGATTGGAGGTGATCTTTGGGGTCTCTATCACAAATATGTTGGCCTATGTCCCACCAGGTAACATGACTGTCCATACGATCGTTTCCTAGGTAAGGATTCTAGTATGTGTAAGTTGTAGTCACCAGGGCCAGTCTGCTTGTTCTCTGTGACCCAGTGCTGGCTGCAATATAAAATAGGTAAAACATTTGGAAGAAAAAAAAAATCCCCAAATATATATAGGTGATAATAAAATTTATTTTATTTTTAACTTCTATAAAAATAACACATTCATGTAAAATCAAAAATGAGAAGAGCAGAAAAAAAGCATGCATATTTCTATCACCCATTGAAAACCAATAGTAACAGTTTATGTAATCTTTTTTGCTATGCATTTTCAATCATGATTGTGATGATATTGTACATGAAATTTTAAATCTTTTCTCATTATTTTTCCCCAGCTTCATTGAGATATAATTGACATAAAACATTGTATAAATTTACATTGTATGTGATCATTTGATATACATATATATTATACCATTTATTTTAATTCAAGTATTTGTTTATGTTATATGACCTTTTTATAATCATAGTTGAATTTTAAATAATGGCTAGATAACACTTTGTAATATGGATATATTATAGATTATTCAACATTTATTTATTGATACTTTAACTATTTCCAAATTCTCAATGGTACAGATTACAAAAACATCTTTGTTGTTTAAATATATTTCCTAAAAATTTCTTTTTTTCCCTTATGAGAGATATCTAGAATGTCACTCATTCTCCAAGTTTTCATTGAGCAATAGAATTTTAAAGAACCTCAGAAATTATCTCAGCTATCCTGCTCACTTTATAAATGAAATATATAAATGGCAGAATGCTATAAAAATTTTAAGAACATATTTTTATTTCCTTTCTTGCTTGGTTTCTCTTTAAGATGATTATATCTGTACCATAAAGGAAGCAGAGGTGGGGAGTTAGGTATTCCCTGCAGTTATAAAAAGGACATCTCTCAGGTGATTGTCCTTAGCAACCCGTTCAGGATGAAAACCATGCTGGAGACTGCTAGTATATCTAGTAAGTACTGTTCTGAGCCCATTTGCATGTTAGCACTCCCACCCTCTAGGCCTTGAGATTCTTTGCACTATTGTTTCTTTCCCACTGGGCATGATCTTCCCTTAGATAGTTTCTGCCACCTTGCCTCTTGGAATAATTGATTGCACCTGTGTGATAAGCTACTGAGCAGGAACAAAGATCTGGTGTCCTTAATCCTAATTCAACGATGAAGCTTTATGGGCAAGTTGGGAATATTACTCTGGTATTGATTTATCTAGCTGGAAAAACCCATTTTTGGAAGTTTAAATCCAATTTGTTGTTGTTGTATGTTTGTTTTCAATTTTAAAGTGACTGACTTTCTTCTGTCTTCAGTTTTCATTATCTTCTTGATTGCAATAAAGAACTCTCCAAACAGAATTTTGGTGAATACTGGGAGCTCTTGTCTTTCTCCATTGCTCTCCCTTCTTTGTTTCCTTTTATGTCAACATTTCTTCAATTTCACATTTGTTCTTCCCTCTAAAGCATTTTTTTTAAATCAACCTATTACTGATTATAAGGTAGAAAATTGCTGTTCCACTTTCACCCCCCTAAACTTTTGGGTAATAGAGAAAAAAAAATTTAAAAATGGGAAAATTTTAATTTGAATTGGAGCTAGATGGCTTGCCTTTGAATCCAAACTCTGGTACTTGTCAGATGTATAATCTTGGGCCAGTTACTTAACCAGTCTGTGCCTCAGTTTCCTTATCTGTAAGACTGGCCTATTATTGTAACTTCCCTCATAGAACTGTTTGAAGATTAAATAAGACATTACAGGTAAATCATAATAATCACATATAAATGTTTGTTGTTTTTTATTGCACCTATAAGAAACAAATTAGCCCATTGATTCCAATTTTAAAGTGCAAGTATACCCTGAAAGTTTGAAGCTGATCAGTCAGTTGAATTATTTTAAACAATGTACTTAAATTTTGAAAGCCTACATGCCAGCTATAAAGATAAGGACCTTCCTTATAGTATCTCATCCAAACCTCAAAACAAGCTTACAGTATGGTTAAATTATCTTTAGTGTACCAATGATGAAAATGAGTCTTACAGAGGTTCCATACCTTGTCCAACATCATTCACATAGCTAGGGGGTGCCAGAATGGATTTCTAACCAGTCTGGGCTACATCTCTGCTCAAAAACTAGCCTATGGCAGTTAGATGAGAGGAAAAATAATTTTTACTGGGTATGAGAAGGAAGGTAGAATTAAAAGTCAGAAATTCTAGAAAATGAAATTATGAATACCATGGATTTCTAAGAGTTGAGAAATGGGTGCTGAAAATGCCAAGAACAAAATGCCCACATTGCAATTGTGACTGGCAACTAGTGTTACCTACATGTTGCATGGCACAAAGTCATCTTTCCTATAAGCCTCATGGTATGGGGATTATGTTTGATGTTACTGGGCAGTTTAAAAGGACAAATGATATTAAATTATAAGGAATAATAATAATTTAACAGGAAATTTAAAAATATTATAGATATACATTATATAAAGGTAAATGTTATTTTTTCTAATAATTCTTAAATAGGTTTTAATCTTTTAAGACAGACTAGATGAGAGGAGCTAAGATGGCAGAGTAGTAGGACGACCCTAGGCTTGCCTGGTCCCTTGAACTCAGCTAGATAAATATCAAATCATTCTGAATACCCAAGAAATCAATCCAAGGACTGACAGAACAAACTGTACAAGTAGAGGGAGAGAAGAGGCCACATAATGGAAGGTAGGAGGTGTGGAAATGTGATTTGGGGGAGAAATAGATCACAGGTGCTGTGGAGAAAAGGAAGCCCTGGTCACAGAGAGGGGAGAAAGAGAAAGAGAGAGAGAGAGGAGTGCATAGGGGATTGCACAAGGAAAACACTTCCCCAAAGCCATTGGCTGGGAATATGAGAGGGGCTGAAATGCATGAGTTTTTACAACCAGTGGAGCTCAAAGACTGGAATTTTAGAGGTCTGTGGCATGGCCAATATGGAGTCCCGTGGGTGCTGCAGTGCTCCTATGAAGAAGGAGGGCAGAGTCCAGGAGCAGACAGCATGATCTGAGGATCCCCTGGGTTGCACTGGGAGAGATTGTTCCCCCTTCTTGGAGTGCATCTGGGAGAGGTGGCATTGCCTCTTCAGGGACAAAATAGCTTGGTGGGCACCATTTCCCTTCCCTGCCCCTCAGCATAAACTAACTTCAGTGAGCAGCACAGCACCAATGCTGGTGGCCTAAATCACTTACACCAAGCCCTGCCCCTCTGCACTCTGTGGGGCTGCTTTTCTTGGGCAAGTGTGCCTGAGAAACAGTGCAGTGGGCCCCTCCCCCAGAAGACCAGCACCACATCCAGCTTTAGTGGAAATATCATCAAGTCTCCTTTGTCTCTTTTAACAAGCAGACCAGAGCACACATAGTTAAAACTCACCATACTCTGGCCAAGGTCCAAGCACTCCCCATGACAGGCAAGGAGAAACTCTTCTGAGAACTGACTTGAGGGAAAGAATAGCCAAAACACAGCAGCAGAGTAGATACAGCATACAGCAGAGACACTTCCTGAAGTGCAAGGCCCTGGACAATATATGACTTATTCTTTATAAAGCCATTATTCTCAGGAGTAGGAAACATAACAAGCTTTTTTAACATAGATAAGACAGAGACCTAGACAAAATGCTAAGATGAAGAAATTCAACCCAAAAGAAAGAAAAAGAAAAGGTCAAAACCAGAGATCTAATTGAAACAGATATAAGTAATATGTGTGATCCAGAATTTAAAGCAACAATCATAATGATACTACCTGGGCTTGAGAAAAGCATAGAAGACACCTGGGAATCCCTTACCACATAGACAAAAGACCTAAAAACTAGTCAGGCTGAAATAAAAGTCACTATAACTGAGATGTGAAACCAACTGGATATAATGACCACAAAGGTGGAAGAAATAGAGGAATGAATAAGTGATACAGAAGATAAAATTATGGATAATAATGAAGCTGAAAAGAAAAGGGAAAGAAAAATACTGGATCATGAATGTAGACTTAGGGAACTTAGCAACTCCATAAAGCATAATAACATTCATATCATAGGAGTCTCAGAGGAAGAGAGGGAAAAGGAGGCAGGAGGTTTATTTGAGGAAATTATAGCTGAAAATTCCCTAATCTTGGGATGGAAATAGAGATCCAAATCCAGGAAGTGCAGAGAACTCCCATCAAAGTCAACAAAAGCAGGCCAACATCAAGACATGTCATATTTAAATTTGTAAAATCCAGAGATAAAGAAAAAATTCTGAAAGCAGCAAGACAAAAGAAGTTCCTAACTTACAAGGGAAGACAAATAAGGTTAGCAGCAGATCTTGCCACAGAAACTTGGTGGGCCAGAAGAGAGTGGCATGATATAGTCAACGTGGTGAATGGGAAAAATATGCAGCCAAGAATACTCTATCCAGCAAAGCTGTCATTCAGAATAGAAGGCGAGATAAAGAGTTTCCCAGAAAAACAAAAACTAAAAGAGTTTGTGATCACTAAACCAGTCCTGTAAGAAATATTAAAGGGGACTCTGAGTGGGAGAGAAAAGCCAAAAGCAATAAAAAATGGAAAGGAACAGAGAAAATCTACAGAAACAATGACTTAAGTAATACAAGGCACTAAATTAATATCTATTGATAATCACTCTAAATGTAAGGGACTAAACACTCCAATTAAAAGTCATAGGGTGTTCAGAATGAATAAAAAAACAAGACCCATATGCTGCCTACAGGAGATTAATTTTAGACTTAACACCAGTAGACTGAAAGTGAGGGGATGGAGAACATTTTTTCATGCAAATGGACATAAAAAAAATGCTGGAGTAGCAATACTTATATCAGATATACTAGCTCTTAAACCAAAGATTGTAACAAGAGATGAAGAAGGGCGCTGGATCATAAAAAGGGGGATCTATCCAAAAAGAAGATCTAAGAATTGTAAGTATTTATGCCCCCAACTTGGGAGCATCCAAATACATAAAGCAATTAATAGCAAACATAACTTTGATAATAACACAGTAATAGTAGGGGACTTTAACACCCTGCTTACAGCAATGCACAGATCATCTAAGCAGAAAATCAACAGGGAAACAATGACTTTAAATGACACACTGGACCAGATGGACTTAACAAATATATTTAGAACATTTCATCCTAAAACAGCAGAACACGCATTCTTTTTGAGTGCACATGGGTTGTTCTCCAGAATAGATCACACAGTGGGTCACAAATCAGCCCTCAACAAGTACAAAAAGATTGAGATCATACCATGCATATTTCCTGACCACAATGCTGTGAAACTTGAAGTCAACAATAAAAAATTTAGAAAGACCACAAATACATGCATGTTAAAGAATATCCTACTAAACAATGAATAGGTCAACCAAGAAATTAAAGAAGAAATTTAAAAATACATGGAAATAAACATTAATGAAAACACGATGGTCTAAAACCTTTGGGATTCAGCAAAAGCAGTCATAAGAGGGAAGGATATAGCAATACAGGCTTTCCTCAAGAAACAAAAAATATCTAAAATATGCAACCTAACCTTACATTTAAAGGAAATAGAAAAAGAAAAACAAATGAAGCCTAAAGACAGCAGAAGGGAAATAGTAAAGATTAGAACAGAAATAAATGATATAGAAACAACAACAACAACAACAGCAACAAAACAGATCAATGAAACCAGGAGCTGGTTCTTTGAAGAAATTAATAAAATAGATAAACTCCTAGCCAGACCAATCAAAAAGAAAAGAGAAAGGACCCAAGTAAATCAAATCATGAATGAGAAAGGAGAGATCACAACCAACACCACAGAAATACAAATAATTACAAGATAATATTATGAAAAATTATATGTCAACAAGTTGGGCAATCTGGAAGAAATGGATTAATTCCTAGAAACATATAAACTACCAAAACTAAAACAGGAAGAAATCGAAAACCTGAACAGACCCATAACCAGCAAAAAAATTGAATCAGTAATCAAGAATCTCCCAACAAACAAAAGCCCAGGGTCAGATGGCTTCCCAGGGGAATTCTACCAGATATTTAAAGAAGAGTTAATACCTATTCTTCTCAAACTGCTCCAAAAAATAGAAATGGAAGGAAAACTTCCAAACTCATTCTATGAGGCCAGCATTACCCTGATTCCAAAACCAAAGATTCAAGTAAAAAAGAGAATTATAGGTTAATATCCCTGATGAACATGGATGCAAAAATTCTCAAATATATATATATATTTGAGAATATATATATATTCGATTTACATATATATATTATATATATATATGTATACATATATATATTATTTACTTATATATATATATAAGTAAATCGAATCCAACAGTATATTAAAAGGATTATTCACCACGACCAAGTGGGATTTATTCCTGGGCTGCAAGAGTGGTTTAATATTCACAAATCAATCAACATCATATACCACATTAATAAAAGAAATGACAAGAACCATATGATCCTGTCAAAGGATGCAGAAAAAGCATCAGATAAAATACAGCATCCACTCTTGATAAACATCCTCAACAAAGTAGGGATGGGGGAATATAACTCAACATCATAAAGGCCACATATGAAAAACCCACAGCTAATATCATCTTCAGTGGGGAAAAACTGACAGGTTTTCCTCTTTGGTCAGGAACAAGACAGGGATGTTCACTCTCACCATTACTATTTAACATAATACTAGAAGTCTTAGCCTCAGCAGTCGGACAACAAAAAGAAATAAAAGGCATTCAAAATTGGCAAGGAAGAAGGCAAACTTTCATTATTTGCAGATAACATGAAACTCTAGGTAGAAAACCCAAAAAGGCTCCACTAAAAAATTGCTAGAACTAATACATGAAATCAGCAAAGTTGCAGGGTATAAAATCAATGTGTAGAAATCTGTTACATTTCAATATACTAATAATGAAGTGGCAGAAAGAGAAATCAAGGAATTGGTACCATTTACAATTGTACCAAAACCCATAAAATACCTAGGAATAAACCTAACCAAAGAGGTGAAGGATCTGTACTCTGAAAACTATAGAACCCTTATGAAAGAAATTGAAGAAGACACAAAGAAATGGAAAAACATTCCATGCTCATGGATTGGAAGAACAAATATTGTTAAAATGTCTATACTACACCAAGCAATCTACACATTTAATGCAATCCCTATCAAAATACCACCAGCATTTTTTCAGAGCTAGTACAATCCTAAAATTTGCATTAAAACAAAAAGACCCAAAATAGCCAAAGCAATCATGAAAAAGAAAAACAAAACTGGAGGCATCACAATTCCAGACTTCAAGCTATATTACAAAGCTGTAGTCATCAAGACAGTACAGTATTGGCACAAAAACATACACACAGATCAATGGAACAGAATAGAAAACCCTTTAGTGGACCCACAACTGTATAGTCAACTAATCTTCAACAAAGCAGGAAAAAATACCCAATGGAAAAAAGACAGTCTCTTCAACAAATGGTGTTGGGAAAACTGGACAGCAACATGCAGAAGAATGAAACTGGATCACTTTCTTACACCATAGACAAAAATAAATTCAAAATTGATTAAAGACCTAAATATGAGACAGGAAACTATCAAAATCCTAGAGGAACAGAAGCAGCAACCTCTTTGACATCAGTCATAGCAACTTATTACTAAGTATGTCTCCAAAGGCAAGGGAAACAAAGGCAAAAAATGAACTATTGGGATTAAATCAAGACAAAAAGCTTCTGCACAGCAAATGAAACAATCAACAAAACTAAAAGGCAGCCTATGGGATGGCAGAAGATATTTGGAAACAACATATCTGATAAAGGTCTTCACAGGCAACATGATGACAATTAATTCATATATTTCAATAATCACTCTCAACATGAACGGCCTAAACGCTCCCATAAAATGGCACAAGGTTGCAGATTGGATAAAAAGACAGAACCTATCCATATGTTGTTTAAAAGAGACTCATTTTGAACCTAAAAATACATCCAGACTGAAAGTGAAGGGATGGAGATCCATCTTCCATGCCAGTGGACCTCAAAAGAAAGCTGGGGTAGCAATTCTTATATCAGAAAATTTAGATTTTAAACTAGAGACTGTAGTTAGAGACAAAGAAGGACACCATGTCATTCTTAAAGGGTCTATCCAACAAGAAGATCTAACAATTGTAAATATCTATGCCCTCAACATGGGAGCAGCCATCTACATAAGCCAGCTCTTAACCAAAATAAAGAGTCATATTGATAACAATACGTTAATTGTAGGAGACCTCAGTACTCCACTCTCAGCAACAGACAGATCATCTAAGCAGAAAATCAACAAAGAAACAAGAGCTTAGAATGACACACTGGACCAGATGGACCTCATAGATATATACACAACATTCCACCCTAAAACAACAGAATACTCATTCTTCTCGAACACACATGGAACTTTCTCCAGAATAGACCACATACTGGGTCACAAATCAGGTCTCAACTGATACCAAAAGATTGAGATTATTCCCTGCATATTCTCAGACCACAGTGCTTTAAACTGGAACTCAACCACAAGAAAAAAATTGGCAGAAATTCAAACACTTGGAAGCTAAAGACCACTCTGCTCAAGAATGTTTGGGTCAACCAGGAAATCAAAGAAGAACTTAAACAATTCATGGAAACCAATGAGAACGAAAACACATCAGTCCAAAACCTATGGGATACTGCAAAGGCAGTCCTAAGGGGAAAATACATAGCCATCCAAGCCTCACTCAAAAAAACGGAAAAAATCCTGAATTCACCAACTAACTTTACACCTTAAAGAACTAGAGAAAAAGCAACAAACGATGCCTAAGCCACACATTAGAAGAGAAATAATTAAAATTAGAGCAGAGATCAATGAATTAAAAACCAGAAACACAGTAGAGCAGATCAATGAAACTAGAAGTTGGTTCTTTGAAAGAATTAATAAGATCGATAAACCACTGGCCAGACTTATCCAAAAGAAAAGAGAAAGGACCCAAATTAATAAAATTATGAATGAAAGGGGAGAGATCATGACTAACACCAAGGAAATAGAAACAATTATTAGAAATTATTATCAACAACTATATGCCAATAAACTGAGCAATCTGAATGAAATGGAAGCCTTCCTGGAAACCTATAAGCTGCCAAGACGGCAACAGGAAGAAATTGACAACCTGAATAGGCCAATAACCAGTAACGAGATTGAGGCAGTGATCAAAAACCTCCCAAAAAACAAGAGTCCAGGGCCTGATGGATTCCCTGGGGAATTCTACCAAACATTCAAAGAAGAAATAATACCTATTCTACCGAAGCTGTTTCAAAAAATAGAAACAGAAGGAAAACTTCCAAACTCATTCTATGAGGCCAGCATTACCTTAATCCCCAAACCAGGCAAAGACCCCATCAAAAAGGAGAGTTTCAGACCGATATCCCTGATGAATATGGATTCCAAAATCCTCAACAAAATCCTAGCTAATAGGATCCAACAATACATTAAAAGGATCATCCACCACGACCAAGTGGGATTTATCCCCGGGATGCAAGGGTGGTTCAACATTCACAAATCAATCAATGTGATAGAACACAAACAGAGGAGGGAGAAGAACCATATGGTCCTCTCAATTGATGCAGAAAAAACATTTGACAAAATACAACATCCTTTCCTGATTAAAACTCTTCAGAGTATAGGGATAGAGGGAACATTCCTCAAGTTCATAAAATCCATCTATGAAAAACCCACAGCAAATATCATCCTCAATGAGGAAAAGCTGAGAGCCTTTCCCTTAAGATCAGGAACACATCAAGGATGCCCACTCTCGCCACTATTGTTCAACATAGTACTAGAAGTCCTAGCAACAGCAATCAGACAACAAAAAGAAATAAAACGTATTCAAATTGGCAAAGAAGAAGTCAAACTCTCTCTTTTCACAGACGACACGATACTTTATGGGGAAAACCCAAAAGACTCCACCCCAAATTACTAGAACTCATCCAGCAATTCAGTAATGTGGCAGGATACAAAATCAATGCACAGAAATCAGTTGCTTTCTTATACACTAACAATGCAACTTTAGAAAGAGAAATTAGAGAAACGATTCCATTTACAATAGCACCGAAAACCATAAGATACCTCGGAATAAACCTAAACAAAGAGGTAAAGGATCTATACTCTAGGAACTACAAAACACTCATGAAAGAAATTGAAGAAGACACAAAAAGATGGAAAAATATTCCATGCTCATGGACTGGAAGAATAAACATTGTTAAAATGTCTATGCTACCCAGAGCAATCTATACCTTCAATGCCATCCCGATCAAAATTCCAATGACATTTTTCAAAGTGCTGGAACAAACAATCCTAAAATCTGTATGGAATCAGAAAAGACCCCGAATCACCAAGGAAATGTTGAAAAAGAAAAACAAAGCTGGGGGCATCACGTTGCCCGATTTCAAGCTATATTACAAAGCTGTGATCACCAAGACAGGATGGTACTGGCACGGAAACAGACATATAGAGCAATGGAACAGAATAGAGAGCCCAGATATGGACCCTCCACTCTATGGTCAAATAATCTTTGACAAAGCAGGAAAAAAACATGCAATGGAAAAAAGACAGTCTCTTCAATAAATGGTGCTTGGAAAATTGGACAGCCACATGCAGAAGAATGAAACTTGACCGTTCTCTAACACCATTCACAAAGATAAACTCAAAGTGGATGAAAGACCTCAATGTGAGACAGGAATCCATCAAAATTCTAGAGGAGAACATAGGCAGTGACCTCTTTGACATCTCCCACAGCAAAGTCTTTCAAGATACATCTACAAAATCTAGTGAACCAAAAGCAAAAATGAATTTATGGGGCTTCATCAAGATAAAAAGCTTCTGCACAGCAAAGAAAACAGTCAACAAAACAAAGAGGCAACCCACTGAATGGGAAAAGATATTTGCAAATGACACTACAGATAACGGCTGTTATCCAAGATCTATAAAGAACTTCTCAAACTCAACCCAAAAAACAAATAATCAAGTCAAAAAATGGGCAGAAGATATGAAAAGACACTTCTCTGAAGAAGACATACAAATGGCTAACAGACACATGAAAAAGTGTTCATCATCATTAGCCATCAGGGAAATCCAAATCAAAACCACATTGAGATACCACCTTACACCAGTTAGAATGGCAAAAATGGACAGGGAAAGAAACAACAAATGTTGGAGAGGCTGTGGAGAAAGGGGAACCCTCTTACACTGTTGGTGGGAATGCAAGTTGATACAGCCACTTTGGAAAACAGTGTGGAGGTGCTCCAAAAAATTAAAAATAGAGCTACCCTATGACCCAGCAATTGCACTACTGGATATTTACCCCAAAGACAAAGATGTAGTGAAAAGAAGGGGCATATGCACCCCAGTGTTCATAGCAGCAATGTCCACAATAGCCAAACTGTGGAAAGAGCTGAGATGCCTTTCAACAGATGAATGGATAAAGAAGATGTGGTCCATATATACAATGGAATATTACTCAGCCATCAGAAAGGATGAATACCCAACTTTTACATCAACATGGATGGGACTGGAGGAGATTATGCTAAGTGAAAGAAGTCAAGCAGAGAAAGTCAATTATCATATGGTTTCACTTATTAGTGGAACATAAGGAATAGCATGGAGGACATTAGGAGAAGGAAAGGAAAAATGAAGGGGGGTGGGAATCGGATGGTGAGATGAACCATGAGAGACTATGGACTCTGAAAAACAAATAGGGTTTTAGAGGGGAGAGGGGTGGGAGGATGGGTTAGCCCAGTGATGGGTATTAAGGAGGGCACACACTGCATGGAGCACTGGGTGTTATACGAAAACAATGGATCATGGATCACCACATCAAAAACTAATCATGTATCGTATGGTGACTAACATAACATAATAAAACAAAACAAACAAAACAACAAAAAAAATATCTGATAAAGTGTTCATATCAAAAACCTATAAAGAATTTATAAAACTCAACATCCAAAATCCAAATAATTCAGTTAAGAAATGGGCAGAAGACATGAATAGACTTTCCAAAGAAGACCTCCAGATGGCTAAGAGACACAAGGAAAGATGTTCAACATCTCTCATCATCAGGGAAAAACAAATCAAAACTACAATGAGATATCACTTCACACCTGTCAGAATGGCTAAAATTAACAACACAGGAAACAACAGATGTTGGGGAGAATGAGGAGAACGGGGAATCCTCTTACACTGCTGGTGAGAATGCAAACTGGTGCAGCCACTTTGTAAAATAGCATGGAGGTTCCTTAAAATGTTAAAAATAGAACTACCCCATGAAGCAGCAAATACACTACTGGTAATTTACCCCAAGGATACAAAATACAGATTCAAAGAGACACATGCTTGATGTTTATAGCAGCATTATCAACAATAGCCAAATTATGAAGAGAATCCAAATGTCCATTGACTGATGAATGGATAAAGAAGATGTGGGGTGTGTGTGTGTTTGTGTGTGTGTGTGTGTGTGGATCTTACTCAGTCATCAAAGGGAGTGAAATCTTGCCATTTGCAATGACATGGATGGAGCTACAGTGTATTACGCTCAGTGAAATAAGTTAGTCAGAAAAGGACAAATACCATATGATTTCACTCATATGTGGAATTTAATAAGTGTAACAGATGAACCATAGGGGGGAAAAAAGAGAGGCAAACCATAAAAGAGTCTTAACTATAGAGAACAAACTGAGGGTTGCTGGACGGGAGGTGAGTGGGGGGATATGTTAAATGGGTGATGGGTATTAAGGAGGGCACTTGTGATGAGCACTAGATGTTGTATGTAAGTGATGAATCACTAAATTCTATGCCTGAAACTAATATTGCTCTATATATTAACTAACCAGAATTTAAATAAAAGCTTGAAAGACAAAAAAAACCTTTAAGAAAGACTAGCATTTCCTCCTCAGTTAAGCTGAATAATTTCCGTTTTTAAGCAGATCTATTTTTATATGATCTGGTATTTTTCTAATTTACTTCAACCTAGGTATATTCTTTAGAAACTAGGGGCAATACTTCCTAATATTGCTTTTGTCTCTTTATGGACAAGAACTTGCACAATTTTTTCCATCTTGTTCCTGTCCCTCATGGTTGTTCTTGTTGCTCTCTGCACATCTCCTTCATCCTCTGAATAGGGATTTAGGTAAAGATAGGATGGCAGCTGTACCAGAATTTGGTCTGTAGGTCAAAACTTTGATCAGTCCATATTTACTGGTATATCAAATGAACTAAGGGTAAGTCCTAAAAGTGATGTAAGGAGTTTCTATGGCCATGGATCCTGGATATGTATTTTCAAAATAAGAATTAACGTTAGACTGATATATTGCCCAGGGTTTAAGGGTTTTGCTTGTTTGTTTTCCCTAAATAATTAGACTAGGTCATTGGCTCCTCACTTAAAGGCCCTTGACTCCTTCCCTCCCAGATATTCAGGAAGAATAAGGAGTGTATGTTATTGACAGTGTATTTAAAAATATTCAGAGCAGCATGTGGGTGGCTCAGTTGGTTGAGCATCCCACTTTTGGTTTCGGCTCAGGTCATGATCTCTGGGTTGTGGGATGGAGCCTTGCATCGGGCTCTGCACTCAGCATGGAGTCTGCCTCAGATTTTCTCTCCCTCTCCTTCCCACTCACTCATACTCTCAAATACATAAAATCTTTAAAAAATTTTTTTCAGAAATAATATATTCATCAAAGGCTAACTGAAAATTCAAGTTTCTTTGTTTTATGTTATCAAGAGTTGTGTTAGTATTGGTTCCTAATCAGTAGCTCTAACTAGAAGTTTTGTTTTATATGCTAAAGTTGCAAAAGTAATTATTAATACATGAAGTTCATTACATGGATTCAACTACCACCTATGATCTTATCACCACAAATCCTGTATCTTTCAGGTCAATCTCTCTCAACTCAATTTTTCAGTAAGACTAAAAAATTAAATATCCAACTACCTGACAAATATCAACCACCACATGTTTTACTGTTGCTTTAAACTGAACTCATATCTCTCCTTGTTTTCCCTGACTCTTCTGGTTTCTATTTTCATTAAGCCATCACCCTCTGCACATTTCCTAAGTAAGGCACTATAAAATCACTTAGTTTCTTCATCTCTCTCCAAAAGTAGCCATTTAATTGTTATTTCATTTTATTTCTGAAATATTGCTCGTCTATGTCTTTCCCTCTCCATGTCCTAGGGTACACCCTTGGTCTAGTACTTGACTCACAGTTGGTAGTGTTGTAAAAATGTCCTAAATTGTGTCTTTGACTCTCTTTTCCTTTGCAAAGTGCACCCAACCCATGGCCACCAGAGATCTGCTCACGGTATTTCTGTTTTTAAAATCTGTCTGTATTACCCAGGGAAAAAGTCAAAACTCCTTAGCAAGCATACAACACCTTTTAATATATGGCTTCAGTCTAACAAACTGCCTCATCACCTACTATTTCTCATGTACATCTTGTATTCTAATCATTCACTGAAACATCCATGCCCACTTTTACTTCTTTGTCCATTTCCTTAGCCAACACTGCTCCTCCCTACCTAATCTGTCTTGTTAGCTTCTACTAATTTCTTTAAAGCCCAGCTCATTGCCACCAATCTTTTAGTTTATCTTTCAGGTATAGTCATTCCTTTTCATTGTACCTCCACTGTATCATTTTCTTCCATGTACCCACCCATTTTATTATCCATTTGTTTATATATTAATTCATCTATACAAATATTTATTGTTTTCTATATACTCTAGTAGCTGATGATATAGCAGAGAATAATGCCAAGTCCTTACCTTATGAATTTTTCATACAGTCTAGTATGAAATAAATAATTAATAAATAAAGACAGAACTAATATGAAGCAGCTGCCAGGAATAGACATAAAGCAGTTTGAGAGGCTAGAAGGTGACAGAGGTTGGGAAGAGTGGCCATATTAAGGAAGGTCTTTCTAGGTCTTTCAAGGAAGTGATAGTTGAGTAGAGACCCGAATTAAGTGCTAGAATCATGCTGGTAAACTTCTAGTGAATTTGGGTGTGGGCTAACATAAAATCTAAGTTTGAGACATGGGCATTTAGATGAACAGTGGCACCATTTACTGCAATGAAGATTAAAAGGGCAAGGAGAGGAGAACGTGCTTATTATTCACTTATTTATTTAGAGATGTATATCTCTCATTAGTTTATGAGTTTCTTGATGACTGGTGCCATGTCTTCTTTGACTTTGGACTAAATAAATGGGCAAAATATTTAGGAATCAGGAGGAGTGTCGGAGGTGGGGAGTGCTCATAAAAGGCTACTGAGTGGCAAAAATGTTAGAGACCAATTTACTACATTATTTCTACAGTCCACTTCCAGGTCTATTATTGTATGCATCTAAGTCTTAAAATTTTAAGATGGGCAATTACCCAGTAGTTGAAAATCAAATACTAATTACCAACAGACATTCAGACTAATATTCTCCATATACAAAGTACCCCACCTTCTTCTCTAGAGACTTTCAACCTAAAATAGCATCTTCAATATGATGCAGAATAAAAATAAAATAGTAAACAAAAAATGTTAGCTGAAATAAAGTTAATAATAGAGAAGTCCTGAAGTAAAACTTTAAACTCAATGTCATCTTTTTCATGAAGTCTTTTTTGCTTACTCATGATCTTTCCCTTTTCCAAACATCCATTACACTTACAGATTTCTTATCATATATTAAGGAGGTAGCATAGTGCTGTAGAAACAGAGGGAATGGGAAGATAGGCTTTGGCCCAACTTCTGTCACTTGTTAAGTTGGAAACCCATTTAAGCCCTCTGAACCCCATTTTCATTGACTGTGAAATGGAAGTAACCAAATAGGCTCTGCTCATCTCATAGGGTTACGGTCACTCTTAGCCAAGTGGCTTCATGAACTTACAAGCTCTATATAAACCGCAAAGCTTCATTCACAAAGTTATCCATTTTATTTATGAAATATTTGCCTTTTTCCAGGCACTACAGGGGCTTCAAAGATCAATAAGACATAGTCAATATTCCCTGAGAGCTTAATGTCTAGTAGGAAAGATATGAGCATACCCAAGGAATAAGAGAGATGCACAGCAAGATGCAGGAGGCATTATTATTAATGTCATCTGTAGTGTAGTGCTTGGCATACTCCTTCATTTCCCAAAGAAGTAATAAATTCCTAAATGGTAGAGACCATGTCTTGTATAATCTTCTTAGATTCCCACTACTGGCAGAAGTAGGAGCTCAATAAAGATTAGTTATATGAATAAGTCCAAATAGGGAAGCTGGGCTGAGGAGCCATATCATTACATATATAAACACTCTATAAATCTCTCAGTCCATATATACAGTTCCCTTGCTCTGTTCTCTGTCTTCCTGTTTTGGGACTTTGGAATGTCCACTTTATGGAACTAAATTAGTTTTCTTGGGCTGTACTCCTTATCCCTGGTGTCAGGATTATTCTCCCATAAATATTTCCAAAGACATTCCTGAAAGATATGCACACCTCGATTTTCCTAAAAAAAGTATATTTCCCACAAATGTTTTGACAAAGTTAGTTCAACTTGAAGTTTGTAGAAAAGCTGGTTCTGGGTTATAGTTCTTTTTATTTACTGATCTTAAGTATATCCTACATATTATAGATATTTTAGTAATTGCTTATACTAAAATTCCCTAGCATCCAGCATAGTCATCAACAGGCATACTGCCAGGTTACATCCTGATACCTCCAGCTTAAACTGGTTAACTGTAGTGGGCTTGCTATAGATGAAGGAAAGAGCTGCAAAATGACATACTTTCCCTGGAAACTTGTTTTATATGGTCTTAAGCCAAACTTGCTATCTCTTCTGAATATACACTTTTGTGCAATGATGTCTTTCCCAAGTGCCTCCCAAATACATTGTGCCAATTTTTAAGTATGACTCAGCATGAGTATTTAACTTGCCTGAATCCACAGGAACACATGATATATGGCAGATTATAAAATACAGAAAGTGACTATTTGATCATTCATGGCATGACATGATTTTTCATCTCCCTTTAAGTGGATATATCATCTAATAAGTGTAATTAGCTGCATGTTTTCAGTTCATGTGAATTTTGTTGTTATATCATGCTGATTTGAGCACAAGAAACATGATGTATTGGGAAATCTCCCCTCTCAGAAGTCAGGAGGCCAGAATGCTGGTTCCATCTTTGCCACTGATTAACTCAGTAACCTTGGATAAACCACTTCACCTTTTGAAATCAATTATTCTTACCCATTAATGGAGAAAATTGGACTGATGGTCCCTTCATGATGGTCCTTTCCAGTTGGAACATTATTTAGTGCCAATCACTTTTAGTATTAGATAGTGAAGGAAGAGCAATGTGTTTTGAGAAAGTTCTGAATGGCAGAAGGCAGAATACTCAGTGATCTAAGTAAAAAGAGCATTTATATGCATCAGAAGCAAAGTATAGGACTAGAAATTTCAATATATAGAATAATAGGTGAACAAGAAGCAAAAAAAAACCAGGTTAGTCAGCCTAATTTTCTAATAAGGTTATTTAATGAGTCTTATTAAGACCAGACCTCTTCAGGTCCTATTGAAAGGTGACCCGATTGGCTCCTTTACTTCAAACATCAGTGTACCCTGCCCATTAGTCTATATGAGCAGACTAGCGAAATTTGAGAATGATTGGAGTCTAAGACAAGAGAGCTGGAATTTTTCCTTCCCCTTCATGGAGGAGATAGAATAGTGCTTCTTTTTGGTCTCCAAATCAAGGGATCCAAAAGATTCACTTCTAGACACTAGAAAAGTAAGTCATAATGGGAGTCTGGCATCTCATCATTTGGTGGGATGTATGCCGAGGCAGAAGATTTGCTGAAAGCCCTTAGTGTTGAATGGAGCAGAGGAAAGGGAATTGGAGAGACATAGATTGGAGAGATGGGGAAAGGACTGAGGGAGTGGACAACAGTGGAGGAGGGGTATAACTCACTCCCACTACTTGTCATGGCAAGATGGCTCAACACCTGTTGATCAAAGGTCTTCCAGCAAGGGCAATGCAGAGGCAAGATCATTATGGAAAGAAACTGATAGATTCAAAACTTCAAGCTGGAACACATCTTCCATGCAGAAACTGTACAGTTAGAAGTCCCCATAAGGGTCCTTTAAAGAACCCACTTATATGGCCATTAGGGAACCATTAAATCAACATCATTTCACAGGGAAGACTACTATAGCAAGAGACAGGTCAGAAACATTTGCTTATGATCTTCCATTTCTCCTCCCAACATGCCAAAAGAAAAAGGTATCCAGAAAGGGGACAAGATGGTGTTATAAGGAGCACCCCATGCCCCTTGCTCATTTTGTATTCTTTAAGTCAAAGCTAAACTTGGCCCAGGGGAAGGGAGAATATGAGGTTAAAGTTTGAAATGATTAAATTTGACTGAACTTTTTGACTGAAAATAACTGGAAAACTGAAAGTGATTGTGGCAACTGAAATTTCACAAGAGATAAGAAATGGAGATTCTGCCTGGTATAGTGAAAGCAGCATTAGCATGATAGAAAACCATTTCACTTTTGTGTCCCACTAAGTCTAGAATGTTTAACAATCTGGCAGACATATGGCAGGTTATTCTAATGACTTTGTCCAGAATCTCAAGTGTGAAACTGAACTTGTTGCAGATGATGATATATGTCATTATTGAGTGGATAATATGACCAATTTTAGCTTAGCTTCTAGGATTTGTGGAAACTCATGAAATATTAGCTCCATCAAAGAAGTAAGGATGCTGGATTATTGTTCCAAATTATATGCAGAAAATATTTGTACATTTTTTGCATGAATATTTTCATATTTTTGCATAGCTTGGGATTTGTGATTTCATAGCAAACCTGCTGAAAAATAGAAATTGTGCAATGCTCCAGAGAGATTTAGAGGCTTATCTCCCCAGAGCCATTTGCTCACATCCAGGGTAGAGCCTTCCCTCTATTCCCCAGAGAAAATTTGGTTACATTCCAGAGTAAAGTTCTCTCTGGAGAGCAGGACAGAGGTACAAATGTGGCAGCTACTCTATATAAACTCTGAGTCATAATTTCAGGGTTCCACTCCTCTGATGCAAATCCTACTGCATGCCCAGGTGAATAGTGGTCCTCATCCTGGTGCCCTGTGGGGAACTGGAGCTAAGATGCTCTGTATTAGTAATCTCTTCTACAATCCAGAGATCTTATATTTACTGTCAGTGTATATAACATATTTTATATATGTATGTATACATATACACATACATACACACATATATACATATACACATATATATGCAGTATATGTCAGTTTTGCAAACAACAGGATGAAGTTGTTGAACATCATAATGTTGAACTGGTATAAATTATTTTTATTATGGTATTAATTTTTAGAAATTATTTTAGAGATACTGATAGTTTATTTGCAGAATACAATTATTTGATTTTGTATTTCTGAGAAAGAACATTAATCCTATCAGAAAAATACACTTTAATGACCTATTGTTCAGACATAAATTTCCCGAGTATTGACTGGATTCCAGAGTTAAGGCCAAAACTAGGTGTGCATTTTGAATTCTGACCCAGCTAGGTGTATCTGTAAGGGTCAGTGGAACAAATTATGTTTTAATAAAGATCTTGTGATGTTCCTGACAGCAGCCTTGGTTGGATTAGCTGGGCAGTGGAAGTCAAGGGCCACATTCCTTCCTCTCCTGGCAAATGAAGCATGGGAAGAGAGAGTTGGGGCTTGATATGATAAGAATTAGTGAGGGATGATTCTGAGTACAGAACATCACAGTACCACTTAATTTGTATTCCTGCCTTGCCCCAGGAAAATTAACCCAGGACTTCAGTGAGAAGGAGACAAAAATAAACTAGTTGACCTAATCACATGAGAGATTTTTATCCCTTGGTGAGGGAGACCACAATGAGGGATGATGCTGAGGTAGAAGCAATAATACAAACTAGCATATTTTGTGATCAAGTTGAAGATAGTTCCAGAAACACTTACTCATCTCCTACTGTGCACAAAGTACTATGCTAAGAATTGGGTCTTAAAAGATGAGCAAGGTATAGTCCTTATGAATAAGAGGTTGAATAAGAAATGTGTGGGATTTCAATGTAAAGCAGAAAGTGCAGGGACAAAGGAGCAAAGACACAGAAATGGGAAACAATATGATGTCCAAGGAGAATGACAATAGTTTAAGAAAAGCAGAGCAGTGATTTTCAACCATGGCTGCATAGTAGAATCGTCTCATGAATGTTAAAAAATAGCCCATGCCCAGACCCTACCTGAGACCAATAAAATCTGCATTTCTGGAGGGGGAGCCCAGGCAGTGGTCCTTTTTTAAGCTTCTCAGGTGATTTTTGTTGCATTCCAATAGAAACCCACTGTCATGGTAATCAACTGTGAAACAAGACTTCCTTAGAGGTGATGCATTTTGTCCATCTGTAAAACAGGGCTAATAACATCTACTTAGTTCATCAGGTTGTTATAAAGACATTTGAATGTAATAATGTATTTGAAAATGTTTTGTAAGCTACAAAGCCCTGTAAAAATGCATGATACTTTAGCTCTCCTGTCTGACTGAGAGCCCTTTGAGTGTAGAGAATTATTAATATTTATTAATATTAATCTTTATATGAATCTTATTAATCTTTGCATCCCCACACTTCCCAATGTAGGATCTGTCAGGGAGTAGATGCCCAATACGTTTGTTCCATGGGTGAACAAACAAATAAATCAACAATGCAAATAAGCACACACTGAACTTTTGAAACAGTATCAAAACAGAAAAAAAAATGATTAAAGCAGAAGTATATCCTTATGGTTTATATTCAAAGGGAAAGTTTAGAAAGGAACATGAGCTTGTGGAGTGATTCAAATTAAGATGATTTATTTCAACTTTCAAACAAAATGTGAATGAACTCTAAAAATATGTTTAGAAACATGTCTCTGATTTTGAGTATTCCAGCTGAGAATCCAGCTTGTGTGTAGACAATTTAAATTTTTTTTAAAGATTTTATTTATTTATTTGAGAGAGAGAGAATGAGAGAGAGAGCACATGAGGGGGGGAGGGTCAGAGGGAGAAGCAGACTCCCTGCCGAGCAGGGAGCCTGATGCGGGACTTGATCCAGGGACTCCAGGATCATGACCTGAGCCGAAGGCAGTCGCTTAACCAACTGAGCCACCCAGGCGCCCTTGTGTGTAGACAATTTAAACAACAGGATATTTCCAGAAAAAAGTCAATATTTGAAATCAGAATATAGTGGACTTCTTGGAAAGAAATCACATTTTCTTTGGAGTCTCCCACTTTTATTTTTTATATGGTCTGACTTTGAACAAAATCGTATGTGGTGTGTTTGTGTGTAAAAATGATGTGTGGATTTAGACCTTATAGAGATGTTCAGATAAAATAAATCTATAATCTAAAAGTGATTAGCAAATTTTAAATTTAAGAAAAAAGTTTCTTGCTTATTTAATGGATGAAGAAAGGGAAAGAACTATTAATGCATTGTATTTGCACTTTGTCCTTTGTGATTTTCAGAGCAATATCATAAAATATACCCTCATTGGTGTCAAGGAAAAGCTAATCTTGTGTTTTTACTACAGTTTGACTTTCTCACTGACTAGACACTAATTCACCTTCATTCTGCCTTTGATATGCCCCATTAATCAGCTTCATTTCCCAGGAAGAGACTAATGTATGCCTCCATCCAATGCTAGAGAAGTCCATGTGGGCAAGAAAGGGAGATTATATTGAGGGGAAAAATTGGAATAGAAATAGCACTCCTGGGGCGCCTGGGTGGCTCAGTTGGTTAAGTGGCTGCCTTCGGCTCAGGTCATGATCCTGGAGTCCTGGGATCGAGTCCCGCATCGGGCTCCCTGCTCGGCAGGGAGTCTGCTTCTCCCTCTGACCCTCCCCTCTCTCATGCTCTCTGTCTCATTCTCTCTCTCAAATAAATAAATAAAATCTTTAAAAAAAAAAAAAAAGAAAGAAATAGCACTCCCAGAGAGTGCCATCTATAACAGTAAGTTTTTCACAGTTAAGAATCAATGTGGTATCAATATCTAATTAGAACTCTGTTCTAGGAACACAGGATAATTCATACCTAGCTTCAGAAGTTTGACACTGACATGGTGATAAGATTATTCTGAATGGTATCATGTCCAAGAAGATCCATTTGAAAATAAGAAAGTGTGATGAGCAGACAGGAAGTAGGAGAGTAGATTCAAGTTAACAGACCAGGGTACAGAGCAGCACTTCTGGGGGTCTCTGGTCTAGGTAGGGAGATGTCAATATGGAAAAAACTCAAAGCCTCAAGGATAATAGGCAGCAAGTAGGAGGCCTGCCCTCAACACAAGGATGTTCAGAAGGCCTGCCACCTGACAACTTCACTAAATTTCCTCTACATATGCCTAATGACAGTAGTCAAGATCATTTTTCAGAAGATACTATTTAATGGGGTAAGAAGTTTTGCTATAGTGCTATGTTAGAGTTTGTTAGTCCAAGCAGGCTAATCTGCAGATGGTTAGCAGCTCATTTGTTAGGCTGGATTGAAACTAAACTGGATGGGAATTAACATGTTGTCCCTTAGCCTTGTTCATATTCTCTTCATCTCTTATTAGTATTATTATAATGGTCCAGTTCACCTGCTTCTACTCCACCTCCACAATAACCTTCCTAAAATAGAAATCTAATAGCAAACCTTCTTAATATCACTGTTTAAAAAACCTTCAGTGTGTTCCATTACCATGAGGTCAATCCAAAAAAATCTTAGTATTGTGCACAAGGTACTTGCCCCTATTTTTTTTCTATCTTTTTCTCTGGCTACTTTCCCCACCTCCTTTTTTCTAATCACAGAAAACTACCCACTGCCCACTGTGCCTTCCATGCTTTTTCAGGCCTTCATTCACTGGCTCTTCCTGTTTTCTGTATCTGGAATACTCCAACCTCTAAACTACTGAAATTCCACACATCCATCAAGGACAGGTTTATCTCTGGGTAGTTTTGCACAAACTTCCAAGATAAGGTTTCTTTGAATAGTTTGTTCACCTTCTCTTTTTGACCTTTCTACATAACCTACAAAGTTAAATTGCATATTTATGTTTGTCTCCTTCATAAATATGTGAGCTCATCAGAGGCAGGGAATCTCTGATTTGTCTTGTTATCCACAGTTCTCAGCTCTTAGCATAATGCTCAGTACACAGTGCACCCTTACATTTCTTTTTGTAGAATGCATAAATGAATATACATCATTTGGGATTAGATTTGATTCAATACAATAGAAAATTCAAAATATATGACTCAAATGTAAAGAAATTTAATTTCTTTACATTTTTCCTGTAAAGAAAATCCAGAGACAGGTAGTCCAGGGCTGTATGGTGGCTTCATGCTGGCATTCATGTTACAAGAGTCTACTAAAATTCTGCTAGCCATCTGCAATGGACTCAGTTGTGTCTCCCTGAACTTCAAATTAATGTTAAAGCTCTAAGCACGATGTGTCTGTATTTAGATATGGGGCCTATAAGGAGGTAATTAAAGTTAACTGAGGTCATACAAGTAGGGCCCTCATAGAATAGGATCAATATCTTTATAAGAAGAAATACCAGAGCACTCCTCCCTCTCTACACTCTCTCCACTCCTGGGGTTCCATGCACACAAAGATAGGTCATGTGAGAACACAGCAAGATGGTTGTTGCCTACAAGAGAGGCCTCAAAAGAAACTGACCATGCCAATACCCTGATTTTGGACTTTCCAGGCTCGCAAACTGTGAGAATATAAATATCTGTTATTTAAATTACCCAGTCTATGGGTGATAGACACTGGAGAGGGTATGTGCTCTGGTAAGCGCTGTGAATTGTGCAAGACTGTTGAATCTCAGATCTATACCTCTGAAACAAATAATACAATATATGTTAAGAAAAAAAAAAAGAAGAAGAAGAAGGTAGCAGGAGGGGAAGAATGAAGGGGGGAAATCGGAGGGGTAGACGAACCATGAGAGACGATGGACTCTGAAAAACAAAGTGAGGGTTCTAGAGGGGAGGGGGGTGGGAGGATGGGTTAGCCTGGTGATGGGTATTGAGGAGGGCACATTCTGCATGGATCACTGGGTGTTATGCACAAACAATGAATCATGGAACACTACATCTAAAACTAATGATGTAATGTATGGGGATTAACATAAGAATAAAAAAATTTAAAAAAAAATAAATAAAAATAAATTACCCAGTCTATGGTATTGGTGTTTGTTATGGCAGCTCTATTTAACAGACACTAACTCTCTGGATTTGCTTCTGGTATAACATGGCTGCTGAAATACTGGTGATTATGTCTGGTGAGTTCTAGGTAATGGGAAGGAAAAAGGGGGAAAAGGAAAAAGGGCAAGAAATTTTCTCTCCTAGCTAAGTCAGTGCTCCTTTAAATTTCCTAAACAACCACTAGGTATCTCTGACATCCTTGGCTTCAAGGGAGGCTGGAAAATGTAATTTTTAAGCTGAGAACATTGCTCCTTTGAGTAAAATCAGGGTTCTGTTTGTGAGGAAGATGGGAAAAATGGATATTAGGTTGTTACTTAGTGGTCCCTGCCACATGGTCTATCTTGACAGTTTTGGCTTTTAGAAAGAGAGTTTGTGTCCTCGCTGAATGAGGTGTCCACCTGGATTACACTAAATTTGTAAAATGAATTGTCATTTGGATACCAGAGCCAAGGACATAGAAAATAAAAATGCTTAAATACAAGATATTTTAAATACATTTGATGAAAGGGTTGGGCAACACAATATTTCACTATATTCCTAGAAGAGGTGTTGATAGGATATTTTCTTTTTCTCCCAGCAAGGAGAATCTCAAGTAGATATTCAAATATGAAAATCCATCTTGGATGGATTTGATTTTGATTATAGTATACTCATCAGATTTCATCTACCAAAGCCAGTAGAAGAAAGGAAATAATAAGATCAAGGCAGATATAAATGAAATAGAGACCAGAAAAAAAAAATAAAAAAGAACAATGAAACTAAGAGCTGGGGTTTTTTTTAAAGATAAAAAAATTGACAAACTCTTAGTTACACAAAGGGGAAAAGAGAGAAGACTCAAATAAAATAGAATCAGAAAGAGGAAACTGCTACTACAGAAATACAAAGGATTATAAGAGATCATTATGAACAATTATGTTCCAAGAAATTGTATAACCTAGAAGAAATGGACAAATTTCTAGAAATATACAGCCTACCAATACTGAATCAGGAAGAAATGAAAAATCTGAATAGATATATAACAAGTGAAGAAACCAAAACAGTAATCAAAAACCTTCCAATACAGAAAACCCCAGGACCAGAGAGTTTCACTGGCAAATTATACCAAACATTTAATAAAGAAATGCCAATCCTTTTCAAACACTTCTAAAGAATTGAAGAGGAGGAAATATTTCCAGCATTACCCTGATACCAAAGCCAGATAAGGACACTACAGGAAAACAAAAGTAGAGGTCAATATCCCTGATGAATATAGATACAAAAATTATCAGCAGAATACTAGCAAACCAAATTGAAGAACACATTAAAAGCACAGTATACCACGACTAGGTAGGATTTATCCCTGGAATACAAGGATGATTCAATCCATGAAAATTGATGAATGTGATATACCACATGAATAGAATAAATGGTACAAATCATATGATCATCTCAATAGAAGCAGAAAAAACATTTGACAAAATAAAACATCCTATCATGATAAAAACACTCAACAGATTGTTTCTCAAAAAACATATCTCAAGATAATAAGACCATATATGACAAACCCACAGCTAACATTATACTCAATGGAGAAAAACTGAAAGCTTTTCTTCTAAGATCAAGTACAAAACAATGACAACCACTCTCACCACTCTTTTAATTTAAATTCAATTAATTAACATATAGTGTATTATTAGTTTCAGAGGTAGAGCTCAGTGATTCATCAGTCTTATTACTACCCAGTCCTAATTACATCACCTGCACTCCATAATGTCTAATATCCAGTTACCCCATCCCCTCACCCCCTCCTCCAGCAACCATCTGATTGCTTCCTATGATTAAGAGAATCTAATGGTTTGTCTCCCACTCTGATTTCATCTTGTTTTATTTTCCCCTTCCCCTATGATCCTCTGTTTTGTTTCTTAAATTCCACATATCAATGAGATCATATGATAATTATCTTTCTCTGATTGACTTATTTCACTTAGCATAATACCTTCTAGTTCCAACAACGTTGTTGCAAATGACAAGATTTCTTTCTTTTTTTTTTTTGATGGCTGAGTAGTATTCCATTTTATATACATACCACTTCTTTGTCCATTCATCTGTTGATGGAGATCTTGGCTCTTTCCATGTCTATTGTGGACATTGCTGCTATAAACATGGGGTGCATGTGCCCCTTTGGATCACTACAGTTGTATCTTTCGGGTAAATACCTAGTAGTGCAATGGCTGGGTCCTAGAGTAGCTCTATTTTTAACTTTTTGAAGAACCTCCATACTGTTTTCCAGAATGGCTGCACCAGCTTGCATTCCCACTAACAGTTTAGGAGGGTTCCCCTTTCTCCACATCCCCGCCAAAATCTGTCATTTCCTGACTTGTTAATTTTAGCCATTCTAACTGGTGAGAAGTGCTATCTCATTGTGGTTTTGATTTATATTTCCCTAATGCCAAATGATGTTGTGTATTTTTTCATGTGTCTGTTGGCCATCCATATATCTTCTTTGGAGAAATGCCTGTTCATGTCTTCTGCCCATATCTTGATTGGTTTATTTGTTCTTTGGATGTTGACTTTGATAAGTTCTTTACAGATTTTGGATGCTAGCCCCTTATCTGATAAGATATTTGCAAGTATCTCCTCCCATTCTGTCTGCTGTCTTTTGGTTTTCTCAACTGTTTCCTTTGCTGTGACAAAGCTTTTTATCTTGATGAAGTCCCAATAGTTCATTTTTGCCTTTGCTTCCCTTGCCTTTGAAGACATGTCTAGCCAGAAGTTGCTGTGCTGAGGTCATAGAGGCTGCTACCTGTGTTCTTGTCTAGGATTTTGATTGGACTCCTGTCTCACATTTAGGTCTTTCATCCATTTTGAGTCTATTTTTATGTATGGTGTAAGAAAATGGTCCAGTTTTGTTCTTCTGCATGTGGCTGTCCAATTTTCCCAACACCATTTGTTGAAGAGACTGTCTTTTTTCCATTGGATATTCTTTCCTGCTTTGTTGAAGATTAGTTAACCATAGAGTTGTGGGTCCATTTCTGGGTTCTCTTTTCTGTTCAATAACCTATGTGTCTGTTTTTATGCCAGTACCATATTGTCTTGATGATGACAGCTTTGTAATAGAGCTTGAAGTCCAGAATTGTAATGCCACCAGCTTTGGTCTTCTTTTTCAACATTTCTTTCTGTATTGTCTTTTCTGGTTCCATACAAATTTTAGGATTATTTGTTCCAGCTCTGTGAAAAAAGTTGACGGTATTTGGATAGGGATTGCATTAAATGTGTAGATTGCTCTAGGTAGCATAGACAACTTAGCAATATTTGTTCTTCCAATCCATGAGCATGGAACGTTTTTTCATCTCTTTGTATCTTTCTGAATTTCTTTCATGAGTGTTTTATAGTTTTCTGAGTACAAATCTTTTGCCTCTTTGGTTACATTTATTCCTAGGTGTCTTACAGTTTTGGGTGCAATTGTACATGGGATGGACTCCTTCATATCTTTCTTCTGTCTCATTATTAGTGTATAGAAATGCAATTGATTTCTGTGCATTGATTTTATATCCTGCCACGTTGCTAAATTCCTGTATGAGGTCTAGAAATTTTGGGGTGGAGTCTTTTACATTTTCCACATAGAGTATCATGTCATCTGTGAAGAATGAGAGTTTGACTTCTTTGCCAATTCAGATGCCTTTTATTTCTTTTTGTTGTGTGATTGCTGAGGCTAGGACTTCTAGTACTATGTTGAATAGCAATGGTGAAAGTGGAGATCCCTGTTGTGTTCCTGACCTTAGGAAAAAGCTCTTGGTTCTTCCCCGTTGAGAATGATATTCACTATGGGCTTTTTGTATATGGCTTTTATGATATTGAGGTATGTTCCCTCTATCCCTACACTGAAGAGTTTTAACCAAAAAAGGATGCTGTACTCTGTTAAGTGCTTTTACTTTTTTCTTTTTTTTTTTTTTAAGTTTTATGATTTTAATTTTATTATGTTATGTTAGTCACCATACAATACATCATTGGTTTTTGATGTGGTGATCCACAATCCATTGTTTTCATATAACACCCAGTGCTTCATGCAGTATGTGCCCTCCTTAATACCCATCACCGGTCTAACCAATCCCCCCACCCCCCTCCCCTCTAAAACCCTATTTGTTTCTCAGAGTCCATAGTCTCTTATGGTTCATCTCTCCCTCCAATTCCCCCCCACCCATTTTTCCCTTCCTTCTCCTAATGTCCTCCATGCTATTCCTTATGTTCCACAAATAAGTGAAACGATATGATAATTGACTTTCTCTGCTTGACTTATTTCACTTAGCATAATCTCCTCCAGTCTCATCCATGTTGATGTAAAAGTTGGGTATTCATCCTTTCTGATGGTTGAGTAATATTCCATTGTATATATGGACCACATCTTTTTTATCCATTCATCTGTTGAAGGCCATCTCGGCTCTTTCCACAGTTTGGCTATTCCGGACATTGCTGCTATGAACATTGGGGTGCATATGGCCCTACTTTTCACTACTTCTGTGTCTTTGGGGTAAATACCCAGTAGTGCAATTGCTGGGTCATAGGGTAGCTCTATTTTTAAATTTTTGAGGAACCTCCACATTGTTTTCCGAAGTGGCTGTATCACTTGCATTCCCACCAACAGTGTAAGAGGGTTCCCCTTTCTCCACAGCCTCTCCAACATTTGTTGTTTCTTTCCCTGTCCATTTTTGCCATTCTAACTGGTGTAAGGTGGTATCTCAATGTGGTTTTGATTTGGATTTCCCTGATGGCTAATGATGATGAACACTTTTTCATGTGTCTGTTAGCCATTTGTATGTCTTCTTCAGAGAAGTGTCTTTTCATATCTTCTGCCCAGTTTTTGACATGATTATTTGTTTTTTGGGTGTTGAGTTTGAGAAGTTCTTTATAGATCTTGGATACCAGCCCTTTATCTGTAGTGTCATTTGCAAATATCTTTTCCCATTCAGTGGGTTGCCTTTTTGTTTTGTTGACTGTTTTCTTTGCTGTGCAGAAGCTTTTTATCTTGATGAAGCCCCATAAATTCATTTTTGCTTTTGTTTCACTAGATTTTGGAGACGTATCTTGAAAGAAGTTGCTGTGGGAGATGTCAAAGAGGTCACTGCCTATGTTCTCCTCTAGGATTTTGATGGATTCCTGTCTCACATTGAGGTCTTTCATCCACTTTGAGTTTATCTTTGTGAATGGTGTTAGAGAACGGTCAAGTTTCATTCTTCTGCATGTGGCTGTCCAATTTTCCAAGCACCATTTATTGAAGAGACTGTCTTTTTTCCATTGCATGTTTTTTTCCTGCTTTGTCAAAGATTATTTGACCATAGAGTGGAGGGTCCATATCTGGGCTCTCTATTCTGTTCCATTGCTCTATATGTCTGTTTCCGTGCCAGTACCATCCTGTCTTGGTGATCACAGCTTTGTAATATAGCTTGAAATCGGGCAACGTGATGCCCCCAGCTTTGTTTTTCTTTTTCAACATTTCCTTGGTGATTCGGGGTCTTTTCTGATTCCATACAGATTTTAGGATTGTTTGTTCCAGCACTTTGAAAAATGTCATTGGAATTTTGATCGGGATGGCATTGAAGGTATAGATTGCTCTGGGTAGCATAGACATTTTAACAATGTTTATTCTTCCAGTCCATGAGCATGGAATATTTTTCCATCTTTTTGTGTCTTCTTCAATTTCTTACATGAGTGTTTTGTAGTTCCTAGAGTATAGATCCTTTACCTCTTTGTTTAGGTTTATTCCGAGGTATCTTATGGTTTTCGGTGCTATTGTAAATGGAATCGTTTCTCTAATTTCTCTTTCTAAAGTTGCATTGTTAGTGTATAAGAAAGCAACTGATTTCTGTGCATTGATTTTGTATCCTGCCACATTACTGAATTGCTGGATGAGTTCTAGTAATTTGGGGTGGAGTCTTTTGGGTTTTCCCCATAAAGTATCGTGTCGTCTGTGAAAAGAGAGAGTTTGACTTCTTCTTTGCCAATTTGAATACGTTTTATTTCTTTTTGTTGTCTGATTGCTGTTGCTAGGACTTCTAGTACTATGTTGAACAATAGTGGCGAGAGTGGGCATCCTTGATGTGTTCCTGATCTTAAGGGAAAGGCTCTCAGCTTTTCCTCATTGAGGATGATATTTGCTGTGGGTTTTTCATAGATGGATTTTATGAACTTGAGGAATGTTCCCTCTATCCCTATACTCTGAAGAGTTTTAATCAGGAAAGGATGTTGTATTTTGTCAAATGTTTTTTCTGCATCAATTGAGAGGACCATATGGTTCTTCTCCCTCCTCTGTTTGTGTTCTATCACATTGATTGATTTGTGAATGTTGAACCACCCTTGCATCCCGGGGATAAATCCCACTTGGTCGTGGTGGATGATCCTTTTAATGTATTGTTGGATCCTATTAGCTAGGATTTTGTTGAGGATTTTGGAATCCATATTCATCAGGGATATCGGTCTGAAATTCTCCTTTTTGATGGGGTCTTTGCCTGGTTTGGGGATTAAGGTAATGCTGGCCTCATAGAATGAGTTTGGAAGTTTTCCTTCTGTTTCTATTTTTTGAAACAGCTTCGGTAGAATAGGTATTATTTCTTCTTTGAATGTTTGGTAGAATTCCCCAGGGAATCCATCAGGCCCTGGACTCTTGTTTTTTGGGAGGTTTTTGATCACTGCTTCAATCTCGTTACTGGTTATTGGCCTATTCAGGTTGTCAATTTCTTCCTGTTGCCGTCTTGGCAGCTTATAGGTTTCCAGGAAGGCTTCCATTTCATTCAGATTGCTCAGTTTATTGGCATATAGTTGTTGATAATAATTTCTAATAATTGTTTCTATTTCCTTGGTGTTAGTCATGATCTCTCCCCTTTCATTCATAATTTTATTAATTTGGGTCCTTTCTCTTTTCTTTTGGATAAGTCTGGCCAGTGGTTTATCGATCTTATTAATTCTTTCAAAGAACCAACTTCTAGTTTCATTGATCTGCTCTACTGTGTTTCTGGTTTTTAATTCATTGATCTCTGCTCTAATTTTAATTATATCTCTTCTAATGCGTGGCTTAGGCATCGTTTGTTGCTTTTTCTCTAGTTCTTTAAGGTGTAGAGTTAGTTGGTGAATTCAGGATTTTTTCCGTTTTTTTGAGTGAGGCTTGGATGGCTATGTATTTTCCCCTTAGGACCACCTTTGCTGTATCCCATAGGTTTTGGACCGATGTGTTTTCATTCTCATTGATTTCCATGAATTGTTTAAGTTCTTCTTTGATTTCCTGGTTGACCCAAACATTCTTGAGCAGAGTGGTCTTTAGCTTCCAAGTGTTTGAATTTCTGCCAAATTTTTTCTTGTGGTTGAATTCCAGTTTTAGAGCATTGTGGTCTGAGAATATGCAGGGAATAATCTCAATCTTTTGGTATCAGTTGAGACCTGATTTGTGACCCAGTATGTGGTCTATTCTGGAGAAAGTTCCATGTGTGCTTGAGAAGAGTGAGTATTCTGTTGTTTTAGGGTGGAATGTTCTGTAAATATCTATGAGGTCCATCTGGTCCAATGTATCATTCAAAGCTCTTGTTTCCTTGTTGATTTTCTGCTTAGATGATCTGTCCATTGCTGAGAGTGGAATATTGAGGTCTCCTACAATTAACGTATTGTTATCAATATAACTCTTTATTTTGGTTAACAGTTGGCTTATGTAGATGGGTGCTCCCATGTTGAGGACATAGATATTTACAATTGTTAGATCTTCTTGTTGGATAGACCCTTTAAGAATGATATAGTGTCCTTCTGTGTCTCTAATTACAGACTTTAGTTTAAAATCTAATTTTTCTGATATAAGAATTGCTACCCCAGCTTTCTTTTGAGGTCCGCTGGCATGGAAGATGGATCTCCATCCCCTCACTTTCAGTCTGGATGTATCTTTAGGTTCAAAATGAATCTCATGTAGACAGCACATGGATGGGTTCTGTCTTTTTATCCAATCTGCAACCCTGTGCCATTTTATGGGAGCGTTTAGGCCATTCATGTTGAGAGTGATTATTGAAAGATATGAATTAATTGTCATCATATTGCCTGTGAAGACATTGTTTTTATAGATTGTCCCTGTAAATTTCTGTTGTAGATCACTCTTGGGGTCTTTCTCCTTTTATAGAACCCCTCTTAATATTTCTTGCAGGGCTGGCTTAGTGGTCACATATTCTTTCTGTTTCTGCCAGTTGTGGAAGCTCTGCATCTCTCCATCCATTCTAAATGAAAGCCTTGCCGGATAAAGTATTCTTGGCTTCATGTTCTTCTCATTTAGTATCCTGAATATGTCTTGCCAGGCCTTTCTGCCTTGCCAGGTCTCTGTGGATAGGTCTGACATTATTCTGATGTTCCTCCCTCTGTACATAAGGAATCTTTTCCCCCTAACTGCCCTTAAGATGGTTTCCTTGGTTCTAAGATTTACAAGTTTTACTATTACATGCCAGGGTGTTGGCCTGTTTTCCTTGATCTTGGGAGGGGTCCTCTCTGCCTCTAGGACACGAATGTTTGTTTCATTCCCCAGATTAGGGAAGTTCTCAGCTACGATTTGCTCAAATACATCTTCTAGTCCTCTCTCTCTCTCCACTCCCTCCGGGATTCCAATTTTTCTGACATTGGAACACTTCATAGTGTCACTTATTTCTCTGATTCTATTTTCATGGATTCTGAGTTGTTTTTCCCTGTTTATATTTTCCCTGTTTATAAAAGAGGCCTCCTCTTTTCCCTGTTTATCTATTATATTGTCTTCCAGGTCGCTTATTCACTCTTCTGCCTCAGTTACCCTAGCTGTTAGATTATCTAGATTGGATTGGATCTCACCTATAGTATTTTTAAGTTCTGCCATATCACCTTTTATTTCTGCCCTTAGAGACTCTATGTTGCCACTAATTGATTTCTCCATTCTAGCCATTGTCTTCACAATTGCTAGCCTGAATTCCATCTCCGACATCTTGGTTATATCTGCATCCATTTGTAAATCTGCAGCATAAGTCATAATCTCTGAGTCTTTTCTATTTTGGGGGTTCCTCCTCCTAGTCATTCTGTTGATGGGTGTTTAAAGGAATGTATAGAGTCCAAATTATTGACCAGAACCCAAGCAAGGTGCACCTGTTTTCTTGGGACCTTAGGGTTGCTGGCTTCTTGTTTTCCCAGTCTGTCTTCTGTGGGAGGGGCCTGCCGCACTGTTACTCAGGCAACCCTATTTGGGTGGAGTTGCCCTGCCCCCCTGTGTCGGGGGATGGGCTCAGCGGGAATCAGTCTTTGGGGCTTTTGTTCTCTGGCGGCTTTCCCTGGTGGCTTTCTGCATCTCTTCTGTGAGTCAGAGCAGAAGTGATTGTTTCCAACCCTCTGCCTCAGAGCAGAGAGACTGCAGTCTATTCTTCAGTGAGCTCTCCAGGCCACACTGCCTCCATTTCTGTCCATGCTGCTATAAACTGCAGCATCCTGGGTTGTGCGCCCCTCCACAGTGCTCCCAGTCCTGCCTCCAGGTCAGGCACATCTCTGCCCTTTGTGCTTCTAAAACCGCCAGCTGCCCCCAGTTTGCACGCATGACCCCCCCGCCCCAGGGGCTGCCCTAGAGTCCTTTCCCCGTCGCTACTGGTCTGCGAGTCTGTGCCCGTCCCCACGAGCAAGGCTGTCGCTCACCAGCGGTGCAGGATCCCCATGGCCAGGCACCCTCCCGCTGCCATTTATCCTCCAATATCTGCCCACGGAATCACGGCTCCCCACTTTGTACCTCGAAACCAACTGCCTGCGATATTCTGTTTGTAGAGATTCAGATCTTCTTACATCTCAGGCTGGTTTCGTGGGTGCTCAGAGTGGTCTGGTAGCTATCCGGCTCAATTCCAGGGACCAGTTGAAATAAGGTCCCCTATTCCTCTGTCATCTTTCCTCCTTTTTTTTTTTTTTTTTAAGATTTTTATTTACTTATTTGACAGAGAGAGAGAGCACAAGCAGGGCGAGTGGCAGGCAGAGGGAGAGGGAGAAGCTGGCTCCCCACTGAGCAGGGAGCCTGATGCAGGGCTTGGTCCCAGGACCCTGGGATCATGACCTGAACCAAAGGCAGATGCTTAACTGGCTGAGCCACCCAGGTGCCCCTCAAGTGCTTTTTCTGCATCTATTGAGAGGATCATTTGATTCTTGTCCTTTCTTTTGTTAATGTAGTGTTTCACATTGATTGATTTGCAGATGTCGAACCACCCTTGCAGCCCCGGAATGAATCCCACTTGGTCATGGTGAATAATCCTTTTAATGTACTATTGGATCCTATTGGCTAGTATCTTGGTGAGAATTTTGGCATCCATTGTTCATTAGGGATATTGGTCTGTAATTCTCCTTTTTGGTGGGGTCTTTGTCTGGTTTTGGGATCAAGGCAATGCTGGCCTCATAGAAAGTGTTTGGAAGTTTTCCTTCCATTTCTATTTGTTGAAACAGCTTCAGAAGAATAGGTATTAATTCTTCTTTAAATGTTTGGTTGAATTCCCATGGGAAACCATCCAGCCCTGGACTCTTGTTCATTGGGAGATTTTTGAATACTGCTTCAATTTCTTTGCTGGTTATGATCTGTTCAGGTATTCTATTTCTTCCTGTTTCAGTTTTGGTAGTGTATACACCTCTAGGAGTGCATCTATTTCTTCCAGATTGCCTAATTGGTTGGCATATAGTTGCTCATAGTATGTTCTTATAATGGTTTGTATTTCTTCGGTGTTGGTCGTGATCTCTCCTTTTTCATTCATGATTTTATTTGGGTCCTTTCTCTTTTCTTTTTGATAAGTCTGGTCAGGGGTTTATTGATCTTATTAATTCTTTCAGAGAACAAGCTCCTAGTTTTGTTGATCTGTTCTGCTGTTCTTTTGCTTTCTATTTCATTGATTTCTGCTCCAATCTTTATTAATTCTCTTCTCTTGCTGGGTTTAGGCTTTATTTGCTATTCTTTCCCCAGCCCTTTTAGGTATAAGGTTAGGTTGTGTGTTTGAGACCTTTTTTGTTTCTTGACAAAGGCTTGTATTGCTATATACTTCCCTCTTAGGCCTGTTTTTGTTGCATCTCAAAGGTTTTGAACAGTTGTGTTTACATATTCCTTTGTTTCCATGATTTTTTAAATTCTTATTTAATTTCTGGTTGACACATTCATTCTTTAGTAGTTAGTCTCCATGTATTTGAGCTCTTTCCAACTTTCCTCTTGTGATTGAGTTTAAGTTTCAAAGTACTGTGGCCTGAAAATATGCAGGGAATGATCCCAATCTTTTGGTACTGGTTGAGACCTGATTTGTGACCCAGTATGAGACCTATTCTGGAGAATGTTCCATGTGCACTCAAGAAGAATGTGTATTCCATTGCTTTAGGATGGAATGTTCTGAATGCATCTGTGAAGTCCATCTGGTCCAGTGTGTCATTCAAAGCCCTTGTTTCCTTGTTATGATCTGCTTAGATGATCTGTCCATTGCAGTGAGTGGGGTGTTAAAGGCCCCTACTATTATTGAGTTATTATCAATGTGTTTCTTTAATTTTATTATTAATTGGTTTGCCTAATTGGCTGCTCCCATGTTCAGGGCATAAACACTTACAATTGTTAGATCTTGTTGGATAGACCCTTTAATTATGATATGGTGTCCTTCCTCATCTACTATTACACTCTTTGGTTTAAATCTAATTTGTCTAATATAAGGATTGCTACTCCAGCTTTCTTTTTATGTCCATTAGCCTGATAAATGGTTTTCCATGCCCTCACTTTCAATCTGGAGGGTTTTTGGGGTCTAAAGTGAGTCTCCTGCAGATAGCATATCTATAGTTCTTGCTTTTTCATCCAATCTGATACCCTGTGTCTTTTGATTGGGGCATTTAGCCTATTTACATTTAAAATAACTATCAAAAGACGTGAATTTAGTGCTAATGCATTACCTGTAAGGTCACTGTTTCTGTATATTGTCTCTGTTCCTTTCTGGCCTATGTTACTTTTGGGCTCTCTCTTCACTTAAACGTTCTACTTTAATATTTCTTGGAAGGCTGGTTAATGATCACAAATTCTTTTAATTTCTGTTTTTTCTGCAAGCTTTTTATCTCTCCTTCTATTTTGAACGACAGCCTTTTGGATAAATTATTCTTGGCTGCCTGTTTTTGTCATATAGCACCCTGAATATATCATGCCAGTCCTTTCTGGCCTGCCCATCTCTGTGGATAGGTCTGATGCCAGTCTACTGTTTCTCCCCTTGTAGGTTAGTGACCTCTTGTCCCTAGTTGATTCAGGATTTTCTCTTTGTCTCAGAAATTTGCAAGCTTCACTATTATGGTTTGAGGTGTTGACCTATTTTTACTGATATTGAGGGGGGTTCTCTGTACTCTCACCACTCTTATTCAATATAATGCTGAAAGTCCTAGCTACAGCAATGAGGCAAGAAAAAAATGAAAGGTATCCAAATTGGAAAGGAGGAAGTAAAATTGCAGATGATATGATCTTATACATAATAAATCCCCAAGACATAACCAAAAAACAAATTTGATAAAGTTGCAGGACATAAAATCAATGTACAGAAACCAGTTGCATTTCTATACACTAACAAAGAAACATCTGAAAAAGAAATAAAGGAAACTATCTCATTCACAATAGTAGCAAAAACAATAATACACCTAGGAATAAATTTAATGAAAAATTTCTTTCTGAAAAATTTCTACACTAAAAACTATAATACTTTGTTGAAAGAAATCAAAGAAGACACACACAGAAAGGAAAGATGCCCCAGGTTCTTGGTTAAGAAGAATTAATATTGTTAAAATGTCCATACTGTCCAAAGCCATATACAGATTCAAGGCAATCTCTATCAATATTCCATGGCTTTTTTTCCCCCACAGAAACAGAAAAAAACAATCTTGAAGTTTGTATGGAATTACAAACAAAACAGAACAAAACAGAACAAACAAAACAAACAACGCATATAGCCAAGCAATCCTTAGAAATAGGAACAAAGTCAGAGGCATCATACTTATTGATTTCAAACTACACTACAAAGCTATAGTAATTAAAACAATATGGTACTGGTACAAAAATAGACACATAGACCAATAGAACAAAACAGAGTGCACAGAATTAAACCCCCACATATATGGTCAACTCAATTTCTTTCACGAGTGTTCTATGCAGTTGCATTGTATTCAACAAGAATTGGAATATTATTCAGCATTGTATTCAACAAGAGTCCCAATGGGGAAAGGACAGTCTCTTCAATAAATGGTGATGGGAATACTGAAGAACCACATGCAGAAAAATGAACTTGGACCCTTATCTTACACCACTCACAAAAATGGATCAAAGGCTTAAGCAGAAGACCTAAAGCCATAAAATTCCTGGAAGAAAATGTAGGCAAGAAGTCCCTTAAAATTGGTCTTGGCAATGATTTTTTTGCATATGACAACAAAAGCAACAATCAACCAGTGGGACTACAAACTTAAATGCATCTTCACAGCCAAAAAAAAAAAAAAAAAAAAAAAAAAAAATCAGGAAAAGGCAACCCATAGAATGGGAGAAAATATTTGCAAACCATATATCCTATAAGGGGTTAATATCCAAATTATGTAAAATATCATACAACTAGGTAACAAAAAAATAAACAATCCAATTTAAAAATGGGCAGAGGAATTAAAAAGACATTTTTCCAAAGTTGACATACAGGAGAAGATATTTGCAAATGACCTAACTGATAAAGGGTTGGTATCCAAAATCTAAAGAACTTATCAATCTAAACACCCAAAAAACAAATAACCCAGTTAAGAAATGAGCAGAAGACATGAAGAGACATTTTTCCAAAGAAGACATCCAGATGGCTAATAGACACATGAACACATGCCCAACATCTCTCATCATCAGGGAAATACTTATCAAAATCACAGTAAGATATCTTACACCTGTCAGAATGGCTAAAATTAACAACACAAGAAACAATAGGTGTTGGTGAGGATTTGGAGGAAGGGGAACACTCTTGCAAGGTTGGTGGGAATGCAAACTGGTGCAGCAACTTTGGAGAACAGTATGGAGATTCCTGAAAAAACTAAAAAGAGCTACCCTATGATCCAGCATTTACACTGTTAGGTATTTACTCAAAGGATACAAAAAATACAGATTTGAAAGGGTATATGCACCCTGATTTTTATAGCAACATTATCAACAATAGCCAAACTATGGAGAGAGCCCAAATGTCCATCAAGTGATGAATGGATAAAGAAGATGTGATATATATATACAATGGAATATTATTCAGCCATCAAAAAGAATAAAATCTTGCCATTTGCAATGACATGGATGGAGCTAGAATGTATTATGCAAAATAGGTTAGTCAAAGACAAATACCATATGATTTCATTCATATGTGGAATTCAAGAAACAAAAGAGATGAACAGGGGCACCTGGGTGGCTCAGTTGGTTAAGCGACTGCCTTCGGCTCAGGTCATGATCCTGGAGTCCCGGGATCGAGTCCCACATTGGGCTCCCTGCTTGGCAGGAGTCTGCTTCTCCCTCTGACCCTCCTCCCTCTCATGCTCTCTGTCTCTCATTCTCTCTCTCGCAAATAAATAAAATCTTAAAAAAAATAAATAAATAAATAAAAAAGAGATGAACATATGGGAAGGGGGGAAAAAAGGAGAGAGGGAAATAAACCATGAGAGACTCTTAACGATAGAGAACTCAAGGTTGATGGAGGGAGGGAGGATGGGAGATGGGTTAGATGGGTGGTGAGTATTAAAGAGGGCACTTATGATGAGGAGTGGGTATAGTATATAAGTGATGAAGCACTGAATTCTGCTTCTGAAGCCAATATTGCTCTATATGTTAACTAACTAAAATTTAAATAAAAATTAAAAAAAACAAAGTAGGCATACAAATGACAAACATATACATGAAAAGATGTTCAGCAGCACTAATCATTAGGGAGATGAAAATTAAAACCGAAATGAGATATGACCTCACACCTGTTTTATGTCTATCATCAAGAAACTTAGGTTACAGGTTGTTACTTTCTGCTTCCAGTTGCTCAGAGGTCCAGAGGGGTTTCCCCTTGTGTGTTCTGGTCCTTAGGCTACCTTGAGTGGTTTGGGTTCCTGACAGCCATTGATCCCATGTGGAGGCAGAAATTAAGAGAGGAAAGCATTATGAGGAAATTTTGGTTAGTAGGTAAGAACAGCAAGGTTAAGGCTGCAGTCTGAAATTTATCCATCCATTTGGTGAAGAAATAAGGGATTGGCCTTGTTAAGGGTATATTCTAAGTATTGTGGTAGTTGAGAGAATGAAATGGAAGCAACCTGGCTCTTCAGGAGAGAAGGAAGGGACAAACTTTTAAAGGAAAATTTCCTGGGAGCAAAGGGCCAGTAAAAGAGTCTTTGCTAAAATGATCTGCAAAATGAAGGGTGTGGGATGCTGTGTACAAAAGTGCAAAATGATTCACTAGGATACAGGAAGAAATTTTAGAACTTTTAAATATTTTTTCTCACTTTATATTATTCATATGTATTTTTATAATGTACATAATGTATTATAAAAATGGTAAAGTTTATAACTTATAAATAAGTACATATACATTGTGGGTATATGGTCAATAATTTTATTGATGGGAGTACATGATCAAAAAAGTTTGAGGACGTAGCACTAAAGTATCAAAGAAGCAGGATGTTTATCTTCCTAAAAGCCAATTTGTAATAGACGTCGTAGGGATAGCGACAGGAAGGCAAATGTTTTGGCAAAGTAAAAATAAAATAGTATGGGGCGCCTGGGTGGCTCAGTCAGTTAAGCACCTGACTCTTGATTTCAGCTCAGGTCATGGTCTCAGGGTTGTGAGATTGAGTCCCGAGGCAGACTTAGTCTGCCTGGGATTCTCTCTCTGCCTCTCCCCAGCCCCCAAAATAAATAAAATCTTTAAAAAAATAGTAGAAACAGGTTCATCCTAATTATAGAGAAATTTTACATTTTTATCCTTTTGGCTTTGTGCTTTCTTGAAATCCTTACTTCTTTCTTAATGAGGTGAGGTTTATGAAATTGGGAATAGAGTAAAACTCAAGTATTTTTTATTTTGTTACTTTTCCAGACCAAAGACTCTTGGTCATCAATGGCTGATCACAGCATACCAAAAAATATCAGGTAGAAAATAAAACATTTTTATAAAGCAAGAGCCAAAAGAATCTACTTTGCTTTTTTTTTTTTTAACTCAGTTTTTTTCAGGTGTCCTAATGGCTTATTGCTAACCAGTCATGGAAAAAATAAAGAATGGCTTTCAGATTGCTAAAGCTAAGGCAATTGCTCTTTTTTTCCCTTTACATTTGAGGTGAAAAAATAACACAGGAGACCCCCAAAAAATCTTGTTTCAAACATTGAAAAGCCCTTGGGCTTGCTACATTAATTAAGATGCAAAAATCGATCAATTCAATAGCAAGAGATTCATTTTCATATGTTGTATATCTTTAGACCCCTAGAAAGCAGAATTTACAGTTCATATGAAAGGGCAGAATTTTGTCTTTTGTTTCTCAACTGAGGTAAGAGTAGAAGTATTTAATAAAAAGGTAAGGAGACAGAGAATATTTTTGGCATGATGCATGTATAAGAAGTGTAAATTATTAGGAAGGGAAGGCCCATCCTATAGATGCTCCTTGATGGAGGTAAAGCCAAAATCCTGGGAAAGGGGTGGGCTAGGGAGAAATGATCAAGAGCATGGGGATGAAACTAAAGAGTAAGTGGGAATCACAAAGGAAACACAGAGCCTAGGTAAACTGCAGTTGATCATCCAAAGTAAATAACAAATGGATTAAGGTTGAGACATCGGGAAAGGTTAAGAAGAAGTTTTGCATTTATGTCATCTTTTAGAATCTGTGTGTATGAACAACCACATCACATGAATTTCTTTCTAGTTAGAAATCTTCTAGAGGCTCTGTGACTCAGGAGATTTTCTGTTAATGGACTGCCAAATTGCCATCCGGTTGCAATACAGTGTTTGCCTATGACGAAGTTTCAGAGTTAAAACTGGCAGATTCTGTCAACCAGAGGATGTCAGCCTTTACAGAAATGATTACTATCTCCAGAAATTTCCCTAAGTCAATGTCCGAACTTTTCAGAAAGATGTAATCAAATCTAACCCCCAAACCTATGATTGGGTTTGTGCTGCCAGCATCATATTCACATTGTACTTAGTTGTAATGGAAATTTGAATTCTTTATTTCCTTACTGTATTATTATAAAATTTATTTATGGTGTTGATTTAGATTTCAGTTAGCTTTGCCCTGTTTTGGCACATCTGTAGGCCTCCGCATGATAGTTTCCAAATACTATCTTTCCTAGGCAAAGTCTAGATTAGGGGCTAAGTGACAACTAGAAGTATGAAACAGAAGCAACTTATGACAAACCTATAGTTCATTCTTTATCTATTTGTAAGTTTATAGTTTGCCACATCACTCCTCTGCGCATTTTTAAGTGATAAAATTAGAATATATGTAAGATAGCGTGATGGTTAATTTTATGTGTAAATTTGGCTAGGCCATGGTACTCAGTTGTTTGGCCAATGTCAGTTTAGATGTTGCAAAGGTATATTTGAGATGTGATTAACATTTAAATCAGTAAGTAGACTGAATACATTACCTTCCATAACGTAGGTGGGCCTCATCCAGTCAGTTGAAGGCTTTAAGAGAAAAGACTGCAGTCCCCGGAAGACAAAGAAATTCTGCTTCCAGATTACCTTTGCACTTAAGACTGCAACATCAACTTTTGCTGGAATTTCCAAGGGCCAGTCTGCCCTGCAAATTTTAAACTTTCCATTGCCCATAATAGTGTGAACAAATTCCTTAAAAATCTTTTATCTCTCAATATAATTTATATATATATATAATTTAATATATAAAAACATAATATAGAAATATAAACAGGAAAAAACTCAATAGATTTGTTTTCTTCTCAAATTAGTTGAATAAATTATGTTGGCATTTACAAAAAAGATTTTATTTATTTGAGAGAGAGAGGGGGAGAAAGCATGAGCTGGGGGAAGGAGCAGAGGGAGAAAGAGCTAAGCAAGGAGCCCGATGCAGGGCTCAACCCCAGGATCATGACCTGAGCCAAAGTCAGACGCTTAACCAACTGAGCCACCCAGGGCCCCCCTAGCATTATTTTGAGAATGAATAAAACCTTGTAAACACATGTATTCACATACCAATTTTTTTCTTACCAAGTACATAGTGGGAAATGAAACATGGGAAGAAATGTATGTGTCCAGGGACTGTGCATTTCACCAAGCACACCAATGAGAATAGTGGAGATATGCTGACTTCATTTTTCAATGTTCTACTGATCATTACCCCCTTGATTCTGTTAGTTCCAACACCTGCTAGCTGAGAGAAGACACTGCTAGGCCTGAAGTAAAGTCCCAACGATGCTAGCCTTACTTCACCCAAAACATCCTGTGTGGAAGTCCAGTCCAAGCATTTCAATAGCTGTGGTTAGTCCACCATTAAAAATTGAACTGAGATTTTGAAGATTATTAGAAGTTTTCCAGATGCTGAGTATATACATGCATCCTATCTGAAAATCTGTCTGCTTAGATCCTCAAAGGTTTACCCCATAAAAATGATTATTTTGTTTTGGTTGCTGGCCAATGTAAGCAATTCTAAGAGTTTCCAGTCATTTTTTCCCTTGATGTGCTGATATTAATAAGTTAGAAATGTCTGTCTGTCAGCAAACAGATTTTATGACTCATCTTTTAAATCTAAGACATCTATACAGTTGGACTGGAATCATGGAATGCCAAAAGGTTGGGTAAGTTCAAGTGCTTCATTTAAATCTTTGGCTCCTCCATGGGGCGCCTGGGTGGCTCAGTCGTTAAGCATCTGCCTTCGGCTCAGGTCATGATCTCAGGGTCCTGGGATCGAGCCCGGCATCGGGCTCCCTGCTATGCAGGAAGCCTGCTTCTCCCTCTCCCCCTCCTTCTGCTTGTGTTCCCTCTCTCGCTGTGTCTCTCTCTGTCAAATAAATAAATAAAATCTTTAAAAATAAAAAATAAATAAATCTTTGGCTCCTCAGATAGCCCCTGAATTACAAATTCATCCCTATGGGAATGTTTCCCTTTTTAGGACTGTCCTTTACTCTTGCCTTGAAAAACTGAACTAATCTGGCTGGCTGGTCTGATGCTCTTAGAGGGTCATATTGAACCACTGTTTCAAAAATGCCTACATTTTTATATTTTCCAATTCTGATGTAGCTGTAAAAGCAGAGCTAGAAAGACAAATACTAGCTAGCTTTTAGACATTAACTGTGTCTAATTATGGAATAAACTACAGTTTAAGGAGAAACTTATTCCAGGTACAGTGGGATAAGCCATGGAAATCCTCAGATCAACTGCAGATATTTCTTTCTCCGTTTATTCTTTATTACACAGATGTTCCATGTTGTCCAGGGATCATGGGAAGAAGCCTGGAGTTTGAGTGCACTGGGATATAACAATAAAATGTGTAAATGTGATGCATATTTAATCATAGTCATGTCTTAGGCAATGTAATTGGAATGAATTGCGTATCTTACTAAAAGGTACAATTATTCTACCAATTTCAGCTATCCTAGGTTTCTCACAAAGTTCCTTCATATTCATATCAGAAAGGAGTCTTACTTTTTGTAGAGTCAAAATAAGAATATCATCTATGCTTCATTTTGGTCAGGATGAAGCTAGATCAACAAAACCAGGAGGGTGAGTTTAAGTTGTCAAAAAAGAGACGCAGATAAAAAAAAATACCTCAGACTAAACATTTACACATTGTCTATCTGGACTTGACTTTGACCGGTGTGTTTTTAAATCTCTGGCGATACATGACAGACAGCAGAATAAGTTGTTCTGAAGACTGCCAGTCTCTCATCCAGGGGCGTAGGTGGCCACAGGCATTTGATCACCATTGTCAAGATTCAGAAAGTCTGAATAAACATCAACATTTTCATAAGGAAGCTGAGGAATTCCAGATGCACCAGCCCAGTGAGAGCAATACTCTGAAAAGGAAATCGTGGCAGACGTTCCCACCCCTCTTGGACAGACAGTCACATTTCCTATTTGGGGGCACCCATAACCCCCAAATGTGGGAACTGAACAAATATCACTTTTGCAACCTAGTCCAGTGAAGGCATATTTTGATTCCAGAAATTTAGCAAGCTGACCAAAGGAATCTACCTCTGAAAATTCCTGGCTACTTCCCCACAACATGAGACAAAAATGACAAGGAATATTTTTTTCTCTCATGAGAGAGAATCCTGCTGAGATTTAAACTCTTCATTTTAGGCAGGGTCTGCCTTCTAGAATTTTAGGCAAGACCAAGTCAGTTAAAAAAGATTGTGTATAGCAAAATCAAACAAAAAAGGAATGCCACTGAACATTTTTGAGTATTGTTATATAAGGTGTTTTAAGGGAAAGGGATTTTTATAAGAAATAGAGGCCAGAATAATTTTCAAATATATTCTTTCTTCTAGGTTTACTATTGCTCCTCTATTCAAACTCATTACATGAGGAAATGTCTTATTTAAATGTGGTAGAGGGTAATTTAGCTTAAGTTAATATTGGAAATAGAAGTTATTCTCTCTGGACTCTATGGCTCTACCGCTCTTCTGCTAGTCGTCAGGTGTATGTCTGAACTGTATTTCCATGTGTTCTGTTTCCACTATAGCTGGATGCTTCCCTGTATGGAGGACGCCACACTGTTATACCCTATTCCAACACGTTTTAGGGGCCACTCACCATCCCTTAAAAAATAGTGACAATTTATGTTTTCAGAATTTTTAGGAAGAAATATTCAAATGGTTACATTTGAACTCAAATTCAGAACAATCAGTTTTAGTAAATAGAGTTGTGAGTCATTTATGTGAAAAGTATTTCCCTCACTCATTCATTTAATATTTATTGAGTAGCCTAGTACATTTACATGTCTTTTGAGTCTTAATACCTACTTATGGAGTGAAAAGTTTTTTCTTTCTAAGAATTTTCAGGCATCTGAAAGTAGATAGAGAAATCTAAAAATGAAGCAGAAATAGGCCTAAACTCGTGCAAGAGCTGCAAATGCAATGTCTTAACCCAAATTAATGTTTCCCTTGATTGGCACAGGGGTGAAAAGAAGATGCTAAAAAAAGAGTTTGTTATTCCTGAAAATTTGCCTGTTTCATTTAAATCAGGATTAGATTTTACAAACGATAGAACTGCTAACCTGATTATATTCTAGCCTAAACAGCCATCCTGGATGCAGTTTCCTTTTCTCCTTTTGATGTCTGTACCTGGTGAGGCTATCAGTTAATCCCCCACAATGTAATTGAAATGTAGATTTGTGGCAGAAGAGCAATTAGAATAAAAGAGGTTAATAAAATTCTAGGAGTACTCCTTATGACTCAATTTATGATCTACACATTGAGTAATTTAGACTAGAGTCACCGGAAAAATAAATTAGGAGCAGTTGAAGAGTTCAGTAGACTCTGGCTATTGCTTTTGCTTGCTCCCCTCCACAATGAGAGGAGTATAACCTATTAATTTCAGTGGAATGCTTGCTAGCTCTGCACCATAGGAATGAGCCAGCCATTATATTGAAAGTGGGGACCTTATACACTTGGATTGAACAAATTCAGGACTGCCAACCATTGTCAGTTAGTAGCTGAACTGCAGAAATCTTGGCTCAGAGGGCTTAAAAATATGCTCTGGCTGGTCCCCAAAGAATTAACTTGCTCTTAGAGTACTTTGAAAAAACACTGAGTCACAGAGTAAGGCCAAGTGTGTGTTTGGCACAGGTTTATCGACTATATTCATTTGTACATTTTCATGGTGCCTATCAGTATGTCTAAGCTTGTATACAGAAACATAATACCCTTGAATGGAAGTGAGTGGAAGAGAATCCATTTGCTCTGTAAGCTGAGGCTATGAAATGCATATAGGGGACAGGGGTTGGCCAAGCTTGTAGAATGTGCATTGTTTACCATCTATATACACCACATGTAAGAGTCATCCATTTCTAAACTGATCAGTAGCAAGGCAAGGAAGTTTGCTTCACTGCAGATAGAACAAAAATATATATAAAATAGAACCTTCCCTGGGACAGCAGTGTAGTGTAGTGTAGAGAGCTAAACTTGGTCTCGCCCAGTTCTACAAACACACCATGTAACCATGGTCAAGGCACAATCACTCTGGGTCTCCTTCTTGGTTTTGCAAATCAAGGGGGTTTGACTCTCTTTAAGATATATTGCACTCAATTGGTTTTTGTTGTTGTTGTTTTTCAACTTCATAGTTCTTGATCTTTAAGGAATGAGAAGAAAACAGAAAGGATGCAAATATGATTAATAATGAGACAATTTCCCAGATTTTGTTCTTTTCCAAGTGCCATGTCTATGAAGCTTTCTTCATCAGCTCTAGAAGTTCTCTTTGTTCAAGTTCAGTATTCCCATAATTAGGTCAGGATCCAAAAAAAAAAAAAAAAAAAGCCACAAACTAGCTAGGTTCTATAGTCGTAATTATTCAGTGGCTTATGAGGCCAGATCAAAGTTGCTGCAGAAATAGCTAGTTTCATAAGCATTTTGGCATGATAAACTTCAGAGACTGTGTTTTGAATAAGCAGGCTTTAGACATGAAACAAAGTCTAGGGACAGAGATTCTTATTCAATTCGAGGACCTCAACCGCTTTTCAGTCTCTGTGAGAAAAGGCCTCTGGCTTGGGCCAGCTTTATGGCTGCACAGGCCACTTAGTCTTTCTTGCTCCCACTTCCCCATTTATAAGATGAGGTGCTGTAGGCTTACTGTTCTGATTATTTCATCAGCTACAGAATAGTTAGGCCCTAGGATAGAAGAAAATAGTCAACTCTTCCTTAACTGTGTACTCTTTGCAAACTTAATTAAATGTATTAACTTGTATTATGATGTACAACAAGCTGACAATATTTTTTACTTGTATGAAATTAATCACTGTGACATCTTTGGATCCCTCCTGTTCTTTTAAGCCAGACTCACTAGGGTACAAGCAATTCCTGTGTGCCTCACTTGCTTCCCAGATTTATTAGGGCTCCCTTAAACACAGAAAAAATTCTGTTCTTAAGTACTCTTTGAATTCCTCTGACTACATCAAAAAATTCATTCTTTTTAAGAGGACACAAAGTTCTCTGTAGCAAGTAGCAATGCTAGTCAGCACTGGCAAGCTGCCAGATAAAGTGAACTATCCATTAGGTTATTAGGGCTGTTGTGACAAAATGCCACACAAACTGGGTGGCATAAACAATAGAAATTATTGTCTCACAATCCTAGAGGCTTGAAGTCTGAGACCAAGGTGTCAGCAAGACTGGTTCCTTCTGAGGACTATAAGGGAGAACCTATTCCAAGCCTCCACCCTAGCTTCTAGAGATTTGCTAGAAATCTGACATTTCTTGGCTTGTAGAATTATCACCTTGATTTCTACCTTCATCTCCACAGGACATTCTCTATATGTGTCCGTCAGTGTCCAAATTTCCCCTTTTTATAAAGACACCAGTCATATTGGATTAGGGACCACCCTCACTCTAATATGATATCATCTTAATTACATCTGCAACAACCCTATTTCTTTTTTCATTTTTTAAAGATTTATTTATTTTAGAGAGAGAGAGAGAGAATGCATAGGGGGAGGAACAGAGGTAGAGGGAGAGGAAGAGGGAAAGAATCTCCAGCAGACTCACTAGGGTACAAGCAATTCCTGTGTGCCTCACTTGCTTCCCAGATTTATTAGGGCTCCCTTAAACACAGAAAAAATTCTGTTCTTAAGTACTAAGCTAAGCGTGGAGCTGGATGGGGGAGGACCTGGAGAGCATGACCTGAGCCAAAACCAAGAATCAGATGCTTAACTGACTGAGCCACCCAGGCGCCCCCAACAACTCTATTTCTAAATAAGGTCATGTTATGTGGTACTGGGGGTTAAGACTTTAACATATGAATTTTGGGCAGACACAATTCAACCTATAATATATGGCTTCTAATATTCTTAGTATAGGAAGAATCCCATAATAGCATTGGTTTTGAATTTTGTACCAGGGTTCAGTTGAATTCAGTGAGTCTCGCTTAAAAGAACAGGAGAGATCCAAAGATGTCACACTGATTAATTTCATACAAGTAAAAATTCATTAATAATGAATTCCTCAGGAAGGCTCTTGGCTAAATTATGAAGAAGATGAGTTTGCTTTCTCTTATTCTGCTACCTTCTTCTGAGTCTTTTTGCCCCTAGGGGCCCCTCCAGTTTTAGTCCTTTCATGTTCTTGCCCTTCAGAATGCACATATAATTCATAACATTAAATTTGTGCCATAGCATTTGTTTCTTTAGGGAACATCTACTAATCACTCTGTTAATCATAACAGAACTTTGGAGTCTTGTTTAGCTTATCTGGCAGCTTCATCTGACATGCTTATAGAATAACAAGATGGGTATTAAAGAGGGCACGTACTGAATGGAGCACTGGGTGTTATACGCAAACAATGAATCATGGAACACTACATCAAAAACTGATGATGTAATGTATGATGATTAACATAATAAAATAAAATAAAATAAGGATAACAAGGTATTAGATTTTAAACCATTTATTCTTCTCACTTTACATCCTTTATCTAAACTGAATTCTTCACCTTCTACATCAACACAGTTACCATTTTAGCAAAATTTTCATTTCGGGGATCAGTTATTTTTTTTCTGGTTTGAGAAAAAGAACCACAGGCCACTTAAAGTCTCCTTTCCCTTCATCTCCAACATCCCACTTTTCAGTAGTCACTATAATTTGCTACTTCTACTGGTCTCTCATTTTCACCATATCTAAAAGATGTTTTAGGCATCTGTTTTGGGCACTTTATTTGGGTGAAATATTCCTAGCTTTACCTATCAACAGAAATTATCTATAAGCTACTCTTTGGGATGGAGGAAGGCAAGAGTTAGGGGCCTAAGTTTCATCAAACACTGGACACTTTGCTAGACACTATATATAGATGATCCTATTGGAATCTAACAATAACCCTCCAACATATTCCTGCCAACTTTAAGTTTATGAACAAAACAGAGACAAACCAAAGAATTTGTGATCATGAACTAATAGCCAAGAAGAAAGGAACTCTGGAGTCCTTTCATTTTAAGAAGGACAGCTGACCTTTAATAAATTTTGAATGATAATATAAATAATGAAAATGATTTCACATTTATGGACTACTTACTGTATACACTAAGTTCTGGCCCACAGGTTTTTTTTTTTCCCTATTAATGCCATTTTATCTTCACAACAATTATTTGAGGAAGGTGTAAACCTGTTTTATTTTTAATTGAGATATAATTGACATATATTATTTTTAAGTGTTCAACATGATTCAGTATTTGTATACACTGTGAAGTGATCACCACGATAAATGTAGTTAACATCAATCTCCACATATAGTTACAAATTATTTTCTTGTGATGAGACTTTTTCAGATCTACTCTTTTAGCAACTTTCAAATATGCAGTACATTATTATTAACTACAGTCATGATGCAACACATTACATCCCAGGACTTATTTATTTTCTAACTGGAAGTTTGTACCTTTGGACCCCTTTCATCCATTTTGCTCACAACCCACCTCCACCTCACTGATCAGTTCTCTGTATCAATGAGTTCAGATTTGTTTTGTTTTTTAGATTCCACATATAACTGAGATCATACTGTATTTGTCTTTCTCTGTCTGACTTATTTTACTTAGCATAATGCCCCCAAGGTTCACAAATCCTGCTTTACAAGATGAGAAAATTGAGGTTTATGGAGGTTAAAATAACTTGACCAAAGTTTCATAGCTAGGAGTTAGTAAAACCTATATTGGAACCACACCAGCTTAAATTAAGATCCTTCACTTTTAACCACAACACTATATTTGAAAGTGAAAATATCATACATTACTCTTCATTCAGTCATGTTTTACAAAAACAGTCCCTGGCTCTCTTTATTAACACTGCCACACATAAACACTACACATCTCCCCATGGTGTCTAGTTGAGTGTTCGGCACAAAGCTTATGCTCAGTACATACTTTTCCTTATAAGCAATCGTATTTAAGCCACTATAAACTTATAAACACAAATGGAAAAGTCATCACTAAACTTCAAGCTGGGAAAAATATTGGACAGAGAGTTAACAGATCTATGTTCTAGCCCTGTATAATACCTGTGATACTAGGCTCCCTTGTTTGCAAAGTAAAAAGTGTGGTTTTAATGGTTTGGGCTCATAATGGTTTTAAAATGCATACTTCACATTTTGAAGTTCTAATCACGTTTTAATTATGGTTGGAAAATATTTTCACTTCTGGTTAACAGCAAAGAATATATGGAATGTCAATTTCAGCATAGCAAAGATTTTGTTCCATGGTATTTAGGAATGCAAATTATGTATATCCAGGTTTTGGCTGACCTACATATTTGTGTGTGTATGTGTGTGTGTGTGTGTGTGTATTATCAGTGGTCAGATCTAAACTGTGTATTCCCTCAGAAATATACATGTGCTCAGGGTTCAGCTATATTAACTATGAAATTAGATGGTAAAAAAATTATCTTCACTGAATTATCCTATCTTTCTCTTAACATTTTGTTTTTAATTTCAGCCCTTAAAAAGAGACCAGTTAAAAAGAGAGCAATTAGCAGTTTCCAGGTACAAAAATTGGCAGTAGGTGAGCTGTAGTACATTAGTTATGTGCTTTGAGATCCAACCAGGCTTCCGTTACATGCGGTATGATACCTACAGCTAAATTTTATCCAGTGTTTAGTACTTTTCAGATGCTGTGTATTTACTGGTATTATCTCTTTCAATCCTTATAATGATCTTATGAGGTAGGTAGTATTAACTATCCCATCTTACAGGTAAGGGACCTGAGGCAGAGAAGCATGAAATTTGCTCAAAGGCATACAACAAAATAGCATTTGAATCCATATAATCTGATTCCAAAGCCAACTCATTAACCATTCTTTAACCTAGAAATTTGGACAACTTTCTGCTCAGTGATGGTTTTTATTTATTTTTTTATTATTTTTTTGTTGTTGTTGTTGTTAAAGATTTTATTTATTTATTTGAGAGAGAGAGAGAGAACATGAGAGGGGGAGGGTCAGAGGGAGAAGCAGACTCCCTGTCGAGCAGAGAGCCCGATGCGGAACTCGATCCCGGGACTCCAGGATCATGACCTGAGCCGAAGGCAGTCGCTTAACCAACTGAGCCACCCAGGCGCCCTCAGTGATGGTTTTTAAAATAGAATTTTTTTAAATTAAATTGCCATACTTAATAAAAGGTAAATTAGTCTTAAAAAACCAGTTTGCGACAACAAAGTTTCAGTGAGTTATTCTCCTAATTCTTAGCTGTTATCAACCTCCACTTAATTTTCAGATTTTATCCTAGCCACCATTTAATTCTTGTGAATATAACCTTATCTCCTAATTTAGAATGTTCTCAGCTCCAGTGTTTGTACCACTTCTCCAAGTATAAATTTTTACACTTTTTTCACCTGTTCCTAAAGTTTTTAATGACCTCGGGGAATTACTCTTAATTGTGAAACATACAAGGAGATATTTAAAAGAACAAAATAAAACAAAAACCCTTCTGACTTTTCCCCACTCTTAGCTGGTGAGAAGAGAAACACTCTCATTTCAATGAGTTCTACAGAAATTAAGTTGCTAAATCAATAAATAAATGGGCTTCTTAGGTTTAGCTGAATAGTAAAAGCAGCTTGAGTACATATTCACCCCAATTAAGCCTTCAAATCAAAACTGGATGAGTAAACAGTACCATGGCCAGATCCTTGGCAAAAATATTTGCAAATTATTAATGCAAAGCAACAGGAGCTAAAAATGGAAGACTGACGATACTTATTTATTGCCCTCTGTACACTACCAACAGTCAACCTCAAGGACAGAAGCTAATGAAAACGTGTCTCATTTTCTCATTTTCACATATTTTGGATCATTCAGTTTTATGTTTCTGTGAATTGCCTGTTCATAACCTCCATCCATCCATTCTTTTTTTTTTTTTTTTAAGATTTTATTTATTTATTTAACAAAGAGAGAGCAGCAAGGGAGGGAACACAAGCAGGGGGACTGGGAGAGGGAGAAGCTGGCTTCCCACGGAGCAGGGAGCCAGGACCCTGGGATCATGACCCGAGCCAAAGGCAGACGCTTAACGACTGAGCCACCCAGGTGCCCCAACCTCCATCCATTCTTTTTTTTTTTTTTCCTTAAGTTTGTATTTTACTGACTTATAAGAGCTATTTGCGTATTTTAGGTACTAATTCATTGTTGGTTCTAGGTATTATCAATATTTCATCCCAATCCATAGTCTCTCATTTCACTTCATTTGTAATGTCTTTTGTCAAATAACAGAATTAAACTTGGTAATCAAATGTATCCATCTTTTCCTTCATGTTTTGGCTTTTATGCGTCTTTTTTTTAAGATTTATTTATTTATTTATTTGACAGAGAGAGAGACAGCGAGAGAGGGAACACAAGCAGGGGGAGTGGGAGAGGGAGAAGCAGGCTTCCTGCCGAGTAGGGAGCCCGATGCCGGGCTCGACTCCCAGGACCCAGGGATCATGACCTGAGTCGAAGGCAGACGCTTAACGACTGAGCCACCCAGGCTCCCCTGGCTTTTATGTGTCTTGATTACATAATCCTTCACTACTCCATGTCATGAAGATATTTTCCAATTTTTAAAAATATTTTTCTTCAAAAAAATTTTAAGATGTACACACACACACATTCTAGGAGCACTACATTGTTGTGATATTGAATCTTCTCATCCAGTAAGATCTCTCTTATAGCTATCTCTGTGATTTGCAGTAAGACTATATTTTTCTTCATAAAGTTTTTGCACATCTTTCGTTATCTTGATTATAGCTACTTATGGTTATTGTAAAGGTATCTTTTAAAAATTACATATTATAAGTGTTTCTGCTTTGTAAAAATACATTTGAGTTTTATATAATTTTGTAGAGTAACCCTATATCTAGTATGACTTTGCTGAGTTTTCTTATCAGCTTTAACGATTTGACAATAAAAACATCATAATTTTTAAGTGTAGGTAGTAAAGTTGTTAGCAAGTACTTTATTAAACAGAAGTGATACTTTTCATTTTGGACTTGAAAGGCAATTCTATAATGATTAAGTTATTGTTAATTTTTATCACTAATTTTTTTTAGTTACCTTTTATCAGAAACTCTATTTCCTTATAGCCAGTGATTCTGTGATGATCAAGAGAGTATCAGAATCATCTTGGAGAGCTTTTTAGAAGAGAATGCTGGCCCTAACTCTAAAGCTTCTGCTCTTATACTCTGTGGAGGAGCCCCCAAATTTGCTTTAGTAGCAAGTTTCTAGCTGAGGCTGATGCCGCTAGTCAAGGGACCATACTGAGTACCACTACACTACTCTATGTTACACTAAACCTCCATCCTTAAAATTTGAGATGTATTCTGACGGTGAGATGATTGGTATTTGTTCCCAAACTTGCTTATTCCAGTTTTATTGTGATCCTTTGGTATTGAGGTCATTTGTTTATGGTGAATGCTTACAAATAGTTTTATAAATATTTTCCCAGCTTTTATAGTTTTCTCAGGCTGATTCTTTTTATATGTAGCTATCCTTGTTCATAGTGTATTTCTCCCAATATTTTATTATGAAAATTTACAAACATGTAAGAATTGAAATAATTTGACATTGAACACCTGGATACCCACTACATATATTCTACTATAAATGTTTTACTATAGCTGATGTGCATACATTTTCCATCTCTCCATCCCTTTTCATCAGTATATCTTTTTTAAATAACAGAAATCCTTTATTTTTAACATTTTATTTAAATTAATTAACATATAGTGTATCATTAGTTTCAGAGGTAGAGTTCAGTTATTCATCAGTTGCATATAACACCCAGTGCTCATCACATCACGTGCCCTCCTTAATGCCCATCACCCTGTTACCCCATCACCCCACCCCCCTCCCCTCCAGCAACCCTCAGTTTGTTTCCTATGGTTAAGAGTCTCTCATGGTTTGTCTCCCTCTCCCATTTCATCTTACTTTATTTTTTTAGTGCTTTTGTGTCCTCTTCTTGTATCTTTGAATCTTATGTTTTTTTCTCTTTAATCCTCTTAATTATATTTACTTCAGAATCTCTATCAGATTGTTCCATTTTCTGCCATTATTAAAATTTAAAATCTCCTGTTATGTGTGCTATCTCATTCATGGTAGATTGTTCCCTTTTATTTTACAGTTGTATTGTAAACTCTTTTCATTCTTACAGGAATCCTGTGCAGCCTAGGTTGAAAGCATATCCTATCAAGGAATTTTTGTGTTTTCTTATTCCATGACTCCCAGAAGTATTACTGTTACAAGAGCAATTTTTATGGCAATTTCTTTTCCAAACCATACAGTGTTTGGTACAGCCCAGCTGAGAAAAAAAATGTTTTTAAGCCACTCAAAATTCAGGCTAAAGTAAACAGCCTTACACTCTCCTGTGTCAGCACACTTTTCCTTTCTTTTTTCCTTTTAACCTTTTAATTGAGTACAGACCAGTCAGGTCCCAACTTTATACTCGTGGTCTCTGTTCCAACTGCTTGCTTTTCTGAGTCCCACAGTTTCTGCTCCTGGTTCAGTCTGTGTTAAAACCCAAGATTAGCACATCCCCAAGAGCAGACATACCTCAGCTCATGTGCTTGCCACTTAATTCTCTTTTTTTTGTTCCCTGTCATTTCTGGTTTCCCAATGCATTTAAGGAATGTCTGTTATAAGAGACTTTTTCGTGTTCTCTGCTCCTTGTATTCTTTGTGAACAGAAGTCTACCTCTACTTCACTCATTTGGACTTAATTTTTGTGTACCTTCTGAGGAAGTGTCTATTTCTGTTTCTTGTTACTTATTTACCCATACTAACCAGTTTTAATTCTATGTTCTTTTATATTTTTCTAACTGAAATTACCTTTATTTAAAATTCACCAATGAAATTTTCTCTCCATTTTAAATCTTTTTAAAGCTTACAAATTATTATAACCTAAGAGAAATTTTGAATCAGGTTGAATATATGTACAGGAAAACCCCTTTGGTCACTTGCTAGATAAATGGATTCTTTATTTTCCCTCCATAAATCATAGTGACTGCTGCTCATGGCACAGCTAACACTCATGACCAGAAGATTGTTTGCTTCTCAAAGCCACACTGGTATTTCTGTTCCTATCAGTTTTGTTGTAGAGATATGAACAGTCAGGTTTTTTGTTGCCTTATGTGATTTATTTTAATGTTATTTTAAATAGTTTTATTTTTAATTATTTAATTTATTCAAATATTGTATAACTTAAAGAAACATGAGTGAAAAGTAAAGGTTTTTTTTTTAAGATTTTATCTATTTATTTGTCAGAGAGAGAGAGAAAGCACAAGCAGAGAGAGAAGCAGGCTCCCCACTGAGCACGTAACCCTATGCGAGACTCAATCCCAGGACCCTGGGGTCATGACCTGAGCCGAAGGCAGATTCTTAACGACTGAGCCACCCAGGCGCCCCTTGTTTTTGTTTTTGTTTTTTTTTAAAGATCTTATTTATTTGAGAGAGAAAGAATGAGACAAAGAGGGAGCATGAGACGGGGGAGTGTCAGAGGGAGCAGCAGACTCCCCACTGAGCAGGGAACCCCATGCGGGACTCGATCCCGGGACTCCAGGATCGTGACCTGAGCCGAAGGCAGTCGCTTAACCAACTGAGCCACCCAGCTGCCCCTGGTTTTTTTTTTTTTTTAATAGTGCTTTTTCAAAAAGATTTTATTTATTTGACAGAGAGAGAGCGCACAAACGGGGGAGTGGAAGAGGGAGAGGAAGGAGATGCCCCACTGAGCAGGGAGCCCGATGCGGGGCTCGATCCCAGGACCCCGGGGTCATGACCTGAGCCGAAGGCAGACGCCCAACCGACTGAGCCACCCAGGTGGCTCCAAATAAAGTTTTTCTATCAAAACTAAATTCAGTTCTCTGATTAAGGAATGATAATTTTATGTTTCTAAATGAAATTTTCTTTTAAAATTAAGTATAGATAAGAAAATTATAAATGACTGGGAAAATATTCTCAAAATCTTAAGACTTAGGCACCGAAATTAGTTTGCAAATGTGTTTAAATTTTCACTTTAAGGAAGCCAAAGTTGGAAATTAGATATTTCATATTAGGAAATACGGTCTTTATCCAACTACTGTGGAGCACTCCAGTCAAAAGATATTTATATTAAGTTAAAATATTATCTTTAAACAATATACCATTTAAAAAATATTCCTTGGGGCCCCTGGGTGGCTCAGTTGATTAAGTGTCTGCCTTTGACTCAGGTCATGATCTCGGAGTCCTAGGGTGGAGCCCCATGTCAGGCTCCCTGCTTGGCGGGGAGCCTGCTTCTCCCTCTGCCTCTCCCTCTGCCCCTCCCCTCTACTTGTGCTCTCTTTCCCAAATAAATAAATAAAATCTTTAAAAACAAACAAATAAATAAGAAATATTCCTCATATTAAATGACTTTTTGATTAACCAATTACTGGTCCTAAGTGCATATGATAATAGGACTTCTGATTTATTTGATTTCATTGTTATTACAATCCAATTTTCTTACTGTCTTGAGTATCAATAAAATGTTTATATTTATATTTATTTGAAAATTGATCCAAGAGAATAGACAAGAATCAATAAATCTGCTCAAAGTAAAAAATTTTAAAAATTATTTAGCAGATTAAGATAAAAAATAAAACAAAGAATATTGCATAGTAGAGTTCATTCAGGATTGCCATGAGAGGATCCGGACTACTAACCAGCCTGCCTCCACCCCCTGCGATAGTCTTTCTTGTGGTCACTTTGGTTTGTATCACATGACCCACAACTCTTGGGAAAGCTGATTAGGTCAGGGCTGAGTTTGGGAGACATGACCCAAAGACATGCAATAGGCCTATACAGGTGGCTGAAGCCCCAGCAAAAGCCTGTTCTGGTGACTAGCACACTCAAACTGATCCTCTGAGAAGAGATGAAGTCAAGAGTAGAAGAGTTCAGAAAAATAAAAGAAGGTAAAAATATATATATTTTAAAAGATTTCATTTATTTACTTGCCAGAGAGAGAGAGAGAGAGAGCACAAGCAGGGGGAGTGGCAGGCAAAGGGAGAAGCAGACTTCCCGCTGAGCAAGGAGCCAGATGTGGAACTTGATCCCAGGACCCTGGGATCATAACCTGAGCCTAACTTAACCAACTGAGCCACCCAGACATCCCAAAGAACGTAATAATATTACCCAAGAAGTTAATAATAAGCAGCTCAAATCAATAAAAAATATGAGACTGAGAAAAGGAGTGTAGACACAGGTTAGTTTACATGGAATAAAAAAGAAACATCTGGAGAAAGTAGCAGGGTGTTAAGGGTGGGGTCTTAGGTGCAGCAGATGAGCATCTATAGGGGCTTTTCAGAGATGCCCTCTAGCTTCTCCAGCTTCTCCAGCTTTTGTGGATTCTGGTAAACATGCATGTCTGAATTTTCCTCAAGTTCTCAGGAAAACATGTTCTGTTCTTCCTTACTTCTTGTAACCCAAAAATAAACTCCACCTGAAACCAGAGCATACAGTGCTCCTTCCATGCTGAAAGAGCCTAACCAATATAAGTGGAGAGGGAACTAATTTATAATTCCATTATCTTTAACAGAACATTCTTAAAGGCAGGGACCCTATGTCTACCACATTTTGGAATGCTAGTAAGACATCAGAATAAAAAGAGCTATAATGAATCTGTCTGCACAGATTTGCTCATTTAGAACTCTACCTTAGCAGAGAGGCTTTCCAAAATGTTGATATAACTTATCTCATGTTTTTGCATGGGGTACTGTATGAATTAAAGGCTATAAAACATTGGATGGAGAGTCAGGGAACCTTGATCTTAATCAGAATCCAACCATGACAAGGAGCCTCAGTTTCTTTTTCTGTGGGGCTCATGTGTTTTGACTTAAAGTTGTAAAAATCAGAGAATATATGTGAAAGTATTTTGTAAATCTGATATGCCATACAAATATAGGTGATAAAGCCTTCGAATCTCAGAGTTGGAACAGACTGTAGGACCTCATTCCAGACTTTACCTGATTCAGAATAATTTTTCATTCTTTTAATCTTTTACTTATCCTCTGACTTCCCTACCTGTTTCATTTAAATGTGGAAATATTTTAGCATATCTCATTCAAATGAATTTCCTGATATTCCTAAAACATTTAAAACGAAGGCAAGCTGGTGCAGCCACTCCGAAAACAGTATGGAGGTTCCTCAAAAAGGTGAAAATAGAGCTACCATTTAACCCAGCAATTGCACTACTGGGTATTTACCCCAAAGATACAAATGTAGTGATCCGAAGGGGTACATGCACCCCGATGTTTATAGCAGCAATGTCCACAATAGCCAAACTATGGAAAGAGCCAAGATGTCAATCAACAGATGAATGGATAAAGAAGAGTGGTATATATATACAATGGAATATTATGCAGCCATCAAAAGGAATGAAATCTTGCCATTTGCAATGGTGTGGATGTAACTAGAGGGTATTATGCTAAGCAAAATAAGTCAATCAGAGAAAGACATGTATCATATGAGGAATTCTTAATCTCCTGGATTGGAGTGGTAGGGGTGGGAGGGATGGGGTGGCTGGGTGATAGACATTGGGGAGGGTATGTGCTATGGTGAGTGCTGTGAATTGTGTAAGACTGTTGAATCACAGACCTGTACCTCTGAAACAAATAATATATGTTAAAAAAAAAAAAGAAGAAGATAGTAGGAAGGGAAAAATGAAGGGGGGGAATCGGAGGGGGAGATGAACCATGAGAGACTATGGACACTGAGAAACAAACTGGAGGTTCTAGGGGGGCATTGGGGGATGGGTTGGCCTGGTGATGGGTATTAAAGAGGGCACGTATTGAGTGGAGCACTGGGTTTTATAGGCAAACAATGAATCATGGAACACTACATCAAAAACTAATGATGTAATGTATGGTGATTAACATAACATAATAAAAGAAAACAAGCAAACAAACAAACAAAAATGAAGGCTAGATTTATTTTTCTCTTGGGTTATTTACTAAGAGCAAAGGGAAGAAGGGGAGAATTCACCTTCACATTCCGTATATACAAAGTTGTTAACAGAAAGCATAGAAATCATGAGTGTACTACCAGATATGTTTATATCAGATGGGACTTGGTCTGGGAAGAAACTTAATGTGGAATCCCTCCTGTAGCCATTCTTCAGCTCCTAGAGCTGCTTCCCATCTCTGCCTTGTAAGTCTGACCTAGGCTACCCTCTTCTTGTCTTTAAAAGATATGCGTCTTAGATGATCTGTCTGTTGCAGTGAGTAGGGTGGTAAAGTCCCCTAGTAGTAGTGTATTATTATCAATGTGTTTCTTTAATTTTGTTATTAATTGGTTTATCTAATTGGCTGCTCTGACGTTAGGGGCATAAACATTTGCAATTGTTAGATTTTCTTGTTGGATAGACCCTTTAATTATGATATAGTGTCCTTCCTCATCTATTATCACACTCTTTTGTTTAAAATCTAATTTGTTTGATATAAGGTTTGCCACCCCAGCTTTGTTTGATGTCCATTAGCATGCTAAATGGTATTCCACCCCCTCACTTTCAGTCTGGAGGTGTTTTGGGGTCTAAAATGAGTCTCTTGCAGACAGCATATCAATGGGTCTTGCTTTTTTATCCAAACTGATACCCTGTGTCTTTTGGTTGGGGCATTTAGCCCATTTACATTCAGAGTAACTACTGAAAGACATGAATTTAGTGCTAATGCATTACCTGTAAGGTCACTGTTTTTGTATATTGGCTCTGTTCCTTTCTGGTCTATGTTACTTTTGGACTCTCTCTTTGCTTAAAGGATACCTATTAATATTTCTTGAGGGCTGGTTTAGTGATCACAAACTCTTTTGGTTTCTAGATCAACAAGGAAACAAGGGCTTTGAATGACACACTGGACTGAATAGACATCACAGATATATTCAGAGCATTCTATCCTAAAGCAACAAAATACACATTCTTCTCAAGTGCACATGGTACGTTCTCCAGAACTGATCACATAGGGGGTCACAAATCAGGTCTCAACCAGTATGGGATCATTCCTCTCAAAAGAATGGGGTAATTTCCTGCATATTTTAAGGCCACAATGCTTTGAAATTTGAACTCAATCACAAGAGAAAATTTGGAAAGAACTCAAATACATGGAGGCTAAAGAGCATCCTACTAAAAAATGAATAGGTCAACCAAAAATTAAAGAAGAATTAAAAAAATTCATGGAAACAAAGGAAAATGAAAACACAACTGTTCAAAACCTTTGAGATGCAGCAAAGATGGTCCTAAGAGGAAATTATATAGCATACAAGCCTTTGTCAAGAAACTAGAAAGTTCTCAAATACACAACCTAACATTACACCTAAAGGAGCTGGAGAAAGAATAGCAAATAAAGTCTAAACCCAGCAAGAGAAGAGCATTAATAAACATTGGAGCAGAAATCAATGAAATAGAAAGCAAAAGAACAGCAGAACAGATCAACGAAACTAGGAGCTGGTTCTTTGAAAGAATTAATAAGATCGATAAACCCCTGACCAGACTTATCAAAAAGAAAAGAGAAAGGACCCAAATAAAATCATGAATGAAAAAGGAGAGATCACAACCAACACTGAAGAAATACAAACCATTATAAGAACATACTATGAGCAACTATATGCCAACCAATTAGGCAATCTGGAAGAAATAGATGCACTCCTAGAGGTGTATACACTACCAAAACTGAAACAGGAAGAAAGAGAATACCTGAACAGACCATAACCAGCACAGAAATTGAAGCAGTATTCAAAAACCTCCCAACGAACAAGAGTCCAGAGCTGGATGGCTTCCCACGGGAATTCAACCAAACATTTAAAGAATAATTATTACCTATTCTTCTGAAGCTGTTTCAACAAATAGAAATGGAAGGAAAACTTCCAAACTCTTTCTATGAGGCCAGCATTACCTTGATCCCAAAACCAGACAAAGACCCCACCAAAAAGGAGAATTACAGACCAATATCCCTGATGAACAGTGGATGCCAAAATTCTCACCAAGATACTAGCCAATAGGATCCAATAGTACATTAAAAGGATTATTCACCACGACCAAGTGGGATTTATTCCGGGGCTGCAAGGGTGGTTCGACATCTGCAAATCAATCAATGTGAAACACTACATTAATAAAAGAAAGGACAAGAATCAAATGATCCTCTCAATAGATGCAGAAAAAGCACTTGAGGGGTACCTGGGTGACTCAGCCAGTTAAGCATCTGCCTTTGGCTCAGGTCATGATCCCAGGGTCCTGGGACCAGGCCCCGCATCAGGGTCCCTGCTCAGTGGGGAGCCTGCTTCTCCCTCTCCCTCTGCCTGCCACTCCCCCTACTTGTGCTCTCTCTCTGTCAAACAAATAAATAAAAATCTTTAAAAGAAAAAAGTAAAAGCACTTGACAGAGTACAGCATCCTTTCTTGGTTAAAACTCTTCAGTGTAGGGATAGAGGGAACATACCTCAATATCATAAAAGCCATATACAAAAAGCCCATAGTGAATATCATTCTCAACAGGGAAGAACCGAGAGCTTTTCTCCTAAGGTCAGGAACACAACAGGGATGTCCACTCTCACCACTGCTATTCAACATAGTACTAGAAGTCCTAGCCTCAGCGATCACACAACAAAAAGAAATAAAAGGCATCTGAATTGGCAAAGAAGTCAAACTCTCACTCTTCGCAGATGACATGATACTCTATGTGGAAAATGTAAAAGACTCCACCCCAAAATTTCTAGACCTCACACAGGAATTTAGCAACGTGGCAGGATATAAAATCAATGCACAGAAATCAACTGCATTTCTATACACTAACAATGAGACAGAAGAAAGAAATTAAGGAGTCGATCCCATTTACAATTGCACCCAAAACCATAAGATACCTAGGAATAAATGTAACCAAAGAGGCAAAGGATGTATACTCAGAAAACTATAAAACACTCGTGGAAGAAATTGAGGAAGACACAAAAAAATTGAAAAATATTCCATGCTCATGGGTTGGAAGAACAAATATTATGAAGATGTCAATTCTACCTAGAGCAATCTACACATTTAATGCAATCCCCATCAAAATACCATCCACTTTTTTCACAGAGCTGGAACAAATAATCCTAAAATTTGTATGGAACCAGAAAAGACCCCAAATAGAGAAAGGAATGTTGAAAAAGAAAAACAAAGCTGGTGGCATCACAATTCTGGACTTCAAGCTCTGCTACAAAGCTGTCATCAAGACAATATGGTACTGGCATAAAAACAGACACATAGGTTATTGAACAGAAAAGAGAACCCAGAAATGGACCCACAACTCTATGGTTAACTAATCTTCAACAAAGCAGGAAAGAATATCCAATGGAAAAAAGACAGTCTCTTCAACAAATGGTGTTGGGAAAATTGGACAGCCACATGCAGAAGAACAAAACTGGACCATTTTCTTACACCATACATAAAAATAGACTCAAAATGGATGAAAGACCTAAATGTGAGACAGGAGTCCAATCAAAATCCTAGACAAGAACACAGGTAGCAGCCTCTATGACCTCAGCACAGCAACTTCTGGCTAGACATGTCTTCAAAGGCAAGGGAAGCAAGGGCAAAAGTGAACTATTGGGACTTCATCAAGATAAAAAGCTTTGGCACAGCAAAGGAAACAGTTGAGAAAACCAAAAGACAGCAGACAGAATGGGAGGAGAGACTTGCAAATGTCTTATCAGATAAAGGGCTAGCATCCAAAATCTGTAAAGAACTTATCAAAGTCAACATCCAAGGAACAAATAAACCAATCAAGATATGGCAGAAGACATGAACAGGCATTTCTCCAAAGAAGACATACAGATGGCCAACAGACACATGAAAAAATACTCAACATCATTTGGCATTAGGGAAATACAAATCAACCACAATGAGATACCACCTCTCACCAGTCAGAATGGCTAAAATTAACATGTCAGGAAAGGACATATGTTGGTGAGGATGTGGAGAAAGAGGAACCCTCTTACACTGTTGGTGGGAATGCAAGCTGGTGCAGCCACTCTGGAAAACATTATGGAGGTTCTTCAAAAAGTTAAAAATAGAGCTACTCTAGGGCCCAGTCACTGCACTACTAGGTATTTACCCCAAAGATACAACTGTAGTGATCCAAAGGGGCACATGCACCCCATGTTTATAGCAGCAATGTCCACTATAGAAAGAGCCCAGATTTCCATCAGCAGATGAATGGATAAAGAAGATGTGGTATATATATACAATGGAATATTACTCAGCCATCAAAAAATGAAATCTTGCCATTTACAACGATGTGGATAGAACTAGAAGGTATTATGCTAAGTGAAATAAGTTGATCAGAGAAAGACAATTATATGATCTCACTGATGTGTGGAATTTAAGAATAAAGACAGAGGATCATAGGGAAAGGGAGGAAAAATAAAAAGATGAAATCAGAGTGGGAGAGAAAGCATGAGATACTCTTAATCATAGGAAAAAAACTGAGGGTTGCTAGAGGGGAGTGGGGAGATGGGGTAACAGGCTGATGGACATTTAGGAGCGCACTTGATGTAAAGAGCACTGGGTATTATATAAGACTGATGAATCACTGAACACTACCTCTGAAACTAATAATACACTATATGTGAATTAACTGAATTTAAATTAAAAAGAATAACAGATATGTGTCCTCTGAGCTCTGCCAGAAATAACCAGAGTTAAGGAAGAAAATGCCTTGTAAGAGCAGAATATATTTGTTTCCTTGAACAACATTTGCATTTAAAAGCTGCCTGAAGAGGGATGAACACCTTGAAATGAAGGAATTTGCACCAACAATGACAAGCCCAGTCAGATGTGTATCCAGTCCTTCCTCAGGACTTCTCCTGTGAGGCTCATGGGTAGGCCCAGAAGCAGGCCAACTCTCTACACAAAAGATGTAGCTCTGTGTGTGCGTGTTGTGTGTGTGTGTGTGTGCGTGCATATGCACGTCACTGTCTTGGGAAAAACAACTAGAATTTGGCTCTCTACCTCATTTTTACTATAACCCCTAAATAGGATTGCTTTCCAAAGTGATTAAATCTGCTATCTTTGGAGCAGACAGTTGGCCAATAGGTGTCAGAGGATGATTTTTCTAATCATTGACAGGTCTTTTATTGATGTAGCCAGCAATAACCATGTTGGAAAAACATTGTTTATTCATGATCCAAATGTATGCTGCTATCTTGTTAGGCCCAGATGTTCATATTCCTAGATATAATCTTGACACCAGAGCCCAAATTAATGTTAAGCTAGGAGACTGAATTCCTCAAATTCAGCCCTGATTAGTCTTGTTCCATTGGGAAAATGTATATCCCTTACCTCCCCTGCCTCCAACACTTCCAGATTACAAAGAGAACAGTTCAGAAACAATCAAATAGAATGAAATTGAATTTGGAGCAGTGGGATTTTAGGCCTTACTTAGCAAGACCCAAGGCACCTAAGAATTGCAGTCATATGAAGCCCTCTCCACAGCTGAGCTACAGTGATGTAACAGAATAATAATTTCAGAAGAACTCAATTGGAAAAGATACAAAGAACAATCCAGGAAATAACAAGAATGATTAATGAGATGAAAATTGGATCAGATAAATAAGGGTTATGGCATGAAGGCTTTTGGTGCCACAGAAAATAAGTCCTAGGGTTGATTTACTAATTGATTATTAGTAATTGGCAGACTTTGATTTGGAGTTCTTGAACAAATTGTTACAAAGAATCTCTCTTTCCGGTCTCAATGATTTTAGGTAAAGTAGGCACCATTCAAATAGAGCTATGCTGATGCTCTGCTTCAAGAATATGAAAAGCTGCTTTAAATAAGATTCTGGGACATTGTCTATACTGAACAAACCAAGTAACAATAAATGGACTTACACTAGTGATTACAAAGTTCGGTCAGATTTACAGAAGATGTCCTTGATTCTAAGGGTGACTGATTATACACTGAGAGACCAAAAGAGTTTGGAAAGACATCTATTCCTAAAATATGTTCAAGCAGCACCATAATACAAACAAAAGGTGTTTTATGTTCCTTTTATAGTTCCTTTTATTGCCATCATTTTACCTTTTTACTGAGAGAGTGTTGACTGAACCACTTGAATAGTTCATGAAATAGTAATTACAATTTTTGGCAAAATAATGACATGTATATACAGTAAGAATTGTAATTATAGAGTGGAAACCAAGGCTGTACACTTTCTAGTAGGCTGCTTTTGCCCCAGCATAAATTAAACTTTCTTTCAAACTGTAGTGGTTTTAATTAGATTACCTAATATACTGAATGCTAAATTTGAGTAGCTTTTTAGCCACTAAGATGCTAATACCCATGAGTATTTTTTCCAAAAAGAAAATTTATTTCCATAAATTAACACACGTAACAGTGGGGATTTTATTTTACTTTTATTTTATTTTTTAAAGATTTTATTTATTTATTTATTTGAGAGTGAGCCCAAGCAGGGGGAGTGGCAGGCAAAGGGAGAGGGAGAAGCAGGCTCCCCGCAAAGCAGGAAGACCAACAGGGAGCTTGATCCTACAACTCTGGGATCATGACCTGAGCTGAAGGGTAGACGCTTAACCAACTGAGTCATGCAGGCACCCCAGTGGAGATTTTAGAGTCACAAACTGCCAAACAGAAAAGGACCTGCAGGGGCATCATGTATGCTAATGTTACTAAAAATGAACAAATTTCATTGAACTATTGACCATGATAATATATAAACACTTCAGGCAACTATTTACTGGCCCAGACCAGTGCAAGTAGAGGCTGAGGACTCTCACCCAAAATTCAAATCCAATTCAGCACCAGAGAGGGGGTCACTAAGATGCACAATGAGCAAGCATCAAATCTGAGATTATGTGCTACATAACGAGCTATACAGGGATTTTCACTTTATAATCAAATTAGCCTTTGCTGCTCAATTTGTGGCTAGATGATAATATTAAACTTTGATTTTTGTAAAGTCAATTCTTCCTCTGCAGGCAGTCTTTTACATTAGAAGTTCTGTTGTGGTGAGGAGCCCTTCACTTGCATGAATCCAGGAAAGGCTACCCCATACCTCTGGCCAATTATTTATACTTTGGATGTAGCCATCCACAATGTGGTGTTGAAGAGGTCCTTCCCATGATACCAGAAGAGCTTACAGAAACAAAACAAAACGAGGGAATTAAAAAAAGCATGAACAGCATACTTCCCCCTGAGGTAATGGGAGAAAAACATTACTGACGAAAAAAGGTGGTCTTTCACAGATCTTACGTGGTATGCAAGAGCATTTTTGATCAGTATTAAGAACTAAATTATTTTTTAAAAACCAGATTATTTAATTGTAAAATTAAATTAGGATCAGCTCACAATTAGGCAGGCTACATGAATAACATCAAATGCTAGCTGCTCATTGCTGCTCTAGATTTGATCTATAAATGTTAAGGAGTTTTTAAGAACTTACTTCAAATTATCACAATCAAATCACAAGAAAATTGACCTGAAAGCCTTTTGATTTTTTTCCTCCTCATAAAAACAATGCATGTTTGTTGTTGGAATGAAAAAAATTATAGATAAGCAGGGATATGGAAAAAGAAAAAAGAAAAAACTATTCAAATGTGACCACTCAGAGATGGGCATGGTTAACATTTTTGTTTGCTTCCTCTTTTCAGGAAGTGTGTATGTATGTGTACGTATGTGTGTTTGTATTTACATTTTGTTGTATATTTTCCCCACAATTTATTTTGAACATTTTTTATGCTACTAAACAAATACTAATTTCAAAATAGGCATGTTTGAAGATCAACAATCATAGGAAGAATACTTTCACAGCAAGCCTTTTTTTTAAGATTTTATTTATTTGAGAGAGAGTGAGCGAGAGAGCACAAGCAGGGGGAGTGGCAGAAGGAGAGGGAGAAGCAGGCTCCCTGCTCAGCATGGCGCCCATCCCAGGACCCTGAGATAATGACCTGAGCTGAAGGCAGACGCTTAACTGACTGAGCCACCCAGGTGCCCTGCAAGCATGGTTTTGATTCAGAATGAACAATACATGTTAAAAGGCAAGTAACTGAAACTCCTAGAGAAGTTTCCTTCAGAGTTATTTTAGCTACATTATCATTTAAGTGATTTTATTCAATGTTGGTGAATTAGTTACAGGAGACATACTCATAGGTTACAGGCAGCTTGATTTGGTAGAAATTATACTAACTTGGGAATGAAAGGCCTGGGGTCTAGTCAGGGCTCCACTGTACTGATTCAGTGAGAAACACCAGGCAAAGAAATTAACCTAGTTATTTGTTTATAATATGAGCCTGTCTAATATTGACAGACTAAGATTCTTTATGTCATGGATAAAATAAGTGTGGTTTGGTGTGGATAATTTTGCATAATTTAGCAAAGAAATCTAGTCAGGTTATTGTCATTTTTGTGAGGAGAGCTGGTACAGCATAGGAATTCAAAAATTTTAAACCTACTTACAAAGCTGTTTAATAAATCTGTTCCCTGAACCTTAGATAAAGATTTCCAAAACATATCAGTCACTTAATAAATCCACTTTTCTCTGTAATTCAAAATTATACAGGACTGACCAAATATCCATATATTTAAATGTAACTCCTTACAAAAAAAGTAATTGAAGATAACTTTTTAAGGAAAGATTTTGTAAAAAAAAAAAAAAAAAAGTCAGTAATGATAGTTTACACCAATTTCTTTATGTGCTGGTAATCTTTTTTCTTTGATTGGCTATTTAGAAACTAGAACCTCATCTGCCTTAATGACAAACCTAGTTTACAGAAGTCTTCCATTGCTATATTAAAATTTTCTCACAGAAAATTAGAATGTACTAGCCATAGCACTCAGATAAGAAAAATAAATAAAAGGCATCCAAAATGGTAAGGAAGAAGTAATATATTCACTATTTGCAGATGACAAGCTACTATATATAGAAAACCCAAGGACTCCATCTAAAATCTACTAGAACTGATAAATGAATTCAGTAAAGTCACAGGATACAAAATTAATATTCATGAATCTGTTGCATTGTTATACACTAATAATCAAGTAGCAGAGAGAAATTGAGGAAACAATTCTATTTCTAATTGTACCAAAAATAATAAAATACTAAGGAGGTGAAAGACCTATACTCTAAAAACTATAAGATATTGATGAAAGTAATTGAAGATGACAGAAACATATGAAAAGATATTAAATGCTAATGGACTGGAATAACAAATATTGCTAAAATGTCTGTACTACCCAAAGCAATCTACAGATTTAATGCAATCCCTATCAACATAACAAAAACATTTTTCACAGACTAGAATAAATCCTAAAATTTGTATGCAACTCCAAAAGGCCCCTAATGGCCAAAGCAATCCTGAAAAAGAAGAAGAAAGCTGGAGATATCACAAGCTCAGATTTCAAGATATACTACAAAGCTGTAGTATTCAAAACAGTATGGTACTGCCCCCAAAATGAACACATAAATCAATGGAAAACAATAGAGAGCCCAGAAATAAGCCCATGTTTATATGGTCATTAATTTACAACAAAGGAGGCAGGAACATACAATGGGGAAAAGACAGTCACTTCAATAAATGGTGCTGGGAAAACTAGACAGCTACAGGCAAAAGAAGGAAACTGAATCATTTTTACACCATACACAAAAATAAATTCAAAATGTATTAAAGACCTAAATGTGACACCTGAAATCATTAAACTCCTAGAAGAAAACATAGGCAGTAATATCTTTGACATCAGCCATAGAAATATATTTTTAGATATGTCTCCTCAGGCAAAGGAAACAAAAGCAAAAATAAGCCATTGGGACTACACCAAAATAAAAACCTTTTGCACAGTGAAGGAAATCATCAATAAAACAAAATGGAAACCTACTGAATGGGAGGAGATGTTTGCAAATGATATATCTGGAAAGGGGTAAATATCCAAAATATATAAAGAACTTCTACAACTCAACATGAAACAGCCCCAAATAATTCTACCAAAAAGTGAGCAGAGGATCTGAATAAACATTACCCCAGAGAACACATACAGATGGCCAACAGACACATCACTAATCATCAGGAGAATGCAAATCCAAAACACAATGATATATCACCCTACACCTGTCAGAATGACTGTTACTGAAAAGACAAAAAATGACAAGTGTTGGTGGGGATGTGGAGGAAAAAGAACTCTGGTACAATGTTGGTGGGAAGGCAACCTAGTGCAGCCACTATGGAAAACAATATGAGGTTCCTCAAAAAATTAAAAACAGAATTACCGGGGTGCCTGGGTGGCTCAGTTGGTTAAGCGACTGCCTTCGGCTCAGGTCATGATCCTGGAGTCCCGGGATCGAGTCCCGCATCGGGCTCCCTGCTCGGCAGGGAGTCTGCTTCTCCCTCTGACTCTCCTCCCTCTCATGCTCTCTGTCTCTCATTCTCTCTCTCTCAAATAAATAAATAAAATCTTTAAAAAAAAAATAGAATTACCATATGATCCAGTAATTCCATTACTGGGTATCTACAAAAAGATAATGAAAACAGTAATTTGAAAAGATATATGCACTCTTATGTTTAGTGCAACATTATTTACAATAGTTAAGATATGGAAACAGCCAAAGTGCCCATCAATAGATGAATGGATAAAGAAGTGGTATATATGTATGCCATGGAATATTATTCATACAAAAAAGAATGAGATCCTGCCATTTGGAACAATATGGATGGACCTATGGTATAATGCTAAGTGAAATAAATCAGAGAAAGACAAATAACCAATAATTTCATCCATACTGAGAATTTAGGAAACAAATGAACAAACAAACAAACAAAAACCCCAGACAAATACAGACAACAAATTGGTGGTTACCAGAGGGGAGGTGGGTGGAGAGATGGATGTAATAGATAAAGGGGATTAAGAGTACACTATCTTGATGAACACTGGGTAATATATAGAATTGTTGAATCATTTTATTGTTCACCTGAAACTAATATAATATTTTATGTTAATTATACTTCAATAAAAAGAAAGAAAGACAAGAAAGGAAGGAAAGGAAAGGAAGAAAAAAGGAAGAAAGGAAGAAAGAAATTCAGGGTGAAAAAATAAAAGATGACTTTTTTAGGCAGGGTAAATGAGAAATTACCAAGGGAAAAAGAATTTGCTAGGATAGTCCCATCTATCAAAGTTTTGACAATATAAAATTGTGAGAAGAATCTTCAAGATACACAATCAGTGTATTTCTTCTAGCAGAGCACATAGAGCCCCCTAATTATGGAGAAATTCTCCTCTCTTTTACAGGAGATTTATTCAACAACTTGAACTCATTGCTTACAGGAAATTATTCCAAACAAAATTAAGTCCCTTGTAATTTAGTTTAAAGCCATTTTATCTTGTCCTATGCACATCGGATTTTAAAAACAGCCAGCCAGCCTCACTGAATAAAGTATATTTAAAGACTGGCATGGGGGTGCCCGCGTTGCTCAGTTTTATTAAGCGTCTTCCTTTGGCTCAGGTCATGACCCTGGGGTCCTGGGATTGAGCCTGGTGTCAGGTATCCTGCTCAGTGGGGAGTCTGCCTCTCCCTCACCCTCTGCCCCTCTCCGCTGCTCATGCTCTCACTCACTCCCTCTGTCTCTCCCAAATGAATAAATAAAAAATCTTTAAAAAAAAAAAAAAAGACTGGCATGAAATGACTTTTGGAACCTTTCCCATGAAGTTGTATGGTTCTAGCTTTATTAACCTCTCAATGCCAGTTTTCATTTCTAGTCCTTTAATTATCTTCTGGATCATCTCTAAAGCACTTCCATTGTCTTTTGTGAGTCAGTTTTGCTTCAGTAAGTCCCCAACGGCTAAGAAGCATGTCAGGATTTATGTTTAGTTGTCAAAGCATTTTTGTCTCTTGATCTGTATTTCTTTGAAAACTCCAGACACAAGGGCAAAGTAAAGAGGAATCTTTCAGAGATACAGCTTTGTTTTTGTTTGTTTGTTTTGCTTTGTTTTGGGTATAATAAGATTACAATAGCTTTGCTAGTGAGCCAGAGATTCTTTATCTAATAGCATATTTCAAATTTAACTAAAAACAGAGACAAAACTTTGGTTACAGTATACTCCACAAATTCTGGATAGCCAGGTTTTTCACTTAGCTGAGATTTTCTTCCTTTAAGAACCTTAACTTTGTTAATTACCATTTGGGTGAAAATCTTTAAGGTGATAGAAATATTTTCCTTCAAACAGCAAATATACCTAAAATCTGAAACAGGACAGTAAGAGAACAGTTAGAAATTCAGTTTGTTTGGCATATAATGCTCTAATATAGTGGTAAATTGGTATAGATGATCTTTGGCCAGAATAAGTGGTGATTTGAAATACAGGTAGGGAGTTTATAATTTTTTGCAGATAGAAGGAAATCATTGCATTTTTTCAAAGTGTAAATGGGATGAACAGAGCTGAATTTCAGTAAGACTGAATTGGTATCCATGAATAAAATTGATTCTAAAGTAGAAAAACAGTTAAGAAATCTTAAGGAATACTTCAGAAGAAAATTAGTGAGAAATTCATTTTAATAAAATTAATTGAGAAATGTGAAGGCACAGACAGTTTTAGGAGAATTGTATAGTAGAATTTAGGAGAATTGTATAGTAGAAAATGGCAGAATTGTATAGAGATAAGAGATAGAGAGAAGAGGAATTAGAAGTGATCCCAGGGATTGTTAAAAGTGTGGTGACAGAAAGATGATGGTGCATTTATAGAAATAGAAAACCCAAGGATGAGAAACATTCATCAGAATGGTAAGAGTCAAAGCTAGATTTTAAAATGAGAGATGTGGCAAGATAATTAATGCAGTAAATACAGATTATTCATAAGGTTAATAACCATGAGAAAGATATAGGGTGTCAGCTTGAGATGATATAATTGAAAAAAAAATTAAACTGTGAGAGATTTAGTTGTAGGAAACATAATCCTTGTCTACAATAATAAAAAAAAAAATTATGAGACGTGTGGAAAAGCAATAAAATGGAGCCCAGAATCAAGAAAGTGAAAACAACAACAGAAATGAGCTACAGATGACGAAAATAGTAGAAGTAGTACTCAAGGACTTTAAAATAGCTTTTATAAATATGTCCAAGGTTTTGCCAGAATAAAATAAATAAATAAGTGAACAAATGGAAAATCTCAAAGACATCCAAACTATAAAAAAGAACCAAGATATTCTAGAACTATAAAAGCATAATATAGGAAATAAAAAATACATTAAATGTGATTAATATCAGAATTAACACTGCATTAAGAAATGATTGATGAAATTGAAGACAAGTGAGTAGACATTATCCAAAATAAAGCCAAGAGCAAAGAAAACAACTGACAAAAAGTGAATACTGGTGACCTATGGGACAGTATCAAATAGTCTAAAATATGTGTATTCAGAATTTTATAAGTACAGAAAGGAGAGAAAGGAGCCCAAGTGTATTTGAAGAAATAAAGGCCAATTATTTTTTAATATGTAATAAATATAATCTCAAATTCAAGAAACCCAGAAAAATCTCAAAAACAATAAATTAATAGACCATCAAACTGAGGCATATCATAAACTGTAAAAACCAAAAAGGTAGAGAAAATCCTAAAAGCAATCAAAGAAAAAAATGATGTATGATATCAATGCAACCACAATAACTACGAAGAGTCACTTTGATAGAAACAATGTGATACAGAACACAATGGAATGATATTTTTAAAGTGCTAAGAAAAAAAATCCAGAATCCTATACTCAGCAAAAAATAATTCTTCAAAACCAAAAGTGAAATAAAGGCATTTTCAGATAAACAAAAGCAGAATATTTGCTGTCAGTACAAAAGTACCAGAAGAAATATTAAAGGAAGTTTCCAGGTTGAAGAGAAATGATGCCAGCTGGAAACTTGGAAGTTTGAAAGGACTGAAGTTGAAGGGTTAAAAATGGTCAAGAAAGGTGTACGTGTGTGTGTGTGTATTTTAAATTTTCCTAACTTTTTTGAAAGACATTTGACTGAAGCAGAATCAACAGCAAATATTGTGCTATCCAAAATATATTTAGTAAGACATGAAAAAAAGTTTCTAAAATCAATGATCTAAGCAAAGTAAACACAACATCAATAGAAGAAAAAAATAATAGTATAAATTATTTATATGAAACAAAGAGAAAATCCTTAAAGCTAGGTTGGTTCTTGAAAAGATCATTAAAATTGTTATGCCCTAAGAACACTGATAAGGAAAAAACACACAGTACAAATATCAATAATAAAACAGGCAATGTGACCATAAACTCTATAACAATTAGAAAGACTGTAAGGAACTCTTGTGAAAAAAATTGAGCCCACCAACCATGACCCTACTTCTTTTTTTTTTTTTTTTTAAGATTTTATTTATTCATTCGAGACACAGAGATACAGAGAGAGAGCACGAGCAGGGGGAGAGGCAGAGGGAGAAGCGGCTCCCCGCTGAGCCAGGAGCCGGACATGGGGCTCGATCCCAGGACCCTAGGATCACAACCTGAGCCGAAGGCAGATGCCCAACCATCTGAGCCACCCAGGTGCCCCCATGACCCTACTTCTTACCATACATAAAAATAAGTGAAGATGGTTTGCAGACCTAAATGTCACTCCTAAAGCTACAAAGTTTCTAGAAGAAAAAAAAAAGCTCATTTTTGTGACTTTGGGATAGGCAGTAGGCTGAATGGTAGCCCCCCAAAAGTTATGGCAACATCCTAATGCTAGAACCTGTGTATATGACCTTGTATGGAAAACTATATGATTAAGAATCTTAATAGGGGGAGCTTATCTTGGATTATGCAGGTGGGCAGGAAATGCAATTACCTCTATCCTTATAAGAGAGAAATAGAGAGAATTTTGAGACAGGAAAGGAGGTGGCAATGTGACCCAAAATGAGAAATTGGAGCAACAGGACAAAGGAACTTCTGGAAGCTGCAAGGGACAAGAAAGAGTGTTTTCTAGAATCTTTGGACAGATTGTAACCCTGCCAGTATCTTGATTCCCAAGTTCTGGCATGTAGAACTGTGAGATAACATTTCTGTTATTTTAAACTATCACATTTATGGAAACTTGTTACAGAAGCCACAGGAAACTGATATAGCATAAAGATTTTTTTTTAAGATTTATTTATTTATTGGAGAGAGAGAGCATGCAGAGGGGTAGGGGCAGAGGGAGAGGGTGAGATAGAATCTCAAGCAGACTCCCCGCTGAGTGCAGAGCTAGCTGTGAGGCTTAATCTCATGACCCTGAGATCATGACCTGAGCTGAAAACAAGAGTGGGTTGCTTAACCCACTGAGCCATCCAGGCACCCCTAGGGTAAAGATTTCTTAAACAGAATGCAAAAAGCAGCAATGATGAGAGAAAAAAAAAGAAGAAAACTGAACATCAAAATCACAAACATTTGCTCTTCAAAAAATACATCATAAGAAATGAAACCAAAGAATGAGAGAAAATATTCTCAACACATGTATCCAAAAAAAAGACTCAACACTGGAACATGTAAAGAATTCCTACAAACCAATAACAGACAACCCAATTAAAATATGGGCAAATGACTTGGACAGATATATCACAAAATATGTTTTATAAATGACCAGTAAGCACATGAAAAGATGTTTGATATTCAGGAAGTAAAAATTAAAACAATAGCACTACAATACCTACTATAATGGTAAAATTAAAAAATAAAAACTAGCAATGCTAAATATTTGAGAAGATGAGGAGCAACTCTCAAATCTTACTGGTAATAATGTAAAGTGATATAAACATCTTGGAAAATTTTCAGCAGTTTTTAAAATAAAGTTAAGCATACACACATTTTATGATATAACAATCCTACTAGATATTTATACAGAAGAAATGAAAACATATATCAATAAAAATGCTTATTAATGATAACAAAAACTTGGAAACAATCCAGTATTCATCAATAGGAGAACAGATTTAAAATTTTAGTATATGCATTCCCCTGCAACAAAACATGGATAAATATTTAGGATATTATATGTGGTGAAAGCAGCCATACAAACAAATACATAGTATGATTACATTTATGTGAAGAATAGGCATTAGAAAATAGGCAAAGCTATTGAAAAATAAGCAAAACTAATCTGTGAGGATTGAAATAAATTAACGATTGTCTCTGCAAGGCAGTGGGAGGAATGAAATGGAAAGTAGTAATGAAAGTTTCTGTGGTGGTACTGGCAATGTTCTTTACCTTGATTGGGGAGTTTGATACACATCTGCAAAAACTCATCTAACTGTATACTTAGAGTGTATACATTTAATATGTAATAATACATCAGTTAAAAATAAATCTGCTAATTAATTTAAAAGTTTTTACATGCACAGTCTCTTTGTTAAAAAATTATCAAAAACATTATTTCAGCAAAAAAGAGTTAACCCTGAGTAAAGAGTGAGTTGCAAGAAGAGATGGCAAGCAAGCTTAAAAATATTATTAACCTAAAAATGCACTTAGGAATGTGGAATAAGAAATTTAGATAGAGTTTTTGGAGGTACTGAGCAGCAAGTTATGGTTCTTGTATTATTTAGGAGGAGAATAAAGATATTAACTAATTTCTTACTTTTTCAGAAAAATATGAAGCTAATTATGTTTTAAAATGTTAAGGTTAAGGTTGTGATAGAAATAAAAGCTGTAACTTCTAAATTAGCAGATGAAAAACAAACAGAAAACCTTATCAATTCAACAAGAAATCAGAAAAAGAGATTTTTAAAAAATGGTTCCTAAAAAACAATAAAATAGCAGAAATAAATCCAAACATATCAATAATCACAACAAATTTTTATTGATTCAGTGCACCCAGTAAAATACAGACACTATAAGACTGGATAAGACTATAATATTCACTATGTTATTTATGGGAGACACATGTAAGTTAAAAAGGAACACAAAGATTTAAAAGTAGAGGATTTAAAAATGATAAATTAGGAAAACAGAAAAAAAGCTGATGTCAGAGATGCACGTCAAAATTTTTTTATTGTGTTTAAAAAATACATTTTGACTAATTTGGGCTCATGCCAGGAATTCGAGACCAAAATAATATAAAAAATATGTGATTTATCCCATTAATGGATTGAAGAAAAGTTATATAATTTTAATAAAATTATTTAGTGCAGAGCTAGCTGTGCAGATAGTAAAATTAGAAAAATTGTAAACCCATAATTTAAAAAATGACTTATAAATTAGGAATTAAAGGGAAACTTTCTTAAATTCATAAAGGAAATCTACCAAGGACCTTTGCCAAACATCACATTTAAAGATACAAATCTTTGGGGTGCCTGGGTGGCTCAGTCATTAAGCGTCTGCCTTCAGCTCAGGTCATGATCCCAGGGTCCTGGGAACAAGCCCTGCATTGGGCTCCCTGCTCCGAGGGAAGCCTGCTTCTCCCTCTCCCACTCCGCCTGCTTGTGTTCCCTCTCTCACTGTCTCTCTGTCAAATAAATAAATAAAATCTTTAAATAAATAAATCAATAAATAAAAAATAGAGATACAAATCTTTATGATAAATACCTTCAAACCCCCAAGTCCTCACTAAATTCACTACTATTCAACATAATACTAGATATTATAACCAATGAACAAGACAAGGAAATTAAAAAGCTTAAGAATTGTAAAGAATAAAGTAAAATGATCATTTTCATATGATAATTTCAGAAAATCTAAAAATTAAGACTTGCAGGAATGCTTATACAAGGCAAATATACAAAAATCAATAGTGATAGTTCCAACCATCTATTTAGATCTGAGCTTTATTACAATGACCTATTTATTAGACATATTATTTATTTATTTTGTGATATCCCATATCACAATAGTGTTCAGATGTATTAGTTTAAAAATACAAGAAAATGTAGCAATAATATAATCATATATTTAATAGCCATAAAATCTAAAAAACCCCCACTAAATCTAAAAACCACTATGAACAAATCTAACAAAAGATTTACAAAATGTTATGGAGAAAGTTATTTATTAAAAGGCAGAAAAAGAAAAGCTGAATACACAGAGGGGAAATTATTGTTCATAAATTGGAAAATTTAATAAAGATGTCATTTTTAGCAAATGCATAAATTAAAATAGTTTTCAACACAATTCCAACAACAATGAACTAATAAAATGTTTTTAGAAAATTTCTGTGAATGGAAGATAGCAAAAGTATAAAAGCAGAACTAAGAATAGTCATGAAATTAATGACAGTGGTTGCTTCTGAGCATAGAGAAAGGGAAGGGGGCTGGCAGAGGGAACAAAGGAAATTTAAATCTCATTAGTCAAGTTTTACTCTTCATAATAACAGTATCTGAAGAACAAAATATGAACACTGTGAAAATTCTGGCTTAAGAATTTATTTTAGTGATATCTTTACTTTTTTCTATTGTTTAAACTTTTCAAATAAAAAAGAAACAATACTGGCCTTTTATTTTACAAGGTCTCCTCTAAATGTTAGTAGACAATAACAAGATGAATTTTCATTTTAATTCATTTCATTTATAATACATAAGGCTTCCACACACCTGAGTTACAAACAGGTGAAATTCTATACTGTTATAAAACTAAGAGGAAAATATTATCCTCCAAAAATAGAAGCTTATGGTAATTGATTATTAACACTAACTTTTACTATGAAGACTGACAGCACTGACTTTTATTGAAAGAGAGGAAAAGGACTCCATTTACTCAGTTATATTGTTTGCCCCCACTATACCAAGGGGATGTCTTAAGTCCTAGAAATTACCATAGTTGTTTAGAGATTGATTTCAATTATTAGGAGCTACATAAAACAAAAGCATTGCTTTTGTTCTAAAGTTATTATGACAAAATTACCAAGTGTATACCACTTACAAAGCATTCACTTATATGCTAGTCTCATGCTAGTCACTAAGCATTCTAAGCAATTACTTCAGCTGAAATTTTTTGGATACTGTTTTCTAGATGTAGAGCTGTTTCAATACCTACTTGTTCATGCTTATTCAACATCATATTGTCTAGACAAAATGAGTTGTGTAATTACTGGTTTTAATTACATTTCAAAACTTCACTGTATATTTATATTACTAAGAATCATTTTGTTCCAATTGTTATCAAAATATCAACTCTTACTGTTTTTAGAACCCGAGTTATCTAACAAGTGAGTGAATTTCATGAGGGGAGCAAAATATATTTTTAATTCCAATTAATGCTCATGTATTTAGTTAGTACTGAGAATGTAAAAAAAAAAAAAAAAAAAAAAAAGATTTCCATAAAGGAGAATCTCTTTCAAAAAAGAGGGAAGTCAGTCTTTCTTAAATAATATAATGGGTGTACTGTGGAATGTTATTGTGCTTTTAATTTGCATTTTCCTGATGATTATGTTGAACATATTTTCATGGGCTTATTGCTAATTTGTATATCTTTTGTGAAGTACCTATATAAAATTTTGTCTATTTTCTGTCTGGCTTTTGATATGTATATATTCCCAATCTCATGGGGAAAGCATTCAGTTTTTCACCATTAAGTATGTAAGTATGATGGTCATTATGGGTTTTTATAAATCCTTTTTATCAGGTTGAGGAAAAAAATCATGGTCTGCTGGGAACTTCTGATCATAAATGGTTGTTGAATTGTTCCAATGTTTGTGAGGGGGGATCTACTCGCTCAAATAATATATATATTTAGCTCAAATATATATATATAGTTTATATATAATATATATTATATATCATAAATATATTATATATTATAAATATATATTTAGCTCAATATATATATATATATATTGTGTCTATATTTAATCTATATATCTATATCACTCTCTATATATGTCATAAGATCCCCAAGGCTGTGGCTTGCCTTTTAACTACCTCAACAATATATTTCAAAGATCAGGAGAATTTTAATTTGATGAAGCCCAATTTGTCACTTTCTATAAAGTTTGTGTTTTTTGTGCCCCAATTTAGAAATCTTTGCCTATCTCAGTGCTTAAAGATTTTCTTCTGGTTTCTTCCAAAAGTGTCATAGATTTAGCTTCTACAATTACATCTGTGATTCAATAGGAGTTAATTTTTGTAGACAGTATGAGATAAGGATTAAAGTTAATTGTTTTCCATTTTGGTATCCAATTGTTCTAACAGAATTTACTGAGAGAACTATCCCTTTTTGAGAAGACTATCCCTTCTCCATGAATTGCTTTGGCACTTTTGTTGAAAATAAGTGATCACAAAAAATCTATTTTTTTTTAAGATTTTATTTATTTATTTGACAGAGAGAGAGAGAGCACAAGTAGGCAGAGAGGCAGGCAGAGGTAGAGGGAGAAGCAGGCTCTCCGCTGAGCAGGGAGCTCGACGCGGGGCTCTATCCCAGGACTCTGGAATCATGACCTGAGCCGAAGGCAAACTTAACCAACTGAGCCACCCAGGCGCCCCTGTTAGGATCTATTTTTGAACTTACTGTACTATTCCATTGATCTATATGTCTAATCTTATTACCAATGCCACAATGTCTTGAATATTGTAGCTCTACAGTTTTGAAATAGTTTTGACCATTGAAGTTCCTTTCAGGGGTGCCTGGATGGCTCAGTCAATAGAATATGTCTCTTGATCTCTGGATTGTGAGTTCAAGCCCCATGTTGGGCATGGAGACTACTTAAAAAAAATAAAGTTCTTTCCATTTTGATATAAATTTAGAAACAGCTTTTTAATTTCTAAAAAAACTGGGGATATAATTGGGAGAGCATAGAATCTGTACATCAATTTGGGGAGAATTCTCATCTTAATATTATTGAATGTTCCATTTCTTGAACATGGTATATTTCTTCATTTATTTAGGTCTTTAAATTTCAACAAGACTTTGTAGTTTCCAGTGTATAAGACATATATTTCGTTAAAAATTTCCCTACATTATTTTATATTTCTGAACCTATTGTGAATGGCATTTTATTTTATTTATTTTATTTTTAAAAAAATATTTATTTATTTTAGAGAGAGACTTAGAGAGACCATGAATGGAAGGGGCAGAGGGAGAGGGAGAGAGAGAAATCAAGCAGACTCCCCGCTGAGCACAAGGTTCAATCCCATGACCCTGAGATCACGGCCTGAGCTGAAACCAAGAGTTGGATGCTCAACTGACTGCGCCACCGAGGCACCCCTGGATGGTATTTTAATTGCAATTTTATTTTTTTTGTTGTCGCTAGTACATAGAAATAAAACTGTTTTGACACACTGACTCTATGTCCTGTGACCTTGCTAACCTCAACTCTTATTTTACAATTTTTAAGGAGATTTTATTTATATGTAAACAATCATGTCCTTTGTGGATAAACAGTTTCATTTCTTCTTTTCTAATCTGCAGAACCTTTCTTCATTTTTCTTGGTTTACTGCACTGGTAGGACCTCCATTAAAATCTGAAGAGTGATTGTGTGAGGGGGATATTTTTGCCTCACTCCCAATCTTAGGGAGAAAGAACCATACTTTACCATTAAGTATGTAAGTATGATGTTAACTCTAGTTTCTTCTTTTTTAAAAAAAAAAAATATGCTTTTTATTGGTTGAAAAAAATCCCTTTTATTTCTAGTTTGCTGAGTTTTATCATGAATGGATGTTGGATTTTCCCATTTTTTTTTTGTGGCAAAAAACACAAAATTTATCATCTTAGCCCTTTTTATTAAGTATATAGTTTCATAGTATTAATTATATTTACATTGTTGTAAATAGCTCTCTATAACTTTTTCATCTTGCATAACTGAAATTCTATATCCACTAAAAAATAAGTTCCCATTCCCCTTACCCCCTGACCTGGCCTGGTAACCACCATTCCATTTTCTATTTCTATGAATATGACTACTTTAGAATCTTTAGATAAGTGGAATCATACAGTAGTACTTTTCCTTTTTTTTTTTAAAGATTTTTTTTTTTTAAAGATTTTATTTATTTATTTGACAGAGACAGCGAGAGCAGGAACACAAGCAGGGGGAGTGGGAGAGGGAGAAGCGGGCTTCCCGCTGAGCAGGGAGCCCGATGTGGGACTCGATCCCAGGACCCTGGGATCATGATCTGAGCCGAAGGCAGCCACTTAACGACTGAGCCACCCAGGCGCCCAGTACTTTTCCTTTTGTGACTGGTTTATTCCAGTTAGCATAATGTCCTTAAGTTTCATTCATGTTGTAGGTTGTGACAGAATTTCCTTCCTTTTAAGTCTTCATAGCATTCCATTATATGTTTATACCATATTTTTTTTATTCATTCATCTGCCAATGGACATTTAGGTTGCTTCCATCTCTTGGCTATTGTGAATAATACTGTTATAGACATAAGTGTGCAAATATCTTTTCGAAACACTCCTTTCTTTTGGATATGTACTCAAAGTGAGATTGCTGGATTATATGATGATCCTATTTTTAATTTTTTGAGGATCCTCCATACCATTCTCCATAGCAGTTGCACAATTTTGTACTCCTACAAATAGTGCAGAAAAATTTCCACTTCTCCACTTCCCCGCTAACACTTGTTATTTTCTATTTTTTTATTAGTACCATCCTAATGGATGTAAGGTAACATCTCACTGTAATTTTGATTTGCATTTCTTGGGTGATTAGTGATGGTGAACATCTTTTCTATGCTTATTGGCCATCTGTCTATCTTCCTTCAAGAAATGTCTAGTCTGCTTTTTTACTGGTTTCCAGCAATTTATGATTTGCTTTTGTGTAATTGTGTGTATGTGCATGTATGTTACACTATTTGATATTATCCCACATGTAACTGATGCACTATTCCTTTTTTTCCAAGCCATATTTCTTTTCTTCATTTTGGAGAGATTATATTTTATTGGCTTTAAGTTTATTGATCATTTTATTCTTCAGTGTTGAACCTGTTAATATCAATCAGTGAAATTCTTATTTCTAATACTTTATTTTTCATCTCTAGTTCCATGGTCCTTTTCTCTAAAATCTATTTTTCCCTCATTATGTTCATATTTTATTTTAAATACTTAAATATTATATAATAACTTTTTAACTTCTTCTTTTAGTTTTTAAGCTCCACCATTTTTTTTCCCCAGATTTTTGTTCCTCATACTGAGTCACAATTGCCTGGTTCTTGGCCTGCCTAGTAAATTTTTTAAAAATATTTATTTATTTATTTGTCAGAGAGAGAGAGAGAGAGAGACAGCACAAGCTGGGAGAGTGGCAGGCAGAGGGAGAAACAGATTCCCTGCTGGGCAAGGAGCCTGATGTCCCAGGACCCTGGTATCATGACCAGAGCCGAAGGCAGACACTTAACCAACTGAGCCACCCAGGCATCCCTGACTAGTAATTTTTATTGGATGTTGAACCACATGGATATCATATGCCTGAGTATCTAGATTTTTGTTGTCTTCCTTGAAATGTATTGAGTTTTGTTTTGATAGGCAGTTAAATTATTTGTTAAAGCTGAACCATTTGTAGGTCTATTTTTAAAGTTTTCTAGGGCAGGTCTAGAGTTGCCTTCACTTCAGAATCCAGGTCTAGTTCAGCTCTACTTCCAAGAAATCATACCTCTGGGGTCTTCACTGGACACCTAGCATAGCTCCAAGGGCTCTTCATTCAAATGTCAGAGCTCAATTTCTCCTTGTGTAAGTTCTGGGAATTGTTCAGCTTGTAATTCTCAATTGTTCTTTGCCTGGCTTTGTGGAATTTTACTATAATTATATCCAGCCTAATATTCAGAAAAGACTCAAGGGAACTACTATGCACATTTCTGGAGCTCTTTTTATGCATAGCTCTCTTCTTTATGAAACTCTGCTCTACAATTTCCAACTATCTCAGTCTGTCTGAACTGTGATCTTCATCTCAGTTCATCAAGGCCACTGTGTGTTTTTGTCCTCCCGCCTTCCTGTATTTGTGGTATGGAAATTGTCTCTAGGCAGAAAATTGGAGCAATTGTAGGGTACATCTTCTTTGTTTTCCTTCTCTGAGTCATCAAAATCCTGTGCAGCTTGATACCCAAGGTTTAAAAGCAAGTATTTCATATATTTTGTCAGTTTCTAATTGTTTATAGTATGAAGTAAGTCTCAGTATTCATCATTCCAACATCACTCAAAAAAGAAATTCATAACTGATTTTTACATTTGCAAGTATGAGAGTATTTCACATATACAGAAAATTATAGAAAGAGATATCCACATTAACCAGATTAAAAACTACTTTACTCTTATGGTCGAGATCATTTAATTTGAAAAGAAAAAAATGTTGCAGATGTAGTTGAAGCTGAAATCAAATCCATTTCTCTTTCTTTTATATTAGTGGCAAACATCGGTGTATATGCTTCCCAATCATATTTTAATACTTTCACTATAAATCTATTTGTCCAGAAACAGTATGTAACAAGGTTTTATTCAGATCTCATCTCCATAGCAGTTGCTCTCTATTAAATATCTAAGAGTCTTTTCCTGACCATTTAGAGCGCATCCTTGAGCCACTGACCAGAAGGTAATATTCATATAGACTACTGCCTCCTCCCTTACAGTCTTCACCTGTTTGGTGCCCCAATCCTACAAATTTCTGCCATATTAGCAGGGCCAAAATCCTTTATCTTCCTCTTCATCTCAGTAAGTGCTGCTTCAACTTGGGCATAACCAACTTCTACTGCGTCATGAGAGTTCCTCTAGTAAGAACGGTGCGACAAATGTAAAGCTCATATCTCATATTCCTTTTTTTTTTCCTCAAGGCTCACAGTATACACTGCCTGTTGTCCATACCAGAAATAATCAAAATGTTGCTTCATCCAGTTTTATAGTAGGAGGATAAGTCTGACTAGAAGTAGAAGTTTCCAGATGCACTTCAGAAAGTGCCATAACTGATTTTGTTATGTAATAATACAACACATTCATAGAACTTGTTCTAATCCAAAACTTGACTTCTGAAAATAAAATTCAGATATGCCATTTTCTCATCTCAAGTTTCCTTCCTTTTGGTTATATCAATCAATTATTCTCAGTAGTCTTCTGGGTTATATGACCCTGCATTTTTCACTATCCATAAGCTATCTTCATGTCATACACCGTTTTCCTCTTGCTTGATTTCCATAGTCTCTCCCAACCTCTGTTTTGATTATATCCTGAACTCCCTTGTCACATCTCCTCTGTTCCATCAACAGAATCATCAATTACCTTTTTTATTTCCAAATCCAAAGGACATTTTTTTGCTCCAATTTTGGCTTATCATTTACCATTTGACACTATTCTTGGAACATAGTATTCTTTTTTTTTTTTTAAGATTTATTTATTTATTTATTTGAAAGAAAGAGAGAGAGAGCAGAACAAGAGAGAGACATGAGTCGGGGGGAGGGGCACAGGGAGAAACAGGCTCCCCACCAAGTAGGGAGCCCGATGTGGGGCTCAATCCCAGGACCCTGGGATCATGACCTGTGCTGAAGGCAGACGTTTAACCAACTGAGCCACCTAGGTGCCCCAGGAAGTATACAGTTTTTTTTTTCTAATTATTTTGGGAGTACATTTTTGAAGACCACTGCTCATAACAACCCTAAGGGGTAGATAATAATAATTTATCCCCATTTTATAGATGTGGCACAAATGAGGCCCGGAAAGGTTAAACAAGTTGCCCTAGAACATACAGGTGCCCCTGAAAACATGATTTTTAAAGGACATATCAATTTTATAACTTTTTCTGATTTGGAAAATAGAACTATAAAGAAGAAATAGAAATTACTCAGAGATAATCACTGTTAACATTTTGGTGGATTTTATTCTATTGTTTTAAATATGGATATGATACATTTATATTTTTAAATAAAGAATTGGCATTAAAGACAGAAGAAAGAGAAATTAAGGAGTCAATCCCATTTACAATTACACCCAAAACCATAAGATACCTAGGAATAAATCTAACCAAAGAGGCAAAGAATCTGTACTCAGAAAACTATAAAATACTCATGAAAGAAATCGAGGAAGACACAAAGAAATGCAAAAACATTCCATGCTCATGGATTGGAAGAACAGATATTGTGAAGATGTCAATGCTACCTAGAGCAATCTACACATTTAATGCAATCCCTATCAAAATACCATCTACTTTTTTCACAGAAATGGAACAAATAATCCTAAAATTTGTATGGAATCAGAAAAGATCTCAAATAGCCAGAAGAATGTTGAAAAAGAAAAGCAAAGCTGGTGGCATCATAATTCTGGACTTCAAGCTCTATTACAAAGTTGTAATCATCAAGACAGTATGGTACTGGCACAAAAACAGACACATAGATCAATGGAACAGAATAGAGAGCCCAGAAATGGACCTTCAACTCTATGGTCAACTAATCTTCAACAAAGCAGGAAAGAATGTCCAATGGAAAAGACAGTCTCTTCAACAAATGGTGTTGGGAAAATTGGACAGCCACATGCAAAAGAATGAAACTGTACCATTTCCTTACACCACACACAAAAATAGACTCAAAATGGTTGAAAGACCTAAATGTGAGACAGGAGTCCATCAAAATCCTAAAGGAGAACACAGGCAGCAACCTCTTCAACCTCAGCCACAGCAACTTCTTCCTAGAAACATCGCCAAAGGCAAGGGAAGCAAGGGCAAAAATGAACTATTGGGACTTCATCAGGATAAAAAGCTTTTGCACAGTGAAAGAAACAGTCAACCCCAAAACCAAAAGACAACCAACAGAATGGGAGAAGATATTTGCAAATGACATATCAGATAAAGGGCTAGTATCCAAAATCTATAAAGAACTCATCAAACTCAACACCCAAAGAACAAATAATGCAATCAAGAAATGGGCAGAAGACATGAACAGACATTTCTCCAAAGACATCCAAATGGCCAAAAGATACATGAAAAAGTGCTCAATATCGCTCGGCATCAGGGAAATGCAAATCAAAACCTCAATGAGATACCACCTCACACCAGTCAGAATGGCTAAAATTAACAAGTCAGGAAATGACAGATATTGGCGGGGATGTGGAGAAAGGGGAAACCTCCTACACTGTTGGTGGGAATGCAAGCTCGTGCAGCCACTCTGGAAAACAGTATGGAGGTTCCTCAAAAAGTTGAAAATAGAGCTACCATATGACCCAGCAATTGCACTATTGGGTATTTACCCCAAAGATACAAAAGTAGGGATCCGAAAGGGTACGTGCACCCCGATGTTTATAGCAGCAATCTCCACAATAGCTAAACTGTGGAAAGAGCCAAGATGTCCATCGACAGATGAATGGATAAAGAAGAGTGGTATATATATACAATGAAATATTATGCAGCCATCAAAAGGAATGAGATCTTGCCATTTGCAACAATGTGGATGGAATTGGAGGGTATTATGCTGAGCGAAATAAGTCAAACAGAGAAAGACATGTATCATAGGACCACACTGATATGAGGAATTCTTAATCTCAGGAAACAAACTGAGGGTTGCTGGAGTGGGGGGTGGGGTGGGAGGGATGGGGTGACTGGGTGATAGACACTGGGGAGGGTATGTGCTCTGGTAAGCGCTGTGAATTGTGTAAGACTGTTGAATCCCAGATCTGTACCTCTGAAACAAATAATGCAATATATGTTAAGAGAAAAAAAAAAAGAAGAAGGTAGCAGGAGGGGAAGAAGGAAGGGGGGGAAATCGGAGGGGTAGACGAACCACGAGAGACGATGGACTCTGAAAAACAAACTGAGGGTTCTAGAAGGGAGGGGGGTGGGAGGTTGGCTTAGCCTGGTGATGGGTATTGAGGAGGGCACATTCTGCATGGAGCACTGGGTGTTATGCACAAACAATGAATCATGGAACACTACATCTAAATCTAATGATGTAATGTATGGGGATTAACATAACAATAAAAAAATTAAAAAAAAAGAATTGGCATTATATGGCATATATGTGTATATGTCCATGTATATCTACAGTTTACAGAGTATATGCGCATATATGCATGCATAAATGTATGGATTTGTGAGTGTACATAGGTATATATGTGTATATGTGTTTATATGTATATATTTATATCAACATTCTCAGTAACTATTGTTTTGTGAGCATGGTGGTAAAAATATACTTTTTTCCCAGCTTTACTGAGATATAATTGACCTATAACCTTACATAGTTTAAGATGTACAGTGTAGTGATTTTATATATGTATTTTTGCAAAATGATTACCACAATAAGGTTAGTTAACATATCCATCACCTCACATAGTTACAATTTTTTTCTGTGGTGAGAACTTTTATTTATTTATTTTTTCTTTTTTCAATTTTTTTTTATGTTATGTTAGTCACCATACAGTACTTCATTAATTTTTGATGTAGTGTTCCATGATTCATTATTTGTGTATAACACCCAGTGCTCATCACAACACATGTGCTCCTCAATACCTGTCACCAGGCTAACCCATCCCCCCCCAGACCCTCAGATCATTTCCCGGAGTCCATAGTCTCCCATGGTTCATCTCACCCTCTGATTTCCTCCTCTTCAGTTTTCCCTTCCTTCCCCTAAAGTTCTCCATGCTATTCCTTATGTTCCACATATGAATGAAACCATATGATAATTGTAAGTCAAGCAGATAACATAGTATTCCTTTAGCTTCAATCCTTCCTTCTTTCATTACTAACAGCTCAATGTTCTTTGAGGTTCTTTTTCTTCTACTCATTGCTTCAATCTAATTTTTCTAGGTTGTCTCCTTTCTTTCTATATACTCTTCTTGAGGAATCACTTTCACTCCAATACTTGTAAAAGTGAAAATTAAGCTAATGTAATAAAGAGACCCTATCATTCAATCACTTAAAAAACAAAGATATTTTTTCAATGTCACATAATAATTCATGGTAAACATTTCAGGCTAGTGGAAAGCTTTGTGCAAGGGGCCCAGGTTTTCTCCAAATCCCTGCTTCACTATCCTATAGGTATTTGCTGTGGTCTCCATGGCCAAAGCTTAGTTGTTCCAGGTTCCAATTATTCATACAATGGGAAGAAGAAAAAACATAGAGAAATATTCCAGATGCTGCCATTCCAGTTCCGGAAGCTACTATATTCTCTTAAATACCATTAGCACACCTATCATTTTCACCTTTGGTCCATTTTCTATACATAAAAATACATATCTGCTCATGTCACTTAAAAGCAATGGTTTAAAAGATAAAGTCCATACAAGATTAATATACAGAAGTCTACTGAACTTCTACACAATAACAACAAAATAGCAGAAAGAGAAATTAAGAAAACGATTCTATTTACAATGGAACCAAAAAGAATAAAATACCTAGGAATAAACTTAACCAAGGAGGTGAAGGACTTGTACTCTGAAAATTATAAAACACTGATGAAAGAAATTGAAGATGATACATATAAGTGGAAAAATATTCCATGCTCAAAGATCAGAAGAACAATGTTAAAATGTCCATACTACCCAAAGCAATCTACAGATTGAATGTAATCCCTATCAAAATACCAATAGAATTTTTCACAGAACTAGAACAAATAATCCTAAAATTTTTATGGAACCACAAAAGACCCAAATTGCTAAAGCAATCTTGAGGAAGAAAAAAGCTGGGGGTATTACAATCCCAAATTTCAAGATATACTATAAAGCTATAATCATCAAAACAATATGATATTGACACCAAAACAGACACATACATGATTGAGACAGAAGAGAGCCCAGAAATAAACCCATGCTTAAATAGTCAATCTATGACAAAGGAGGCAAGAATATACAATAAATCGTGCTGGAAAATTGGACAGGTACATAAAGAAACTGAATCACTTTCTTACATCATATGCAAAAATAAACTCAAGATGGATTAAAGATGTAAATGTAAGACCTGAAACCATAAAAATCCTAAAAGAAAATATAGGTAATCATCTCTTTGATATCAGCCTTAGTAACATTTTTCTAGATATGTCACAGAAAACAAAAGCAAAAATAAACTATTGGGACTACACTGAAATAAAAAAATTTATGCACCTGAAGGAAACCACCAACAAAATGAAAAGGCAACCTACCGAATGGAAGAAGATATTTGCAAATGATATATCTGATAAGGCGTTAATATCCAAAATATATAAAGAACCTATACAACTCAATACACACACACACACACAATCTGATTAAAATGGGCAGAAGACATGAACAGACATTTTTCCAAAGATGACATACAGATGGCCAATAGACACATGAAAAGATGTTCAGCATCACTAATCATCAGGGAAATGCAAATCAAAACCACAATGAGATATCACCTTATACCTGTCAGAATGGCTAGAATCACAAAGATGAGAAATAACAAGTGTTGGAAAGAACATGGAGAAAAGGGAACTCTCATGCACTGCTGAGGGGGAATATAAATTGGTGCAGCCACTGTGGAAACAGTATGGAGATTCCTCAAAAAATTAAAAATAGAAATATCATATGATCCAGTAATTCTACTACTGAGTATTTACCCAAAGAAAATGCAACACTACTTCAAAAAGATATATGTTCTTCTATGTTTTTTGCAGGAAGTATTATTTATAATAGCCAAGATATGGAAGCAACCCAAGTGTCCATCCATAGATGACCGGTAAAGAAGATGTGGTATATGTATGTAAGGGAATATTACTCAATCATAAAAAAGAATGAGATTTTGCCATTTGAGACAATGTGGATGGACCTAGAGGATATTATGCTACGTGAAATGAAACATACAGAGAAAGACAAAAATTGTATAATTTCACTTATATGTGGAATCTAAAAATCAAAACAAACCAACAAACACACATAACAACAAAAAGCAGAAACAGACCCACAAATACAAAGAACTGATGTTTGCCATAAGGGAGGGGGTGAGGAGATGGGCTAAATGGGTAAAGGGGAATGGAAGGTACAAGCTTCCAGTTGTGGAATGGATGAAGGGCACAGCATAGGGAATATAACCAGTGGTATTGTAATAGCATTGTCTGGTGACAGATGGCAGCTACACTTGTGGTGAGCAGAACATAACATATAAAGTTGTTGTATCACTATATTGTACACCTGAAACTAATGTAACAATGTGTGCCAACTATACTTTAATAGTAATAACAATAATAATAAAGTCAAGACTCTGAAACTTGGCTCATAAATCTCTCCACATTCTGGCCCTTAATGCTCAGCTGTATCCAGGGTCACTCTTTCATATTTTTGAACTCTATAGTCCAGCATTATTGAACTAATCTCAGGTTCTTGGTATAATATGGTCTTTTTTCATCTGGGTTTCTGTATATGCCATTCCCTTTGTCTAGATATCATTTTCTACTTTGCTTGGCTATTTTCCACCTTTCACTCATTGTTCAGGTTTCAGCTTAAATTTTACTTCCTCCAATGAATGTGTAGGAGACATTAATGTAAATAATCAGGGAAATAATTGAAAGAGAATGTATAAAATACAATGAGAAATGTCAGTATAATCCCTAAGTTAGAAAGCTATTATGTATGCACTCATTGGCTGTAGTTTTTAGTACAAGTTCTGTTGCAGATGGCCAGCACATTTCACCAAAAACTGAGAAATCTAAACTAAGATTCACTAAAATTAGGTATCATCCAGTTATAAACATTTATATTCATATTCCTGTATCTGAATGTGGTAGTATAGAAGAAGCACATGGACCTTTATTTAGGCATTTTCCCCTTGCTCAATTGCCATACTGTTTTAATGCCCTCAAATACATTTTTCTTAACAGAACATAGCTAGTGAGACGTCTTCTATAATGTTAGTTCAGTTAACGTTTTAAAAACTGAAATCAACAGTGCATGTCCTATTGTTTCCACATGGAAATGGGTAGTTTGGCCTGGGTATCTTGGCACAAATGTTATATTTATTTTTAATCTGACTCATCTCCATTTCAACTTGAAAAACTGCCTATATGTCATTGTTACTGCCAGAAATATTTCATCAAATTCTGCACTTTATCAAATTTCCAAAAAGGTGGGGGGAAATTCTAATTTTTGTTAGGTGGTCTTAGTAATTTCAGGCTTGGGACAATCTTAGAAAATTTTTTTTTTCTTTTTGACCAATATCTTTATTAAAATGTTTTCAGTATAAAAATTTATCCCAATAAGCTCCATTAACTATATTGGCATTCATCATACAGCTTTTTATTCAGAACTTCTTTTACATACCTCTTTTGTTTTATATAGGGCTGATTATGTATCTTTTTTATCCTGTATAGGATTGATTCTACGATTTTCAATTTCTCAACTAATTATTTCATGATATAGAGGAAAATACCTGTTTTACCTTTACATAGCTCTTAAGACAGTGCATAGCACATAATAAGTGCTCAGCAAATAACTGAGAAAAAAGTCTATGGACACTAGTGAAGTGACCAACATTGGAATATTTCCTCAAATACAGGAGGAAACGATGCATGAATATAAAATATTGCTATTTTAAGTATGTTTTATTACTTTCTTCCAAAGAGAATCATTTCCTAAACTAATCTCTGTAAGTTTCTGATTATAAGTAAATAAACACTAAAAAAATAATTTATATGATGGTGAAGAAAAGAATCAAAATATTAAATGCCACATGCTGTGATTGTTCCTGTGAAAGAAATAACCCATGTGTCTTCATAACAGGGTTGTATTAGTCTTAGTAATATGCTAGCTTCTTTTTATTGCACCCAAATAGTCTCTTGAATTTCTGGTGGTGAAGAATAAAATTTTCTAGAAAAGAGCACAGAGTAAAGTTCACAGTGTAGTAAACAAGTATATACTTGGTTTACTTGTTACATGGGGGGAAAATAACAAAATAATTTTGTTTTCATGGAGAAAGGAGACTCCATGAAAATGGAACAAAGTCAGGTTAACTACAAAAGTAATGCCTCTGAGGGAAGGAAGGCTGGACATGGTGACGTGGATCAGAGTCATGTGAAATTCCACGAGCCCTCTATTTCTTCGTCCCACTGAGCATGTACACCAGTTTGGCAGCAAATGGTATCACAGGAGATAATATGGGGGTTGTTTTAATCCTATCTTATTTCAGGTGATTTTGTAAAGTCAGAAGTATTTAATTTTTTTTCTTACTTACTTGGAAACTAGCAAGAAGAGAATATATTATTTACCCCACAATACATACTGTTGTATTCTGGCCTGAACCTCTCAGAGTCTCCAACAGAAAAAAATGACATGCCAGTAACTTTAAGAGATACAGGGTTTCATTAACAATAGGGATCATATGGAAGATTGTCTGTCACAACTGTGAACACCAGCTTCAATGCTGAAATATCATTTTTGTGTTCGTGCAAATAAATGTCTCAAGTGCTTTTCAAAAGAATGAAAATGAAAAGGGAAGGAAAGACTAGAATTACTTAAGATCCAGATGGAGATGATGGGGTTCTTATATCATTCATGAATTTATTTACCCAGGATTTTTCCAATATCATGGGCCTGTAGAAAAGGATTTGTGTAAAGTTCACAAGCATATTTTTAAACAAACTTTCACTGAAACATGGGCATTGTTGATTCTTGGACCAAATATCAGAAGATAGTTAAAGAGATGAGCATCAGGGTACTAAAGCAGAAGATCAAGCATCAAATTTCCTCAAATATCTACTGTTCTAGAATCCTTTGGATAAGTGCATTAACTTTTAAAAACATGAAATTACAAACAGCGCCCCACTTCTCTTTCCAAAAAATGTTAAGCTAGGGGCACCTGGGTGGCTCAGTTGTTAAGCGTCTGCCTTCGGCTGATGTCATGATCCCGGGGTCCTGGGATCGAGCCCCGCAATCAGGCTCTCTGCTCAGCCAGGAGCCTGCTTTTCCCTCTCCCGCTCCCCCTGCTTGTGTTCCCTCTCACTGTGTCTGTCAAATAAATAAATAAAATCTTTTTTAAAAAATGTTAAGCTAATTAGCTGGCTAGAATAGACATTTGTACTCTTCATCCTCAACAGTTCTAAGATTTCTCACAGGTTACACCCAAGTTAGTAAGGAAAACCAGAGGACAAGACTCAGAGAGACAGACACTGCCAAAAATGTCTTGCTCCCAGTTTTTAAACCTCTACTAAAGTGGTGACTATGTGCACACTTAAATATTCCCAGCATACTGGAATCTGATGGTGAGATTTAGAAAACTGTATGAGTTTCAAATGGTTTGGCATATTTTTTTTTCCTTTGAAGTCAGGGAATTTAGGTAAAACTATTGTTAGATTATAGTTAGGTTAGTGAACATTTTGGGAGGAAGTACACATTTTTACGAGGTCTGGTGATTTTTCAGCATGTTGTAATTTCCAGGCTTGGTGGAGTTTTCCAGCAGAATCTACTGTGTAACATTTACAAAACATTGCTTATAATTGTGTTAAATATACCAAGATAAATCTTTAAAATATCACTTACCTCAACAATAGAGAATTTTAAAACGTGCATGTGCACACACACACACACACATGCACTTTCTAAACTAAACTTTTTAATGGAGTGGCAGACATATTTAACCACTCCAAGGGCTTGGAACTACTAACTTTGTTTAAAACTAACCATATTGTTTAAAAAGGCTTTGTGTTTGACTTTGAGTGTACTGACGGCTGGGGAAATGCGAGGAACATCTAAGAAGTTTTTTTTTTTTAATTTTATTTATTTATTTGATGGCGCGCCTGGGTGGCTCAGTCGTTAAGCGTCTGCCTTCGGCTCAGGTCATGATCCCAGGGTCCTGGGATGGAGTCCTGCATCGGGATCCCTGCTCAGCGGGAAGCCTGCTTCTCCCTCTCCCCCTCCCCCTGCTTGTGTTCCTTCTCTTGCTGCCTCTCTCTGTCAAATAAATAAATAAAATCTTTAAAAAAAAAATAAAAATAAAAACTAAAAAAACAAAAATAAAAGTTTTATTTAGTTATTTGAGAGAGAGAGAGCACAAGAAGCAGGGGGAGCAGCAGAGAGAGAGAGGGACAAGCAGGCTCCCCACTGAGCAGGGAGCCCAACCCGGGCCCGATCTCAGGACCCCAAGATCATGACCTGAGCCAAAGGCAGATGCTTAACCGACTGAGCAACCCAGGTGCCCCTAAGAAGTTGTTTTTAAGAGAAAGAATAATTCTTTACAGGAGTTAGTGTTTTCATGGCCTGGTTCCCTTAGAGACCTGGCTCTAAGAATTCAGTTATGAGCAACAGAACTGAGAAACGCCAACTCTCTCATCTCCTCATAAGTTTTGAAGACCTGAGTCTTCTGGAAGCAGGTGTGGGGCACATTAAAAGCACTGATCCTGGAAGTTTCAAAGGAAGCTGAGAAATAAGTAGTCATCTAATTTCCCTACAACTTTGCCTGGAAATCTCACTAGGAAAATAGAACAGGGAAATATATATACATATTTATCTATGTTGAAATAGTATTTAGTCTATGTAATTAAAAATTTTGCATTTATAGATTTGCCATTGGATGATGCTCTTGTGTTTTCAGTAAGAAAATATAGTTTGAATTAGAGTTTACTGTCACCATAAGTCTGACCAGATGGTGACAAACAGTAAGATTACAATGGCAAATTTGGAAAATAGACATCTTTTAAAGAGCAGCACTGGGAAAACTAGAAGGCAAAAAAGTGAAGCAGAGAAGACTGGACTATCTCTATGTTATTCTGGTGTGTAAGTGCTGTGGACAGGGTGATATCTTGATTTAATAACCAAGTGGATGTCGGTTGCTGTTGGTCCCAGTATTACTTTTATTTATGGCCTTGCCTTCTAACATGCAAAATAGGCCATGAGGTGTCCATTGCCTCAAAGAAATGTCACAATACATCTGATAATTTAAAATTCATGCTTTCAACTTTTTAATTGCAAAAAGCCAAAATCCACTAGAAAGAGGGCAAAAGACTTTGAGGATACATGACCATGATGAGTCGGAGGATCTGTTTTCTTCCGCACTTTAGGAAACTATATGTGATTGCACTGTGGGAGAAAAAGGAAGAATAGAGGGGAAATACAGTATTAAATACCTGTTGCCTCTGAGATGGAGCCACTGCCTATACCCTGGATCTAAGCACTCTTGAGAGAAATATTATATACATTAATATTTTGTATTTTATATACAAATTGGTGAGATATCAATTTATTTCATTTTCTCTTCATAAATACAAATGGGCAACTAAGTATCACAGAAATATTAGAGGAATGCAACCTAAAAGGAAAACACCAAGAGAGGAGATTAAATAGAGTGGGAGAAGAGCAAGAGGAAGATTTATTCTAAGGAACTGCCTCACACAATTGTGGAGCCTGGCTAATCCAAAATCTTCAGTGTAGGCAAGCAGCCTGGAGACCCAGGGGAAGGCTGCTATTACAACTTGAGTCCAAAAACAGTCTGGAGAGAATTTCCGTTTCCTTGGGGGATCCCAGTCTTTTTTCTCTTAAGGCCTTCAAGAGATTGAATGAGGCCCACCCACATTATGGAGGGGAATCTGCTTGATTCAAATCTACTGATTTAAATGCTAATCTCATCTAAAAACAGTAACTTCACAGCAACATTTAGACTAGTTTGACCAAATATCTGGGTACTGTGGCTTACCCAATTTGACACATAAAATTAATCATTATAAACATTAAAACTTTCAGCAGAAGGGCTGGAAAATAAAACTTAGGAAATTTACCAGAATGTAAAAAGAAGAGCAAAAGCATGGCATATATGAAAGCAAATGGTTGTGAGTCTTAAGATTACAAGGGATCACAAAATAGCTAGCAGTTGTTAAAAAATGAAAGATGACTGGTATCTAAAAAATTCTTCTGAAATTTCAGAACATCAAAATAGAGAAAAGATTCTAAAACTTTTCAGAGGGAAAAAATCACTTCTGAAGGAATATGAATCATACTGGCATCAGAATTGTCATCAGCAACCACTGGATGTCAGCAGACAATGATGCAATCCCTTCAAAATTTGAGGAAAAATGTGAAATGTCAAATTCTATTCCCAGGCAAACTATCAATCAAATCAGTCAGGAAGAAGAAATTTTCAGCCATGTGATGACTCAAAGTTTATCTCCCACACAGTCTCACTTAGAAACTTATTTCAAGGTTTTCTCCAGCAAATCAAGAGGTTGAAAAAAAGTATCAAATGAAAAGACCACACTACATATACCTGAGGCAAATAAACCAAATTTATTACTTGCTAAACAGAGAATTGTGGGTATAGAATGCAATCTATGAACAAAGGAAAGAGTAGACTTTATGTAGGCCCTGAGGAAGGTGGATTTAGGTTAGTTAGTTATGCTGACTCAGAAGCATCTGGAGTGAAGCATCCACTGCTCGGGCAACCATGGGAGGCCTGAGTGTATAAGTGACACTATCACTGATTGAGAGGGATTCATTTAAAACCTGTTCAGAGGTATCCTATTTATGATTTGGATTTTGGGCAAGAATAATAAGTCAGTATTTGATGGCAAAAAAAACAATCAGTATTTTCTCAATCTTGGAAAAGAGGAGATTTTATTCTCAAAAGATGACGGTACAGGGCTCAGGAAAGTAGATCCAAGCAAGAGAAAAGAGAAGTACCAACTAAGTCCTATTGAATCAGGAGGTTGGAATTCTGTAGGAGAGAGGTATTTAACACAAAGGGGGATTAAATAAAATATAAAGTATATATGAGATTTCAGAGGGAAAAGGTGATGTGGTTCAAGAATCACCATTATAAGAACACACTTTGGGAGCCAACTGGCTGTGTTTGAGTCCCCTCTCTGTTGGTCACACATCTTTACTGTGTGACCTAAAGCATGCTACTTAATGTCTCTCTGCCTCTTGCTTCATTTGTAAACTGACTATAGGAATAGTATCTATCTTACAGACATGTGAAGACCACACAATGTGTATTGTTATCTATTGCTTTCTTACAAATCACTGCAAAATTTAGTGGCTTAAAACAATGGTAAGCATGTATTATCTTTTATAATTTCTGTGGGACAAGAAGATGCATAGGCTTGGCTGGGGAGACCTGACTCAAGGTCTGTGATAATGTGGCAATCAGGATGGGGCTACACTGGATCACTCACTGGTGCTGGCAAGTTAGTGCTGGCTATTGACAAGAGACCTCAGTTCCTCTCTATGTGGGCCTCTCCCAGAGATGCTGTGTCCTTATGATGTCATGGCTGTGGCTGGCTTTCCCAAGGGCAAATGATAGAGAAGAGCTTGGCAGAGGCTATCCTCTTTATGACCTAATTTCAGAATCATCACATCACTTCTTATTCTACTCAATAGAATGAATCATTCTGTCCAGGCTGAATTTGAGGGAAGTGGATACAAAAGGAGGTGTGCCAATGAATTTATACATATTTTAAACCTATTACATATATCGAGTGCATAGAACAATCCTTGACATAAAATAATATGTAAGCATTCGGTATTGTTATTTTCTTTATAAAAATTATAAACATTTTTCAGCTGCTTGGCTGTGGTATACAGAAATATATTTGACTTTTGTACATTTATTTTTACCTGGTATTTTTAAAAATTGTCTTATTATTTTGAACAATTTGTTCATGGATTTTTGGGGAGGCTTTCTGTGAAATCAACCACAATATCTACAAATAAAGAATATTTTATTTCTTTCAAATCCTTACATATTTTCTTTCTTTCTCTAGTTTGGCTGTGCTGGTTAAGATCTTCTGTACGATGTTAAAAGTAGCAATGATAATGGGAATTCTTGGTTTGTACCTGATATTCAAGGACATACTTTTAACCATTAAATTGTGATGTTGGTAAGATGCCTTTTGCAGATACTCTTTGTCAGTTAATTTTTTTTGTGTGTGTGGACATGGCTTGCTAAGAGGTTTTTTTTTTTTTTTAAATCATACATGGATATTGAATTTTATTTTATTTTTCTGAGGCTGCTAATTTTCTTTTCTTATAATGTGGTAAATTACATATTCACCTTTCCTCTTCATCGCATCATTCCAGAGCTAAGTAGGGTCCCATCCTGAGGTTCCTGAATGAAGTAGACCAGGATTGAGGGCCAAGTCAACTCAGAAAGTAGACCTTTGATAATTAATTGTTCACAGTTTTGTCTCTTGCAAATCCCTTTGTAGAAGATAAATTAAAAAAATTAGGATATGCATTTATTTTAACCATTCTTTCCTAGAATTAAATTTTTTCTGCTATGTATTTAGTAAAAATATTCTCTTGTTTTTGCAAAAAGAGCTCTTATAATAAGCCTTCCATAGTACTTCCCATGCAGTGAAATAGTTATTTGGGTCTTTCTGTAGAAAATACCAAAAATGAATTAATATGGAAAAATTACATTTTCTTTTTTAACGTGTTTAAAACAATGTGGTCAAATACACACACACACAAATACACACGTGCACACATTCAAACAAGCAGTGACTAACTTTAAGTACAGAAACAGACTGTCTTCCTAAATTAATCTTTCAGTTTTGTATTTCATAATTATTAGTTGTTTTTTCCTTAAGTAGGAAGGTGTAGCCATGGAGAAGTGTGAGTTCTGCTTTCCCTCAGGGCTCTTGTGAACAAAACATAACATCACAGAGCTGGAACCAGGCAGTATATCAGCCTGCATTCAGTGAAGCAGAAACACAGCCTTATTTTATAAGTTTCCTCCTATAATTAAGAAAAAGAAAGAAAGAAAGAAACTAGCTTTTCTGTTTTTTCCTTGGAATTGAGCCCTGTTGACCTTAAAGATTTTAACTTTTCCCTACTTAACACCACAACAGGTAAGAATTGCTGGTGAGTAGCCAGCTGGAAAAACAGAACAGCCTCCCCTGAAACTCACTTTCCTTCTTTTAAGGTTAAGCTGGATGGAAGGGGCTTGTTCTTTGTCCAGTGGTCAGTGTTCTCAGAACATCAGGACTGTCACAAGGAATTGCAGGTGTCAAATCCCAATAAATGTCAAACAAGTTGTTGATTTCACCAATTTTGCATCCTGTGCCTCTCCTAGGAGAGTGAGGGTTGATTTAAGGAAAAGGGTGTATGGGAAAAGCTCGCTAAGTCTTTGTACATTTTGGCAAGACATAAAGAAAGGCAAAGTTGGCGAGAGACAGAATAATAATTACTACCATGTTTGCAGTGCCTACTATATGCCAGACATTTATAAACATAATTTCATTTATTCTTTTGCCACTCCAGGGGGTAAGCGTTGTTATCTCCAGTTTACATATGAGAAGCTGATGCTCAGAGAATTTAAGTAAATTTTACTTCAGTTAGTGGTGGAGCTATAAATGCAGTTCTATCCAAGTCTGAAGTCTACACTGCTCTTTGCCTTGGTCATTCCACATGATACATTTTCATTTATGCTTCCTTTTGTTTGAATACATTGTCAATTGCCAATTGTATTTAAAAGTATAAGCAGGTTTTAACAGGCAAATATAACAGTAAATGAGCTAGAATAATCAGTCATATGTGCTTTGAGTAATACTGCATCCAGGACTTTGTTGACAAGATACCCCTCTATTTGAGGTGCTATTATAAGATAGTATCCTGCCAAGTGTTCTAAATTCAATAGGTTATGGATTTTAATAGGCATTCTCCTGAGGCAAACAAGCAGCACATTTTTTTATGGACCATTAAAAACACCATTCTAATATAAAGACCCTTTCAGATTTCATAAGTTTGATTGGTTGTCATTGGTTTATGATCATGAACAAATTACTAACCAATAATAAGTGAACCAGTTCCAACAATTCTATTAACTTCAAATGATACCACCACCTGCATTAAAACTGTTGGAGAAATAACAGACTGCCTTTCAATAGATACTTGGACAACTGGTTGTTACATTTCCAAATTTATGCTTTTATAAAACATTATTCCGTTTTTATTTCTGCAAGCAATTATTTTTCTATGAATAGCTGTGAACGCAGGCTTTCTGGAATTCAGAGAACTAAACTTTTTACAAAAGTAAGATACCTAAATAAAATGCAACAGCCTAATTTTATAGACTTCCAACTTTGTTCTAAGGCAGTTGTGAGTAGGGGGAAGAAACTGGTTGTATCAAGAGGGATTCTTGCACAGTAGTGCATGGATAAGATAAGCACAGTTTCCCTACCTTATGTGGGAGGTAAAAATAGTGTGAGACTGAGCTTCAATTTGGAATAACTATATATATAAAAAAAAAAAACAAAGAAGAAAACTATGATCTTACATAATATAGCCCCAATTTTATTTCAGGCATTCATTCTTTTATTGATATATAATTTATTAATATATTATTTACTCAAAAAATACCAAAACCTTACAATTTCCCAGGATACAGTGTAAAGGAAATGTTTGCTTTTGTGGAAAAGAGACAGAAAGGAGACATATACAATATATAGAACACATAGGAAGAATAAAGTAGCACACTGTAAGTCTTCTGCCCCATCTGGTTATACCCAGATACATAATAAATACTTAGGAAGCATTCAAACAATTGAAATATATTTAAAACAAAAAGTGAAGTCTCTCCTGATTTTTTACCCCACTCTGACAATTTTCATTAAGTATATATCCATTCAGATGTTTCCTATGCTTATAAGCACACACATATCCACAAAGATTTTATTAAAGTTGAATATTATAAATAAATATTTTCCTGCTTCATTTATATTACAAATCATGATCCTTTTTCTCTATCAATGCATTTAAATCCACCTGATTTTTTTAACAGATTAAGAGTATTCCATAATATAAATATATCATGATTAATTTAACCATTGCCCTATTCATGGATATTTATAGTGTTTCATTTTTACCTTTATTTGGAGGATCTTCTTGTTCCTATCAATACAGTAATTATCATAGGCTTATAATTACTTTCTCCCAAATCCACACTGAAGAAACTATAGAGAGAAACATGGACTTAATTTGTTTAAAAATATCAGATAATCTTGTGAGAATGAGATCTATTTTAGATGATGTGGCAGAGATTGCTGTAGTGTGGGGTAAAAGGCAGATGTTTTAGGTGAGAATGTTTGTGATGCTGAGAAGTGGTTAACAGTCTTCTCTGGTTTTTACCCTGCTGTTGTCTTGAGACAGTCATTGTTTGGCCCCTTTCTGCAAAATTCTGAGGCAATAGTCTAAATTGTAGTATCCAAAGAGCAGCTCAGAAGCCTTGATGAGATGAATGGCCGGATAAACTGATGAGCACTGACTGACCTTTGCCTCCTCTGTTTTCCCCTTTTTAAGTCCACAGGGCAGATGAATTTTCATCTAATGGCATTTTCTCCTCCACATGCTATTTCTCATTGAAAGTTTGAAAATAAAGCCCTGACTTAAAGAGTTACTTTGTGAGATGATAGCAAATGTGAGTCATTACTTATGGGATACTCCACCATAAGAAAAGTCTGATATTCTCAGGAGTATCAGAGGAACTTATATTCTTGGGGAGAATATAAACTCATAGGCCAAAATAATAGGACATCTAAAGAGGACAACTACTTCAAAGAAAAATGCCAAACTTAAAAACATAAACCAAAAACAGCAGGAGCAAAAGAACAGAAAGACCACAAATTGCAGAGAACAATAGTAACTGTACTAAAAGAGATAGGGAGAGATACTAAAAATATGAAACAAAAATTTTTAAAAATTACAAAAAAGAACCAAATGGAAATATTAGGTATGAAAATATAATAGATAAAAAAGAACACAATAATTGAGATAGATAATGGAATAATATATGACTAAATAATATACTAGTGAGTTGGGAGATCAGCCTGGGAAACTCTGAGATTAAAGCAGGGAACAATGAAATAACTGTAAATTAAAAAGAAAAGTTAAGAGATATGGTGGACAGCCCCCTGCCAAACCATTCTCCACATGGCATCAGAGGAATCTTCTTAAGGGACAACCCGCTTAAAGCCAAGTCAGTGGCTTCCTATTGACCTTATGATTAAAAAAATAAGACAGGAGGAACAAGATGGTGGAGGAGTGGGAGACCTAAATTTCATCTGGTCTCAGGAATTCAGCTAGATAGTTATCAAACCATTCTGAACACCTACAAACTCAACAAGACATAGAAGAAAAGAATAGCAGCAGTCCTAAGAACAGAGAAATGACTACTTCCTGGAAGGTAGGACGTGTGGAGAAGGGAATCTGAGGCAATATTCGAGAAGATAGACTGCGGGGGGAGGAAGCCTTCGTCAGCCGGCTACTGGCAAATGATAGAGCAGCGGAGCCCAAAATCAGAAATTTTAGAAGTCTGCTCCACTAAGGGACATTGCTCCAGTGGCTAAGTGGGGGGTGGAACCCTCGCTGGGACAGTGTGGTCTCAGGACCCTCAGTGTCACAGAAAGTCCAGGGATGCCTGAGTGTGGCAGAGCTCCCAAGTATCAGAGCAGGGAAGCCAGCTGCAAAGACGGAGCTGAAGAGTGGGCTTTCAGCTTGGGGTTGTCATAAACCATGATCTGTGGCAAGTCAGGCCACTACTCTTTGAGCAGGGACCCAACAAGTGGCAGATCCAGGGAGACTCCCTTTACTCCCCCAGGAGGAGTGGCATGGGAGCACACCCCAGGAATCTGCTGGGTTTGGAGACTAAAAACAGGGTCATATGCCAGAGACAGAAACACTCAATCACAGGCTGGGTGAGCTCAGAGTATGGCCAGAGACCAGGGAGACAGGAGTGATTGACTGCTTTTCTTTGAGGGTGCACTGAAGAGTGGGGCCCTGAGTTCTCGGCTCCTCCGGGGCCAGAGATTGGGAGGCTGCCATTTTCAGTCTCCTCCTTTAAAGCTGTATGGAAAGCTTTCTGGGCACAAAAGCTACCAGAGCAAACCCAAGCAGATTACTTAGCCTGACCCCTGTCAAGGGCAGTGCAATTCCGCCTCAGGTAAAGACATTTGAGAATCACTGCAAAAGGCCCCTCCCCCAGAAGATCAGCAAGAACGTCCAGCCAAGACCAAGTTTACCAATCAATGAGAACTGCAAAACTCCAACAGGAGGGGAATATAACACACAGAATTCATGGCTCTTTTCCCATGATTCTTTAATCTTTTAAAATTAATTTTTTTAATTGTTTTTTCTTTTTCTATTTTTTTTAATTTTTCTTCTTTCCTTTTTCAACCAACATCGTATCTTACCAATTCCTTTTTTAAAATCTTTTTTAATTTTCATTTTTACAGTCATATTCTATCCCTTCATTGTATTTAACCTTATTTTTTGTATATATATGTTTTTCTTTCTTTAAAATTTTGGGATACCATTTCTTCTAATAGACCAAAATATACCCTAAATCTAGTAGATGGCTTTGTTCTAGTCTCCCACTTGATCACATTCTATCCTTTTTTTTTTTGTAAATTTGTTTCTTTCTTTTTTCAACCAACTTATCAATTCCTCTTTTAAAATCTTTTTTAATTTTCATATTTACAGTCATATTCCATCCCTTCATCGTATTTACCCTTATTTTAGTATATATATAAGTTTTTCTTTCTTTAAAATTTTGGGAGGCAGTTTCTTCTAACAGACCAAAATCACTGAAAAACTAGTGTGGCTCGTTCTGTTCACAAGCCTGATCATATTCTTTTCTTTTTTTCCTTTCTTTCCCCCACCTGGTTTTCAGGTCTCTTCTGATTTGTTTAGTGTACATTTTTCTGGGATTGTTGTTACACTTTTAGCATTTTGTTCTCTCATTCATCTATTCTTCTCTGGACAAAATGACAAAACAGAAAAACACACCTCAGAAAAAAGAACAAGAAGCAGTATCGACTGCCAGGGACCTAATTAATATGGACATTAGTAAGATATCAGAACTAGAGTTCAGAATAGATTATAAATATACTAGCTGGGCTTGAAAAAAGCATAGGAGAAACTACAGAATCCCTTTCTGGAGAAATAAAAGAATTAAAATCTAACCAAGTCAGAATCAAAAAGGCTATTAATGAGGTGCAATAAAATATGGAGGCTCTAACTGTTAGGATAAATGAGGCAGAAGAGAGAATTAGTGATATAGAAGACCAAATGATGGAGAATAAAGAGCTGAGAAAAAGAGAGATAAACAACTACTGGGTCAGAAGGGGAGAATTCAAGAGATAAGTGATACTGTAAGATGAAACAATATTGGAATAATTGGATCCCAGAAGAAGGAGAAAGAAAGAGAGGGGCAGAAGGGATATTAGAGCAAATTATAGCAGAGAACTTCCCTAATTTGTGGAAGGAAATGGGCATCAAAATCCAGGAGGCACAGAGAACCAAACTCAAAATCAATAAAAATAGGTCAACACCTTGACATCTAATAGTAAAACTAATAAGTCTCAGAGACAAAGAGAAAGTCCTGAAAGCAGCTCAGGACAAGAGGTCTGTAACCTACAATGGTAGAAACATTAGATTGGCAGCAGACCTATCCACAGAGACCTGGCAGGCCAGAAAGGACTGGTATGATATATTCAGAGCACTAAATGAGAAAAATATGCAGGCAAGAATACTATATCCAGCTAGGCTGTCATTGAAAATAGAAGGAGAGATAAAAAGCTTCCAGGACAAACAAAAACTAAAGGAATTCGCAAACACAAAACCAGCCCTATGGGGATTAACATAAGAATAAAAAAAAAATAAAATAAAAAAAACAGCCCTACAAGAAATATTGAAAGGGGTCCTCTAAACAAAGAGAGAGCCTAAAGCAACATAGACCAGAAAGGAACACAGACAATATACAGTAATAGTCACCTTACAGGCAATACAATGGCACTAAATTCCTATCTTTCAATAGTTACCCTGAATGTAAATGGGCTAAAAGCCCCATTCAAAAGACACAGAGTATCAGATTTTATTAAAAAAAAAAAAAAAAAAGACCCATGTATATGCTGTCTGCAAGAGATTCCTTTTAGACCCAAAGACACCTCCAGATTTAAAGTGAGGTAGTGGAAAACCATTTTCCATGCTAATGGGCATCAAAAGAAAACTGGGGTGGCAATCCTTATATCAGACAAATTAGATTTTAAACCAAAGACCATAATAAGAGATGAGGAAGGACACTATATCATACTTAAAGGGTCTATCCAACAAGAAGATCTAACAATTGTAAATATCTATGCCCCTAGCATGGGAGTAGCCAATTAATAACAAAAGCAAAGAAACACATTGACAATAATACAACAGTAGTAGGGGACTTTAACACCCCCCTCACTGAAATGGACAGATCATCTAAACAAAAGATCAACAAGGAAATAAAGGCTTTCTATGTCACACTGGACCAGATGGACTTCACAAATATATTCAGAACACTCCATTCCAAAGCAACAGAATACAGATCCAGTGCACATGGAACATTCTCCACAATAGATCACATCTTCATTCAAAAATCAGGTCTCAACCAGTACCAAAAGATGGGAATCACTCCCTGCATATTTTTGGACCACAGTGCTTTGAAACTAGAACTCAGTCACAAGAGGAAGGTTGGAAAGAACTCAAATACATGGAGGCTAAAGAGCATCCTACTAAAGAATGAATGGGTCAAACAGGAAATTAAAGAAGAATTTAAAAAATTCATGGAAACGAATCAAAATGAAAACACAACTGTTCAAAATCTTTGGGATACAGCAAAGGAGGTCCTAAGAGGAAAGTATGTAGCACTACAAGCCTTTCTCAAGAAACAAGAAAGGTCTCAAATACACAACCTAACCCTACACCTACAAGAGCTGAAGAAAGAACAGGAAATAAAGCCTATACCCAGCAGGGGGAGAGAAATATTAAAGATCAGAGCAGAGATCAATGAAATAGAAACCAAAAGAACAGTAGAACAGATCAACGAAGCTAGCAGCTAGTTCTTTGAAAGAATTAATAAGATTAATAAAACCCTGGCCAGACTTATCAAAAACAAAAGAGAAAGGACCCAAATAAATAAAATCATGAATGAAAGAGGAGAGATCACAAACAATGCCAAAGAAATACAAACAATTATAAGAACATATTATGATCAACTATATGCCAGCAAATTAGGCAATCTGGAAGAAATGGATGCATTCCTAGAGATGTGTCAACTACCAAAACTGAACCAGGAAGAAATAGAAAATGTGAACAGACCCATAACCACTATGGAAACTGAAGCAGTAATCAACAATCTCCCAACAAAAAAAGCCCTGGGCCAGATGGCTTCCCAGGGGACTTCTACCAAACATTTAAAGAAGAATTAATACCTCTTCTTCTGAAACTGTTCCAAAAAGTAGAAATGGAAGGAAAACTTCCAAACTCATTTTTTGAGGCCAGCATTACCTTGATCCCAAAACCAGACAAAGACCCCATCAAAAAGGAGAATTATAGACCAATATCCCTGACGAACAATGGATGCAAAAATTCTCACCAAAATACTAGCCAATAGGATCCAACAATACATTAAGTGGAATATTCACTACGACCAAGTGGGATTTATTCCCGGGCTGCAAGGTTGGTTCAACATCTGCAAATCAATCAGTGTGATACAATACATTAATAAAAGAAAGAACAAGAACCCTATGATCCTCTCAGTAGATGCAGATAAAAGCATTTGAAAAAGTACAGCATCCTTTCTTGATTTAAACTCTTCACCATGTAGAGGGTACATGTCTCAACATCATAAAAGCCATCTATGAAAAACCCACAGCCAATATCAATCTCAATGGGGAAAAACTGAGAGCTTCTCCCCTAAGGTCAGGAACACGGCAGGGATGTTCACTATCACCACTGTTGTTCAACATAGTACTAGAAGTCCTAGCCTCAGCAATCAGACAACAAAAAGAAATAAAAGGCATCCAAATCAGCAAATTAGAAGTCAAACTCTCACTCTTTGCAGATGATATGATACTTTTTGTGGAAAACCCAAAAGACTCCACCCCAAAACTGCTAGAACTCATACAGGAATTTAGTAAAGTGGCAGGATATAAAATCAATGCACAGTAATCAGTGGCATTTCTATACACAAACAACAAAACAGAAGAAAGAGAAATTAAGGAGTTGATCCCATGTACAATTACACCCACAACCATTAGATACCTAGGAATAAATCTAACCAAAGAGGCAAAGAATCTGTACTCAGAAAACTATAGAACACTCATGAAAGAAATTGAGGAAGACACAAAGAAATGGAAAAACGTTCCAGGCTCATGGATTGGAAGAACAAATATTATGAAGATGTCAATGCTACCTAGAGATATCTACACATTTAATGCAATCCCTATCAAAATACCATCCACTTTTTTCACAGAAATGGAACAAATAATCCTAAAATTTGTATGGAACCAGAAAAGACCCCAAATAGAGAAAGGAATGTTGAAAAAGTAAAGCAAAGCTGGTGGCATCACAATTCCGGACCTCAAGCTCTATTACAAAGTGTCATCATCAAGACAGTATGGTACTGGCACAAAAACAGACACATAGATCAATGGAACAGAATAGAGAGCCCAGAAATGGACCCTCAACTCTATGGTCAACTCATCTTCGACAAAGCAGGAAAGAATGTCCAATGGAAAAGACAGTCTCTTCAACAAATGGTGTTGGGAAAATTGGACAGCCACATGCAAAAGAATGAAACTGTACCATTTCCTTACACCACACACAAAAATAGACTCAAAATAGATGAAAGACCTCAATGTGGGACTGGAATCCATCAAGATCCTTGAGGAAGACACAGGCAGCAATCTCTTTGACCTCAGCTGCAGGAACTTCTTCCTAGAAAGATCGCCAAAGGCAAGGGAAGGAAGGGCAAAAATGAACTAATGGGACTTCATCAAGATATAAAGCTTTGGCACAGCAAAGGAAACAGTCAACAAAACCAAAAGACAACCAACAGAATGGGAGAAGATATTTGCAAATGACATATCAGATAAAGGGCCAGTATCCAAAATCTGTAAAGAATTTACCAACCTCAACACCCAAAGAAAAAATAATCCAATCAAGATATGGGCAGAAGACATGAACAGACATTTCTGCAAAGAAGACATCCAAATGGCCAACAGACACATGAAAAAGTGCTCAACATCACTTGGCATCAGGGAAATACAAATCAAGACCTCAATGAGATACCACCTCATACCAGTCAGAGTGGCTAAAATCAACAAGTTAGGGAAGGACATATGTTGGTGAGGATGCGGAGAAAGGGGAACCCTCTTACACTGTTGGTGGTAATGCAAGCTGGTGCAGCCACTCTGGAAAACAGTATGGAGGTTCCTCAAAAAGTTGAAAATAGAGTTACTCTACGACCCAGCAATTGCACTCCTGGGTATTTACCCCAAAGATACAAATGTAGTGATTCAAAGGGGCACGGGCACCCCAATGTTTATAGCAGCAATGTCCACAATAGTCAAACTATGGAAAGAGCCTAGATGTTCATCAACAGATGAATGGATAAAGAAGATGTGGTCTATATATACAATGGAATATTATGCAGCCATCAAAAAATGAAATCTTGCCATTTGCAGTGACATGGATGGAACTAGAGGGTATTATGCTAAACGAAATAAGTCAATCAGAGAAAGACATGTATCATATGATCTCACTGACAGGAGGAATTTGAGAAACAAGACAGAGGATCACAGGGAAGGGAGGGAAAAATGAAACAAGATGAAACCAGATGGGGAGACAAAGCATAAGAGACTCTTAATCCCAGGAAACAAACTAAGGGTTGCTGGAGTGGAAGGGGGTGGAAGGGATAGGGTGGCTGGGTGATGGACACTGGGGAGGGTATGTGCTATGGTGAGTGCTGTGAATTGTGTAAGACTAAGGAATCACAGACCTGTACCCCTGAAACAAATAATACATTATGTTAATTAAAAAAAAGAGAGATGGTAGACAGAAGTACAAGTACCAATATCTGGGTAATAGGAGATCATAAGGAAAGAAATAAAAATGGAGCAGTACAAATATTTTCTAAAATAAGAAAAGAGAGACAAACTTGGATTAAAAGATTTCATAGATGCCAAAAAAGAAAAAGTAGCACTTAGGCAAATGTTGGTAAAAAATCTAAGAATGTAAAAAAAAAAAAAAAGAGAAGATGACAAAAAAAAAAAAGAAAATTTCTGAAAGGCTCTAGAATGAACAAGTGGATCACCTATAAAGAAATAAGAATCAGACTGATGCCAGATGTCTGTCAAAGAACACTGAATGCAAGAAGACAATGGAGCAATATCTAATAAGTACTAAAGGAAAATAATTTTCAACTTCTGGTTTTATATTTACAAAAATTTTTATTTACATATAAATGTCTAAAATGCACATTTTAGCAAACAATGTTTCAAAAATATGTAACAGAATGACTTACATTGAAAACCCTGTTGGAAGAAGTTTTCAAATAGGAAGAGAAATAAATATTTAGAGTTGAGATGTGAGGTACTCATAAGTCTTAGAAGAGTTCGTAGGTATTTTTAAAATAATCAAGGCAAAACATAAGAAAATGAAGACGTATTTCTATAATAGTTCAATTAACATTCTAGATAACATTAACAAGATAATAGGTAGGCGGTGTGTGAAAGGAGCGTAAGAAAGTTTTTGTTAGGGGAAATGTATAAATGCTATTAAGTCACAATTTTAAAGGAAGGAAGAAGGGTAGAAAAGTAAGAAATCTACAAAAGGTGAAACAGATTGAAATACAAAAAAAGAGAGTAGTAATAAGACCAAAAATATCAGCAATCACAGCAAATATAAATGATTTAAACTCACCTTTAAAAGTGACTGTCAGATTGGATAAAGAAACATCCAACTATATGGTATTTACAAAAGCATTAGGATGCAAAAAGACTTAAAGTAGAGATGTTAAAAGATATATTAGACAGGGGCTCCTGGGTGACTCTGTCATTAAGTGTCTGCCATCAGCTCAGGTCATGGTCCCAGGGTCCTGGGATCAAGCCCCGCATCGGGCTCCCTCCTCCATGGGAAGTCTGTTTCTCCCTCTCCCACTCCCCCTGCTTGTGTTCCCTCTCTCACTGTGTCTCTCTCTGTCAAATAAATAAATATAATCTTAAAAAAAAAAAAGATAGACAAATACTAACTATAGGAAATCTGGGGTAGACAGAGAGTTTAAGGCAAAAAAGCAGTCAACTCATTAAAAAATATCATACAGTCATGAAGGGTATATATTTACTAGGGTATATTTACACTTGTAAAGACATGGAGTAAATGCTATACATATGCTAGCAGTTCAATTAGAATCATTTGTGGTAGAAAATGGATGGGCCAGACTCATTCATAGTCATTCTTATTAATCCACATTTGCTGGAAAATGGAGCAATTATTTTCATTTTCCTTGTGTGAGTGACAAGACTGTGATTTCTTTCTGTATTCAGTTAGCAATGCCAGAGCACACAGTCAATAACCAAATAGCACTCTTCTGCTATATAGGTCCTTTTTTTTTTTTTTTTTAAACAGCACACTTCATGATTGAGTTTAAAGTGGTCTCATGAATGCCACAGGATTTCTTACCAAGAAAGGATGGTCAACAGAAAGCCTTTGGAAACCCCAACTTTGCACTCTCAGTAGTGATCAACTGATCATTAGGGAGCTTGTAGCTCTTGTTGAAGGAGTAGAAAGTAATGGTAGCCATCTCTTGATGAAAGTCCACAGCAATATAGAACAGCTTCTCTTCAGCATCACATCAGTTCTATTCTCAGCTAGGTTAGTGAACTTATAACCACTTTCTACTTGAGGTGGCCTGTCAAGTCATAGCCAGCCAATTCCAGACATAAGAGGGCATCTGGGAGGGCATAAGCTTCATATCTGGGCACTGTCAGTGACATTGCCACCACAGTGCATAACAATATGGTGCTATGACCAAAGGTGTCCAAGGACAGTACAGCCCATAAAGCAATGCACATGGAGGCTCCCCTGAAGGTCTCAAACATAACCTCTCCACTTTATTGGCCATGGAGTTTAGGGGAACCTCATTAAAGCTCACTGTAAAAGGTAAATGCCGGGTTTTCTCTACGTTGTCCTAGGTGGTAATGATATCCATAATGGGATACTTTGGGATAAGGATTCATCTCTTGCTTTCAGCCTTATCACCCATGATGCTGCTCCTCAGGCCCACATGTTTCATGGTATCTTGGGCAGCCGACAAGAAAGAGAAACATGGTCCTGCATCTGTATTTAGTTGACCATGAGCTTACAGACTTCCTCATGAACATCCTGACAGTAAAAGTTTCAGCTTTATTACCAGAGCTGAGAGGGATATTATGTATAACTTCAAGAAACATCTAAAATATGGGGCAGAAGAAGGGTCACATCCAGAAAAATCATGTCTGCCAGTGTCAGAACCATTGCTATTGCTGAGTACAGAAGGTTTCTTTCTATTTTGATCTATTGGAGGCAGTTATTGCATTGGCTGAGAAGAATCTGTGCAGAGGGCATGTAAGAGCATGAGAATGTCAGATTTAATTTTACCTATTGTAATTTTTATATATTTCAAGTAGAAACTGGACTGTCATTTGCATTGAAAAAATATTGCTGGATTTAATAAATGTCATATACTTTTGAGCTAACAAGCTTATGTGTATTTGTTGTATCTTCTCCCAGTTATCTTATAATGTCCTGGACACATGTCCTAGAACATGGTAAATGCTTAATATATATTTGTGAATTATCTGATAAATTATCTTCATCAGTGAATAATCATTTTACACTTTGGTAGGCTATTTAAATGTGTCATTAAATAGTTTCTCTCCAAATTAATTATTACTAAAATACATTGATTAGAGAAAATGAAAATATCACAAGAAAAATTTCAAACCACTCATGCTGTAGTGTTAGATGGGTTTTAAATAATTAATTACAAAAGTATTTGGATCTGACAAGTATCCTGGTATTAAGCAATTAACACAAACATTAGCATATGTGGATTTTAGCAATCTGCCAAATAGCAAAGCTGTTGAAACAAATTAGATGCTTCTTGTTGCTTTATTTTTCTGCTCTAAATGACAAATATCCAGTTAACATAATTAAGGAACAGCCTTAAATTGTGCACTATAAACAAGATATAATCACTGAAAAAGTGATTGTATTATGAGGCTGTAATCCAGTCACGAAAATAAGCTCTGGTCCATATGCCCATTGTCTAAACAAATCAGATCACCAGATCTAAAGGAAATCTAATACACACATGTTCCCTTGTTACGTCCTCTCTGTTTAAATTTCTTAGGTCTTTGTGTTTAAAGGATCAGTCCCAGTGCATTTGTTAGGAGCAAAAGCTTCTATTTTCTTAATCTAGTGTAAGACAAACACAAGAAAGAAATGAAGGAGGAAGTGGGGGGAAGGGAAATCAGAAAATAAGTGTAGATTTCTTACAACCAAATCCTTGCACTTGTATCTATGATTGCCTAATGCACCGTTATTTCTTTCTGGTCTGCCATTGTGTTGTAACCGCTTCCCTACATCTCTTCATTCCACCTTTACATAGTAACCAAAATGAGATTTTAAAAAGATGGATCAAATCTTATTTGTCACCCATTTAAATCCTTCCAGGGGCTTCCTCTTATTCAGAGGAAAGCCCAACATGATAGTATGACCTACAAGACCTAATACAGTCCTGTCCCTGTCCAGTTGTTATGCCTCACCAAGTGCCACAAACCCATCCTGTTCCAGCTATAATGACTCCTGGCCTGGCATAAGACAAGCCAAGTTTTTCTGCCTTAAAGCTTTACAGCTGTTGTTCCCATTGCTAAGACAACTCTATTGCTAGGTCTTTGCCTTCTAGGCTTTCAGGTCTCAGTTTAAATGTTACATCCACAGAATTTCCTCATCACAAAAGATAATGTGTCTTCTGTTCCATCCCTTTGCTATTCTTTCACCCAACTTTGTGTTCTTCATAGCAATAATCACTTTATGAAATGATCTTGTTCATGTATTTATTTTCTTCAACTCCCTCAGTAGGTGTTCAGTAATATTTCTTGAAGGCATGGATCATAAATAATTCTGAAGACTATTTAAAAGACTGGTACAATGTGCAAGTTTAGATCTCTGAATGAGATTTCTCAGAAATATTTCCTTGTCTTCTGTACTAGTGGTTTTAAAGTATTTAGAGAATGTGAATACCTTCTGATATGTTTGATTATGTCTATTATCCTATCTTCAAAGAGCAGTATTGGGATAGAATCCATAGTTGATCAATCAGATACTAAATCATATGTATCTGCATGGATTATATTTTCAGGGAATCTATAGAGGCACTTCATGGAAGAGTGATTAGGGGTTGCTTAAATTTACCTTTACACTTACCTAATATGGTTCATTGACTTAAGTCTGATATTGCTTTAACATTGTAGTTGTTCATTTCTTGGAGATGAGGAAAATAAAAATACAATTTAACCAATACTATTAGATTCTAGGCACTACACTAGGTGGTAGTTGATATATAGAGATAAAAAAAGAACACAATCCCACTATCTAAAACCATACACTGGGGTGTATGATACAATTATCATAAGACAAGATACCATGAAAAGTATTATGATAGAAGCACAAAAATATATTAATTTAATTTAGGAGGTTTGGAAAGGCCTCATGGAGAAGGTAAAATTTAATTAATCCTTAAAGAATATCACCTTGACATAAGGCAGTTGGTGACCATGAACCTGGCTAAACACAGAACCTGGCTAAGTGTTTTATCTAAAAGAAGGCTGAGAAAGAGAAGTAAGCAGAAGAGACTAAGAAGAATAGTTTAGAGACACAAGAAAGAAACAGGTGAACACAGTGTCACCAAGGCCAAGAAAAGAAAATTGAAAGGAGTGGGATATAGATTCAACCACTGCAGTTACATCAGTAGAGATTTAAAAGTAAGAAGGATGCTTTTGCCAATATATTCGTAATGTTTCATTAGATTAGTGAAAGTTTCAGAGCCCAGATAAGTTTTGAGGACTAATGGAAAGTCAATGAAATAGAAGGAGAGAGTATTGGCCTTTAATATTTCGTAGGTAGAGGGAAGGAATGCAAATGGAAGAATGACTTGAGAGAAAAATACTAAAGGGATTGTTTGGGTTTTCTTATTTTTAGGATAAGGAAGATTTGGGCATGTTTATTTATAGGTATAGGGGAAGTGGTTGAAGAAAGAATTTGGAAATGAGGAATGACTGATGGCACAAGAGGACAGATTAGACAGGTGTAATACAAAGGTGTTGGCAAAGGGAGTAGCTCTGCAAGGAAAGAAAGATTGTGTGCGTGTGTGCGTGTGTGTGTGTGTATATATATATATATATATTTTTTTTTTTTTTTTTCTGAGACAAGAGGATGATAAAAATAGTATGGGATAGACTGGGTTTTTTTTTTAATCTTTTTTTCCTACTGAGGTAAAATCCATTCTTTCAACCATTTTAATGGGCACAATTCAGTGGCTCTTAGTACATTCACAATGTAGTAAAAGCATCACAACTGTCTAATTCCAGAACATTTTCATTATTCCAAAAAGAAACCCTATGCCCATTAAGCAGTCACTCCCTCAAACTTCCTTTTCCTTAACCCATGGAAAACATTAATCCAGATTAATGTTGGACATTAATGCTGGGCATTTCATATAAATGGAATCACAATAAGTGGCCTTTTGTATTGGATTTCTTTCACTTAGCATAATGTATTCAAGGCTCATCCATGTTGTATCTTGTATCATCACTTCATTCCTTCCTATAGCTGAATAATATTGTACTGTATGGATACAACACATTGTATTTATTGTGTTTATTCATATGCCAGTTGATTAATATTTAGATTGTTTCCACTTTTTGGCTACTGTGAAAATTCTGTTATGAACATTCATGTACAAGTTTCTGTTTGAACTCTTATTTTCAGTTCTCTTGGATTCCACCCAAGTGGAATTGCTGGGTCATATGGTAATTCTATGTTGAACTTTTAAGAGAATTGCCAAACTGTTTTCCACGGTGTCTGGATCAGTTTACATTCCCACCAGCAGTGTATGCGGGTTCCAGTTTCTCTTCATTCTCATCAACAGTTGCTCTTTTCCATTTTATTATTTTTACTATTATTACCTTCCTAGTGGTTATGAAGCTGTCTTTCACTGTGATTTTGATTTGCATTTTCCCAATGACTAATGATGTTGCACATCTTTTCATGTCCTAATTGGTCATTTATATATCTGCTTTAGAAAAATGTCTATTCAAGTGCCCATTTTTAATTGTTTGTCTTTTGTTGTTGAGTTGTAAGAATTCTTTATCTTATGGATACTAGACCCTTATCAGATAGGAGATTTGCAAATACTTTCAGTCATTCTGTGGGTCATCTTTTCACTTTATTGGATGTGTCCTTTGATACACAAGCTTCAAATTTTGACAAAATCCAATTTGTTTTTTTCTTCTGTCATTTGTGCTTTTTGTGTCCTATCTAAGAATACATTGCCAAATCAAAAATACTTGAGATTTACACCATTGTCTTCTTCTAAGAATGTTATGGTTTTAGCTCTTACATTTAAGTCTTTGATCCATTTTCAGTTGATTTTTATATATGATATGAGATAAGGGTCTAATATCATTCTTTTGCATGTGGTTATTCAGTTGTTCCAATACCATATGTTGAAAAGATTATTCTTTCCCCCATTGAATGGTCTTGGCACACTTATCAAAAATTAATTGACTATAGATGTATGAGTTTATTTCTGAATCCTCAGTCCTATTCCATTGGTCTATATGTCTACCATTGCCAATCCCACACTATTTTGATTACTGTAGTTCTGTATCAAGTTTTGAAATCAAGAAGTGTGAGTCCTCCAAATTTGTACTTCTTTTTAAGATTGCTTTGGCTATTTGAGGTCCCTTCCAATTCAATATGAATTTTAGAATCAGCTTGTCCATTTCAGTAAAAAAAGGAATTAGAATTTTGATGGGAATAGCATAGAATCTGTAGATCAATTTCGGGAGCATTTCCATCTTAACAATATTAAATCTTGTATTCCAGGGCGCCTGGGTGGCTCAGTTGGTTAAGCGACTGCCTTCGGCTCAGGTCATGATCCTGGAGTCCCGGGATCGAGTCCTGCATCGGGCTCCCTGCTCGGCAGGGAGTCTGCTTCTCCCTCTGACCCTCCCCCCTCTCATGTGCTCTCTCTCTCTCTCTCATTCTCTCTCTCAAATAAATAAATGAAATCTTTAAAAAAAAAATAAATCTTGTATTCCATAAACACAGAATATCTTTCCATTTACTTAGGATTTCTTCTACCAATCATTTCATTATCCAGCCTTTTCTGCCAAGCTTTTCAGTTTATTATTTGCCCTGTTATTCCTTCCCCCAGGTGGCAGCTGCCAATTCATTTGCCTTTAAAAGATTTTGACAAATGCCCTCTGAGTAGTTACCTCAGCTGTGGATTTTTCCGAGTTAGGCAAACTAAAGTTAAGCCCTTTGAGGTGGTCCTTCAGAGAGCCACTAGACAGGTCAAAACAGCCATAATTCTTTGAGAATGAGTTCTGTTCTGCTCCCTCTGGTACCAGAAATCTGTATTAGAAATGTGGCTTGTTGTCTCCAAGGCTACACCGGAGCTGAGAGTAGAGAATGGGGAAAGGGTAAGTTAAAATGCTACAAAGCTCCTTATTGAGACTCAGATTTGTTGTTGTTGTTGTTGTTGTTGTTGTTGTTGTTGTTGTTGTTAAGCATTTACCTCATTGCTATAAACTCTTGGTCAGTTGCCAGAGTTCTGATAAAGTTGATTTTGACAGCCCTTGCCAGTTTGTTCACTGCTTTTGTAGAAGAACAAGCTTTTGGAGATTCCTACTCCATCTTCCCTGATACCACTCTGAGACAAGGTTTTTGTTAAGATAACAAACAACCCCCAAATTTCAGTGGCTCAATACCACAAAGGCTTATTTCTTGCTCATGATTCATGTCCACATGCATAGACCGGGGATCTGTTCTACCTCAGTTTCAAGACTCAGCAAAACAGAACAGCCAGCATCTGGAGTTGTGTCAAGAACTCTGACTGAGGGAAAGAGGATGTGTCAAGTCATCCACTGACTTAAAACTTCCATCTGAAAAAGATCCATTTACATTTCATTGGCCAAAGCAATTCACATGGCCATGCCTAACTTCAAGGCATAGTGGCGGGGAATGTACTCCTACTGGGTAAGCAGAAGGAAAGGAAACTATTTGTGAAAACATTAACCATGAAAAGAAAATTTGAGGAGATTCCTATTAAAATGATAGTTAAGAATATATTGAGTAGTCTTGAGGCTCTCAGTAAATAGTGAAGTAACCATCCGAATATAGGAAGTGAGGGCTACATGGGGGCCCTGAGAGTATGTAAAACATTTAGAACAGTTGCCATATGTGGGTAAATCAATACAGTGGTAATTTAAAAATGAAAGGAGTTGTTGAGCAGTGTTGAAGGCCCAGCTGAAGTTAGCTATGTATTTATAATGCATCATTATAATCATCATTATGATCATTGTGGGATAGTCTCCAGTAATGCTTCATAGCTTAAGGCCAATGAAATATATTTAGCATTATAAGGTGACTAAGAATATAACATACCACTGAAATAAAGTAAAGGCCATGCTTGAATTTGGGTAATTGTGCTAATTTGAGATGAATTTTCTTTCCTTCTCATAGGATCATATAACATTTTGGACAGTTCAACCTCACTTATTCTACTTTGAATAAATTCAAATGTAATGAGGTGAAACCTATGAGGGAAGATTTGCCTGTGGCTTGGCTGGATGACCCAACCATGAAATGCTATTGACAAGATATAATTTTTGGCCTCCAACAAGAATATTTAAAATATTTTTTAATCCTAAAAAAATGCATTCGTGACAGTTTCTATTGTTTCACCTTCTGAAGTTTCTGAGAGGTTTGGGAAATGAAAAAGGATGATAAAAAGATGGTTATTTGTGGATTAAAGAGAAAAACTAAGAGATTTAAAACCTAGCAATTGGGTACTCTCTACTTGTACTGAGGTGGTGAGAAGAGCAATTCAGATGGGACAGAACTAACTAATCCTTTGGCACAGTGGATGGGATGGCAGGGTTAAGGTTGAATCTAGACCCAGGAGGCCCTGTGCTGGTGATTGACAGCTCTGGGAAAATTCTTAGAGGTTGTTAAATGTAGGAGGAGCATATTGGCCAGATGATAGCAAAACCAAATCCAAAATCTAGAGAACATAACCAGGGTAGCTGCTTAATACCTTTCCTTCAGTGCTATGCCTGATGTGACCTTCATCACAGTATTAAGTGGGAGGAAAGTACATAGCATGCTAGGACTATAATACCACCAGCCTTGTTCACTTGTTTGCAAGCCTTGTCCTCATCACCTTCTCCTGGGTAAAACCAAGGATAAGACAGAGGCAAATGGAAGAACAACTGCCTTCAAAAGAGGCTTTTTAGAGGGCTATAAAGGAAGTTTCTAGTGAGGCATACATAGTTTCATTGTGCTTTGCAGATATTGCATTTTTTAACAAACTGAAGGTTTGTGGCAACCCTGCATCCAACATATCTACTGGCACCATTTTCCAACATCATTTGCTCACTTCATGTTTCTCTGCCACATTTTGGTAATTCTTGCAGTAATTCTTGCAGTATTTCAAACTTTTCATTATCATGTATTTGTTATGGTGATTTATGATCTGTGATGTTTGATGTTTCTATTGTAATTGTTTTGTAGCACCATGAATCATGCCCATATAAGAAGACAAACTTAATTGATAAATGTGTGTGTCCTGACTGCTCCACCAACCTGCTGTTCCCTTGTTTCTCTCCCTCTTCTAGGGTCTCCTATTCCTTAAGACACAATATCGTAATTACGCCAATTAATAACCCCACAATGGACTCTAACTGTTCAAGTGAAAGGAAGAGTTGCACGTCTCTCAATTTAAATCAAAAGCTAGAAATGATTAGCTTAGTGAGGAAGGCATGTTGAAAGCTGAGAGGCAGAAAGCTAGGCCCCAATGCCAAACAGTTAGCCAACTTGTAATACAAAGGAAAAGTCTTGAAGGAAATTAAAAGTGCTATTCCAGTGAACACATGAATGATAAGAAAGCAAAACAGCCTTATCACAGATATGGAGAAAGTTCTAGTGGTCTGGAGAGAAGATCAAACCAGCCACAGCACTTTTGTAGGCCAAAACCTACAGAGCAAGACTTAATTCTCTTCAATCCTATGAAGTCTGAGAGAGGTGAGGAAGCTGCAGAAGAAAAGCTGGAAGCTAACAGAGGTTGGTTCACAAGGTTTAAGAAAAGAAACTGTCTCCATTACACAAAAGTGCAAGGTGAAGCAGCAAGTACTGATGTAGAAACTGTATAGCAAGTTATCTAGATCTCACAAAGGTAATTCATGAAGGTGGCTACACTAAACAACAGATTTTCAACGTAGACAAAATGGCCTTCTATTGGAAAAAGGACTGTCACAGCTAGAGAGAAGTCAATGCCTAGTGCCAAAGTTTCAAAGGACTGGCTAACTCTCTTGTTTAGGAGCTAATGCAGTTGGTGACTTTAAATTGAAGCCAAAGTTCATTTACCATTCCAAAAATCCTAAGGCCTTTAAGAATGATGCTAAATTTACTCTGCCTGTCCTCTCGAAATAAAACAACAAAGCTTGGATAATAGTCCATTTGATTACATCATGGTTTATTGAATATTTTAAGCCCACTGTTGAGATCTACTGCTCAGGAAAAAACCTCCTTTCAAAATATTACTACTCAAAGCACCTGGTCACCCAGAAGCTCTGATGGAGATGTACAAGGAGATTAATGTTGTTTTCATGTCTGCTAAAACAACACCGATTCTATAGTCCATGGATCAAGGAATCCTTTCAGTTTTGTAAGTCTTATTATTTAGGAAATACATTTCATAAGGCTATAGCTACCATACATAGTGATTCGTCTGAGGGATCTGAGCAATGTCAATTGAAAACCTTCTGAAAAACATTCACCATTTTAGATGCCATTAAGAACATTTGTGATTCATGGAAAGAGATCAAAATATCAACCTGAAGAGTAGTTTGGAAGAAGTTGATTCCTACCCTCATGGATGAATCAGAGGGGTTCAAGACTTCAGTGGAGGAAGTAGCTGCAGATGTGGTGGAAATAGCAAGAGAACTCAAATTAGAAGTGGAGCCTGAAGATGTGACTAAGTTGCTGTAATCTCATGATAAAATTTGAATATATGAAGAGTTGCTTCTTATGGATGAGAAAAGAAAGTGGTTTTTTGAGATGGGAACTACTCCTGGTGAAGATGCTGTAGAGATTGTTGAAATGACAACAAAGGATTTGGGATATTTCATAAACTGAGTTGATAAAGCAGCAGCAGGGTTTGAGAGGATTGACTCCAAATTTGAAAGAAGTTCAGTTGTGGATAAAATGCTGTCAAACAGCATCACATACTACAGAGAAATCATCTATGGGAGGAAGAGGCAATTGATGAGGCAAACTTCACAGTTGTCTTATTTTAAGAAATTGCCACAGCCACCCCAGCCGTCAGCAACCACTACCCTGGTCAGTCAGTAGCCATCAACATCAAGGCAAGACCCTCCATCAGCAAAAAGATTATGACTTATTGAAAGCTCAGATGATGGTTAGCATTTGTCTTTAAGATTTTATTTATTTGTTTGAGAGAAAGAGGGAGAGAAAGATTGAGAGAATGAGTGGAAGGAGGCAGAGGGAGAAGCAGACTTCCTACAGAGCAGGGAGACCAATGCAGGGTTCAATCCCAGGACCGTGAGATCAAGATCTGAACTGAAGGTAGATGCTTAACCAACTGAGCTGCCCAATGGTTAGCATTTTTTAATAATAAAGTATTTTTTAATAAAGGTACGTGCTTTTTTTTTTAGACATAATGCTATTATACACTTAACAGTCTACAGTATAGTAAAAACATAACTTTTATATACACCGGGAAACCCAAATGTTCATTTGACTTGCATTATTGGGATATTTGCTTCATTGCAGTGGTCTGGAACCAAATTTGTAATATCTTAAAGGTATAATTGTATCCGTAATGGAGGTGCTTGAAAACAAAACTGACAGCCATCTATCTTGAAAGCTTTAGATTTCATTCCATAGATAGGCCAAGTTTATTAATCCAATAAACCTTTATTGAGTCTATTTGGGGATAAGAACCACATTAGTCACACATAGGGAGAACACAGCTGGAAAATAAGTGGTCACTGTCCTTAGGAATCTTATAATATGGCAAAGGTTAAAGCAGTAGCTGTAGACCTTTAAAGCTAAAAAGAATATAATAGAGCCATAAATAAGGCAGAAACAATTCCAACGGTGTTTCAGATAAAGTAATGCTCATGTTAGTTGGATAGATGGGCAGGATTTCACCATATTGAAAAGAGGTGTTATTCCAGGCAGAAGAAATGACATGAACACAATTGAAGGAGTATGAGGTATTTTCTGGAAATGACGTTTTTAAGTTTAGCCAGAGAAGACAGTGTTACTGAACATAGGAGATATGGTAGAGAATATTTATAGGAATTAGACTATGTAGACCCCAGAATGCTAAAATGTAGAGAATGTTTTATCTAGTTGACAACGGAAAGACACTCAAGGCTTTAGAACCCTTCCATAACATAACCAAAACTGTGTGTAAGGAAGACATCATTTTAATTGTCACCTGGAGCAGTGAATGGGTGAGATCAAAGTCAAGGTAACTAATTAAAAGACTGGTTCAACAGCCCTGGGTAAGATATAAGGACGTGAATGAGTTCAGTGAGAGAGCGAATGAAAACAGCGTCAAGGTATGAGTAGTAAGACTTGGCAGGTGATTGGGTATAGGGAAAGGGGAGGAGCTAAATTTGACATGGACAGTTTGAGGTGAGTAGGAGTCTTTAATGGTGCCATTGATAAAAACAGAGGAATCAAAAGAATGAAGGACTAGGAGGGAAGAGACACTAGCTGGTCTTTAAGCCCAGATACATTGGTCAAGTCATCTAAATTGTTTGGGTCTCCTTAAACATCTCCTATAAATTGAGTGGGGATTATTAAATAATTGCTACTAACACATACAGCTCTATGAGTTGATTTTGGTGGGGGAGGAGGAGTTCATTTTGAAGTATCTTGCATTTGAGATACTTATAGAATATCTATCAGATATCTAATATACAAATAAAACTCATAGTTTGGAATTAGAAAGTATGGAAATGTAGACTATTTAAAATGCATTTAAGGCCATTCAGACCCTATTTTAATTTAGCAAAATGTTGTGGAAAACTATCCTTTTGGCAGCAATTGTTTACATTTGGGTTGTATCCAAAAGTGGGAAAAAAATGATGCAAATATGTTAAACTATGTTTGAGTTAGAAGCAGGTGAAAAAGTGTCTTTTACAATTGTTAAAGGATCTGAAACTCCTTTTGGTAGATTGCTTATAGTGAAAGTTTAAAAGTTGAAACTTCATAGGTGTCAAGTTATCACTGAGGAATTTATTAATTAATAAAGTCATTGTTACCATTGAAAACAACCTTGTACAGAAAGCAAGGTCATTTCATAAGACTGCCTTAAATGGAACAATAGAAGCTCAATTTCTTTGAACTTTACTGAGGTGAATGGATCAGCAAACAGGGAGGAGTAATGGAAGGGACATGGAGAGAGAAACATATAAAACTGAGAAAATAAATTCTTCCTTTTCACTCTCTTCAGCATATATTAAAGAGGAAATAAGAGGCAACAATTTGAAATTGCTCAGTGCTTAGGTTCCAGACATACATACAGACAGGCCAAGAACTGTGAAAAATGAAGTCTCTTTTTCACCATGGTGCACATTCCTCAGCAGTTAATTTAATAGTCTAAATCATGCTTTTTAGAAAATGGTATGAAACATGAGAAACACAAGTCTAGCACTATTTTACTTTCTGTATTCACATTTGGAAGTATAATTTGTTTGTACACATGTGCCTTCAGGTCTGGGTGTTAGTCATGCATTGAATTTGAAAAGTTCCATTCTTTTACAGATGGCACAATGGAGAGACAAATCTCTATTTCAAACTACTACATAACTCTGGGTGAGGAGTGAAGGGGACAGTCCATCCAGATGGAGAGATTCACAAGGTCTCTCCCTGTGGTAATCTTATGAGTTGCAATACCATTCATATTTTACTTCTACCTCTTTAGGGGACACAGGGAGCCTTTAAGATGGCCTCCAATGATTCATACCTCTTGGTATTCATGACCTTGTATAATCCCCTCTTCTTGAGTACAGGCTGGCTACTACATCTAATAAATAGAACACCACAAAAGTAATCAAAGATTAGGTTACAAAAAGACTGTGACCAGTTTTGGGCACACACCCATGCCCTCCAGTCCTCTCTCAAGCATACCAGCTGCCATGTTGTGAGCTGTCCAAAGGAGAGGCCTAGTTGTTGAAAACTTGATGCCAGTGAGGACCTAATGCCTGCCAACAGCCATGTGAGTGAGACTGGAAATGAATCCTCCCCCAACAGCCCTGAAATGATTGCAGCCACTACTAATATCTTGATTTCAGCCTTGTGAGAGGCATTGAGCTAGAGGCACCTTGTTCAACCATATGCAGAGTCCTAGTCCACAGAAACTGCAGTATAGCAAATGTGTATTGTCTTAAATCACTAAGTTTGGGGGCAAATTTTTTACCCAGAAATAAAAACTCATGTATTTCCTTAATGCAAAAGACTGGTGAACTGACCAATGGTAAAGTAGAAATACTTTTTTTTTTTTTTAAGTCAAATATGCTTTGGGAAGACCATATGGCTCATCCCCAGAAGAGCAAGGATTCATAAAAACTATCACAAATGAGACATAAGTTTAGTTATGGGGATCTTTTTCTTTAAAGACTAGATGATACTTCTTGAGATAGCTCAGATTTGATGAGGTCTGTTCTGACTCTTGGAGAGATATGATCATTAGAAGTCTTGTAGGATCACTGGGAAAAGACCTACTATGTCATTTATTCTTCCACTCCTTCTCCATTATTTTAATCAACTGAGTATACAAATAGGACACCATATTCAGAATGTTGATACTATATCTATTATTTGTGTGTACCCGAACTCTCTTTGCTAATGTTAAGAAGCTGTGGTAATGCCAATCTAGTGAACTATATACTAATCTAGTATGTTCTATTCAGCATACCTCCTCTACCGTAATGTGTATTATACCATAATCTTGGCCTAAGTCATTAGTTGGTAACACTGGATACCCAAGGTTTTGTAAATTTCCATTTTCTACTGAAATTTTTTGGTATCATATCCTTGAATCCTTGCCTTAGAGTAATTTTATCCAAACCGCACACTAGGTCTCCTCTGTGAATTTTGGAATTATCATATTGATGGATCAAGAAGGCCATGTGACCCATGCCTTACACTCATGAAGGTATTTGAAAATTAGGCTTTCAGGTAATCTTCAGATGAGGTTATAAACATACTTACCATTGAATGTTGTACTTGTGCTCATTATTGGGTCTCAATTTTCAAGAGCATACTGTGGAGAAATATTTATAATAACTCTTACAATTTTAAGTATTGCAATTATATTGCATAGTATTTTGTATTAAAATATTGTTTTATTAAATATTTTTTAATGTTCCACAATTTTGAGAACATTGTTTTGATATTTTAAAGTTTTTAATATATTGGAAGTCTCAGTAAAATGGTAGTATCCTGGGCTATTTGCTGTCTGGGAGTCTACTAGACCCAACAAATTCCTAAGTGTGTTGCAACATACTGCCTTTCTTTGCTCTCCTCTACTAATTTTAATTTAAAAAATAGGGAATGGAATTGGTGAGAAAGGAAACAGTAGATAAGAGGGTGCTTTCTAAGTATGCACACACTTTCAGTGGTCTTTTAAGAGCTAAGATAACCTCTTTTTGAAGATTTTCCTGTTTTCCTCAGGCAAAGCTTTTTGAAGTTCTCAGCATTTTCTTAATATCTCTAAGCTAGTCCTTCTTATACTGAATTATAATTTCAGATGATTATATATTACTTCTGCACTTCAACCCTACCTCTCATCAGACTACACTATTCAAGGCAGAAAATATGTCATCCTTGCTTAATCCTAGCTCCTAGACCAACCACCATCCCTGGCATAGAGTAGGCACTCTAAATACCTTTGAACAAAATGAGGGGGGAAAAAAGAGGAACTTTTCTTCTTTCTCTTGTGTATTGGTATGTCAAAAGAACTTCAGATTTTGAATATGTTAATTTAATGTACCTACTAGTCAATCTACTTCATGGAAGACATCCTGGGTGTTTAGTATGCTCATATATCATGAGAGGCAAAGTAAGAGTTATAGAAAGCCACAAGATGAGTGCCCTACCTTCAAGGAACTTGCCATCTAATTAGTCACCTTGATGTCCTAATTGAAAAACCAGGTGGCTATTTGTGATCTAGGTACTTAACAGAATATGATATGAACAAGTAAACAAACACTTATGTTACCCACTAGTGAAAGAGTCTCCTGCTCTCCCTTTTAACCAAAAAATTGCAGTGAGTTTTCCATATGTGCATTTTCTCATGGTACAAAATTTCAGTCAACATACAAAATCTCTTTGAAGAAAAAAAAAGAATGAAATTTCATAAACAAAATTTGTGTAGAAATTTATTTAATCCTAAGTGATCAGAGACAAAAAACTCTTTCACCTAACTTAAACCACATAAAGGACTTTCAGAAACGTTTGAGCATTCCTGGGCTCTGTTCCCTCCACATATCCTACTTGTCAAACAAGCTAGTACCTCTTTCCCTATGTGAAATCTCTTCTGTCGGACAATTAGTTCCATGTCTTGGGATCTCATTTCCTAAGGTCCTGCCAATGACCTCCTCTTAAAAACCATTAATTCTTGTGAGATTTTGGCCAGGTAAAGTTTGGTCTGGCTCCTGGACAAGGGTGATCCTGGGCAGTCTTGTGAAACCTAAAGCAGTATTACACATCACCTTAGATTTGGAACATTTTTGGCCTTCCAATGACTGGCTCAGGAAGGTAAAATGCCTGGATGAAGCCTCACTGTGCAAGTCATAACTCTATAATCACAGTTGTATATGTATTTTTTTATTAAAAAAAGTATTTGGCTTTGGGGTGGCAGGCAAGAGTGGTGAGTGAGCTCTTCCAGGGAGTTCTTGTGCCCCTTGCCAGTGTTATTTATACTCAATGAAATAGTTCCTTGAGCTCTGCCCAGTGACTGGTTCCCCACCTATACACCCAAGTCCCATCAAAAATCAAATCAAACCAACAACACCTATGTCTCCACCTTCTTTACTTGAACAGTTGGAGTTTTGTAAGGTTATTGGAACTCCTCTGGACTTTCCTTTAGAACAGATCAAAACTTGTTAACTATGGCTGATACTTTGTTCCAGGGAAAAGAAAAGGTCAAGAGAAGTGAAGGACATTTTCTTTTTGATTATCAGCTAAGATCTCTATTTTTCTTCATTTAATACATATTACCTTCCAGTATATCTACCTCTCTAACAGAGGGAAAAAAACACATTCTAAAAGGTTTATGCATTGGCCATGTACTGGGCTGTACCCTTCTGCTTTTCATTGGTGGAATGAGAATTTAAAGGGAGAGGAAGAGGGACCAAGATGGGAAGCAATGATGACAAATGAAATAAAGGAGTAAGCACTAACTTTAAGAAGAATCATACATCTTTTGCTTTAATATGTTTATTGGAAAGGAACATTTCCTGAGTGTAGATGTCAAAGACACTATTTCACATGTATAGACACTATATTCCATTTACTTGATCAGTCAGTTAATGTTCACTGAGTATAATCCAGGCTCTTGAGAGGCACTGGAGGACTGGGTCAGTTCTTGTTCTCCCCTGAGATTTAGATCCTCTCTGTGGTAGAAGATTTCTGGCATTGCTGTTGGAATGAGCTGGTCTCCTGAGTGTTCTTTGAATGGGGGTGGTCTAGAGTGAAACTCCTAGGCTACTCCAGAATGAGGCTCATGTCTTCAGAGAGTTCTAGGATTATAGTGGCCTCAATGGTCTTGGCACCATCCTATTCTCCTCACCATTTCTGTTTATTTTAGGTCTCAGTCCAGGCAGAAATTCTGGGGAAGCCCATTTAAATGTCTTGCTGAAGCTCTTGTATTGCTTAGTCTCTAAAGAAGCACTTGCATACTTTGAGTTAGGGAAAAACTATTACTATCATTATTATTGCTGCTGTTAATACCATCTATTCTATGCAAACTTCTAATGGATATGAATAATCTTCATAACCAAGATTAATATTCTCCTGTTTTAACACATTAGAAAACTGAAGCTCTAAGAAAATAAGTAACTTGCCAAAAGTGTTAACTAGCTAGTAAAAGGTAGAATCAAAATTTGAGCCCTGATTGTTCCAATTTGAAAACAGATGTCCATATTTTTTCTACTCTAAATTTATAAATTATTTAATATATGAATTATTGAACACCAACAGAGTTTGGTTAATTATAAACTCAAATTTTAAAATTCATTTTTTATAACTTGAAATTTCTTAAATAAGTATACATTTTGTATATGGTCCATTACGATTCAACTTATCAATTATTTTTTGAGTGCCAGGGATATGTTTTACCACTGGCATTAGATCAATGAGCAGAACAAATTCAGTTTCTGATTCATGGTGTTATATTGCTTATTTTTGTTTTCTAGTGAGGGGAGACAAAATAAATTTTAAAAATCTATGCACAAGTGATGATAAATTCAATGAAAAAAATGAAGCAAGCTAAGGCGGATAGATAATGTAAGTAATAGGGGAGCTTTGTTCTACTTTTGAATAAGGTAGAAAGGACTGCCTTTCTGATTGAAAAGAGGCTTAAGAGAAATGATGAGGTGAGCCATGTGGAAATCTGGCAGAAAAGTTAATTCTAGTGTAGGGAACACCTAGTACAAAGGTTTTAATGTGGGACCATCACCAAAACCGCAGGGAACCAAATCTACCTTGAGCAGAAAAACAGGAGACAAGAGGAGGATGTGATTGGAGAAAGGCAGCAGAAAGCCAGATCATGTTGATAATGGGTGGTCAGGGTCACAGTCAGGACAACGGGTTTGGATTTCACGCTGAGATTGGAAGTCATTTGTGAGGTCTGAACTGAAGAAAACATGATTTGACCTAGTTTTTAAGAAGTATCACTCAGAGGGGTGCCTGGGTGGCTCAGATGGTTAAGCGTCTGCCTTCAGCTCAGGTCATGATCCCAGGGTGCTGGGATCGAGTCCCGCATCGGGTTCCCTGCTAGGCAGGGATCCTGCTTCTCCCTCTGCCTCTTCCTCTCTCTCTCTCTGACTCTCAAAAATAAATAAATAAAACATTAAAAAAAAAGTATCACTCAGGGGTGCCTGGGTGGCTCAGTTGTTAAGTGTCTGCCTTCGGCTCAGGTCATGATCCCAGGGTCCTCGGATCGAGCCCTGCATCAGGCTCCATGCTCAGCAGGAAGCCTGCTTCTCCCTCTCCTGCTCCCCCTGCTTATGTTCCCTCTCTCGCTGTGTCTCTCTCTGTCAAATAAATGGAAAAAATCTTTAAAAAAAATAAAAAGTATCACTCAGGCACCATGTCAAAACCAGCATGGGAACAATTTTGGGGACAAGGGAACTCATATGAATGCTATTGGTAGAATACAAGTAAGTAAAGATGAAGAGTTGGACTATGGTGGGAGAAATCAAAGAGAGGCAGTGGCAGAATTTGTTGATGGGGTGAATGTGGGCCATTTGAGAAAGAGGGGAGTCAAGGATGACTCTAAAGATTTTGCCTTTAGTAAGTAGAAGGATGAAATGGTATTGAGATAAGGAAGTTGTGGAAGGAACAGATTTGGGAAAATGTTTTAGGGGAGATTCATTTTAGACAATGGTAAGTTTGAGCTGTACTATATTAGCCATTCAGGGGAATCTTTTGAAGAGTCAGCTGGATATTAGAGTCTGGGACTTAGGGAATCAGGAAGGTACAAACAATTAGGAGACACTGATGTATTCAAAACCATGAGACTGAAGGAGATCAGTTAGGTGAAAATAGAGTAAGTGAAACAAAGAAGAGACAATGTTCAAAGACTGAACCCTGAGGTGTTCAAGTCCTAGTGGCCAAGAAGATGAGAAGGACCCAGCAAAGGAGACTAATCTGCAGCAAAGGAGCAACCAGTAAAGGAAGAAGAGGAAGAATTAGAGAATGGTAGTTCTGAAGCTCAGAAAAGAGACTACGTCAGGACTTAGGTAGAAAAACAACTGTGTCAACAGATGTTATTAATCAGGTAAAGTATGGTAGGGACTGACATGATTCCATTAGACTGAGCAACAGGGACATTACTTGATGCAGTATCTGGTGTCTGGGGGGCACTGACAGGGAATAAACAAATAATTTTGAATAGAATTATTTTAAATAATTAACCATTCCAGAAAATTACTCACTTGACAGTTATACCCTAAAACTTATGTTCTAGCTGTGCGTAAATATATAATCAGAAATACAAACAAAAAGAAACCTAGTTCTCCCTATTTTACTTTCCACAACTTGTACTCAGTCTGGTGAAGACTGCCTGTTGAAAGGCCTTTTGAAATACTGGAGGTTCTCATGGGTCCTCAAAGGAGCCAGACTTTCTCTCATCTTCCAAGAATGAACATCTAACTCACATAGTGTATGATACACGTAATTGGAGACCCTGGACCTTTTTAAAGGGAAGTCATTACAATACCCTTATGTTACCCTGGGAAATGTGATGACAATACACAAAAAAGAAATTTTGTCCTTAAGTAGGCTCCTAGCCTTGAGAGATCACCTGACAACTTTGATAAAGCAGAAAAATGCAGTGTCCAACGAGGTCCTCTTCTTCAAGTTGCCTTCATAAATCTATGAATACTATTTCCTCCTTTATTAAATTTTTCCTCTAAAAATATTAGGTAGTATTCCTGGATCATTATGCAACTTAAAATTAGGTATAAATGATTAGCTTTGAAATAAGAAATAGCAAAGATTAAATTTTGAAAAGAAATTATATAGATAGGAAGGAACACATAGAATTTCCCTTAAAAATAAAATGGGGGTTACGTGTTGAGTCTTCATCTTGCTTTTGGGTAAGTCTAGATTTCTTCCTTCCAGGGTACAAAACAAAATAAAGCAAAAAACCACCAGAACAACAAAAAAGGTGGGGGGTAGAAGAAAAAGAAAATGAAGCAATGAACCAAACAAATTTCTATTTGAGAAGATTTGAAACATTCAGGGCTATTTATATTCTGTACCCCTTTATCAGATCCAAGCTCTTTGAAGGTAAGATAGGCCAAGTCAAAATATTCCCCAAACAGCATTTTTTCCCCCTCTCTTTACTTGAAATACTGAAGTAAATGATGAAATTGTTACTAAATTCGAAAATTCTCAAGGTTTCTTTCTGATCGTTTTCTATGCAGGAACTTTGGAGCCAGTCATCAAAAGCACCACCAAGGCACATAGACAGGGCTTCACTAGCATCCAACGCTTACACTTGCTTAATAAGGACCACCATGTAGTTGAGCGAAATGCTTGTTATTTCTGTAAATTAAAAGCAGGCATTTCAGAGCACCCAGTTCTGTAACATTTCTTGCAAAGCACAAGGGATATTTTTGGTAGAGGCCCAGGCCAAATACAAAAGCAGGGCTGCTTGTGCCTCATTCCAAGACTTTTTCAATAATTCTGAGTTATAGTAATATCCCACACCTCCCAATTAAGACAAAGTATATTTATTTCCAGGACCAATATTGGGGAAAATGGCACATTTATTTTTGGCAACCCTCTTTCTGTTCTGACTTTAGGTACCCAACTGTCCAAACTCCTTACTTTCCTCTTTCTGTGTTCCCAGCAATTTACCTAGGCTTATCTTTTTCAAACATACACAAACACCCATGTCTGAATCTTCTCCTATATTATTCTTTCCTTAAATCACTCATTCATTCATTCCTTCATTCATCAGGCATTTAACAAATATGTCTTCAGAGCTTACCATGTACTCAGCAATATGCCAGGCACTGGACATAAAGTCGTAAGTAAGACATGCTTCTGTGTTTATGGATATCAATGGGAAGAGGCAAGAATAGGAGACAAGAATAAAAATGGAAACTACAGAAGAGTGTTAAGTGACATTAAGAGAATTGAATAAAATTATATTTTAGTAAGTGACTGGGTGTCTCCATTAAAATATGTCTTCCTGTACTAGATTATCCTAGGACTTCACTTTTGGATTTCCAAACTAGCAAATAATTTGAAAAATCCATGTTTTTCTGTTAAAAACTTCCTTTCATCCCTTTTAATTAATTTATAACATTTGCATTCCTGAGATAATGTTACCACCCCAATGAGTGACTAAGAGTAGGCATTTTAAGTACCAAAGCAATGGAGTGAGATATTTGGGAGCAGACCATGATTTATCCCCTAGGCTGACCCAGAGTTTGGATGTGCTTGGCCCTTTACTTCTTTTACAGCTTTTTCAATCTAAATCTATCTCCTGAGCTCTTAGTGCCTCTGTTTTTTGTTTTGTTTTGTTTTGTTTTGTTTTTTCCACTGTATTACACAGGAAAGGGCTTATAACCACTCCCAATGGGTTGTTTCTCTTTTGTCTTTTTGGCCCTGTCCCCATTCAATCCTATCTCTCCTCACAGCACTTGTCTGCCATTGCCTCGTGGCTGTGTCATTCTACCCTGTCACAGACAAGATGGTCTTATTTTTGCCCCTTTGAAGGCCATTTCATCCCATACACAGAGATCTTTTTTCTTTTTTTTTTTTTTTACCGGAGAGTGACAAGTTGTCTAACATTTCAAGGAATGAAAGCCTGAAGAAAGGCATTTCCTTGTGTCTTAAAAATTCCTTTTGGCTCCATGCAACTTTGGGTTGCCACCTTTCCAAAGAAAATGAAAGGCCTAGATCATTAGTTTACAAATTTAATGAGTCTCTGAAATTCTTACAAGCTGTTTTTCATGTCTTAGACTCCAAACTCTCATTGTAGGATTGGGGCGATGCCGGCTGCTGGTGGGGCAGACACAAAACAAACATCTCCCAAATGGCCATGTTATTTCTCTTTCAAGGAACCCTCAGGGGTGTTGTTAGTGTGGGGAGAAAGACAGGAAGGAAGACCAGACCTAAACCCTTCAAGTGTACAAGCCCCCAAACAAGAGACCATCCCAGGATGGTGGAGGAAAAAGGCAAGCTGACAAGATGGTCTGTACACGAAGCAGGTAGAAGCAAGCACAAATTGCAATACACAGGACATGTCTAAATGATGGCATCTTAGGGCACGCGGCATATCAGGGCACTAGAAAACAGGTCCTCAAGACTTAGAAATCAGTCTTGTGAGTTCTTCTCCTGGTCACCAGGAATACACAATAGTTGGTAAAGTTTTGTTTTAGAGGATCTTTTCAACGGGACCAAGAGAACAGTGAATGCATCTATTGCAGGCCCTGGGAACACTGCCAGCCACTAAAACTCTGAAAGTCAGTGCCCTGGAATTCTGAAATCTAATGAAATAGTTTGAAAAGCCCTATTCTAGATTAGTTTTCTATGCAATACCAAAAATTTGAGGTTTGAAAGGGTCCTTTGATATCTATGCCAACCCCTTCATTACACAAGTGAAGAGAATGAAGCCTGAATAGGTAGAGTGACTTGCTTGTGTCTTATAGCTACTTAAGAACAAATATGCAAATATGCAGTTAATTGGGAAACATGAAAATATATGAAGTTGAATACATATTTTACTAATAAAGTTTCACTAAAGTTATATATTTTTTGTAAACTAAATTATATATATATATATTTGGGAAGTTTAGAAAACAGACTATCAGTGATTTCATAAAATGATGAAGTAATGGCTGGAAGTCAGTCACCTGTTTATCAAAGCACTTCATTCTATAAAAACATCTAGAGTATTTAGTCCTAAAGTAACTAAAATGTAGGCTATGTGCTGTAACTTTTTAGGAAATAAAAGCTTTCAAACTCTTAGTCTGCTTATTTTTGGATATCCTTTAGGTTATTACATAATTTAGATTTAGGAGTTAAAACAAGTATAACATCACAACTACGTGAACAAGTAGCAGTAGAAACAAGACAACAGGCCCAAAATGGAGTTGCTTATGCTATGTCCCATGTTACCAAACTAAGACTTAATTATAGCTCAGCTCTCCCAGAAATGAAATCTTAAACAAGTTAATCAGGAATTGCCTGACCGGCACTAGTTAGGTCATCTGCCTGAGAGGCCCCTGCCATCCCCTTAAGGAAAGTGACCTTGCAATAACCAACCCACTTTTTTTGCCTCGTTTAATGTCTTTGTCCCTACTCCCTTCTGCCTATAAAAGCCTTTCATTTTCAACAGCTCCTTGGACTCCTTTCTGTTACATTGGATCCTGCTCAATTCAAATCAATTTTTACACAAATAAACTCTACATTTTTAATATGCCTGTTTATCTTGCAACAGTTCTTTCCAAACACTTTTGGTTATACATCCTACTGCATAGCTCATTAGATTTAAAATAACCAGATTTGCTCACACAAACCCCTAGAGTATTTATGTGTTCATAACTTATATCTACATATTGCTGAACTAATGTTTAAATTTATATTATAAATAAGAGAAATTAAAAATAAGACCAAAGTGAAATCAATACTTTATGTATTTACTAACAATATATAAGTATTTAATGATTTTTGCTAAAAGCAAATATTCTTTCTTATTTTAAAATCTTAGTTTAATAGGTTATGTATAGTGATATAAAAATTGGGTTTTAGGTTCAGTTTATTTCACATTTGTGCTAATAGTTGCTTTAATTTTTTTAAGATTACTAACAATAATCCAGAGGTCCAAATGAAATAAGTGTGCCATGGGTTATATTTAAGTCCTGAGATTCATTTTTTAGTTTTATCCACCAATTTTGAGTGGCTTTTGACAAAATTCAGCTAGTAAAGTTCCATAATCTCTAATGTCATTGTTCCTGAAAAATATGAAAAGGTAATCTATATTTATATTTTTCCAAAACACATTGAAAATACACTAGAATTTTTCATTTGGAAAACGTTCTAACATATTTTGAGATTATTTGTGCAAATGAAAACATTTGATTAGATATCAACTTTGCCAACAAAGTAACACAATAATAGAAATATTCTCCCACAAATTCTCTTTATATGAGCCTTCTTTTGAAAAGCTGTTTCTTGCTTGTGGCTAAAATGTCACTGTTATCTTGAAGCGTCAAATTAAGGGTGCTTGTTTTTAAGAAAATATCTGCTAGGTAGCATACTACCAACAATAATGTGTTATCTTATCAAAGGTCAACTTTGGAATATAGGGTTTTGGTAACAGTGTTTAGCTTATCTTTACATTTAACAATGGTTATGTAGATTGAGTGAGGGCACTAGTGTGAAAACTCTAAATAGTCTTGTTAAATAACAACAAAATTGAATTTCTTTTCACAGTCCCATGAATCAGGTTGCATGTCCCCTCAGGTACATACAGCCCACTGTGGACACCACCAATGGGCTCTTTATTTTCCGATGTTGTCTCTTGGATCGAATCTACCCTTCTACACTCAGTTCAGTAAAGCTGCAACTGGGAAAACACAGTCCACATTTTCCAGATTGCTTTGCTACCTGGCTTCCCCTTAGGTTCTGCCAAGTGGAAGGAATAGAGGCAGACTGGAACGCAGGAAGAGAAGGTTGTACTTTTTTTCCTGTTTTCCCATTAACATTGCCCTAGCAGTATCAATTCACCCAGGCAGTGGCAGGGCAGCGCAGCAGGTTCCAGTTCACTCCAGTTTCTAGTTCTCTCAGCACGTCCCAGAGCCAGCCTCACCGCGCCCATCAGAGGTGCCAGCAGGAGCCAGGTGGAGGTCCAAAAGGTCAGAGCACATATTCTCAGGGGAGTCCTCTGAGTTTCTAGGATCTGTTAATCCCAATTCTTTCTTCTGTTCTCCTAGACCTAAGGCTGGTATCTGCTTCCTTCAGTTCCCTTTGGGCTGAAACAAAGGGTTCCTCTTTTGTCCTCTCACACCTTCAATACCTGTGTAACTAATTCTCTATATTAAACTCCCTTTTCTGACATACCTAGCATGGTTTCTGTTTACTGATTATACCTTAACTGCTACAAGGGATTTATACAATAAGAAAACTTAGAAATTGCACCTCATTAAAAAGCAAAACAAACAGATATACTAAAAATCTAAATGTGAAAAGCAAAACTTTACAATTTTTAAGAAAATGCAGGGTCCTGTCATTACGACCTCAGGAAAGAATTTTCAAGGAAGACATAAAAATCACAAGTTATAAATGAAAAAACTGATAAATCTGACTACACTCAAGTATAAATGCATGTGTCACAGAAGATACCATAAATAAAAGACAAATAATACACTGGGAGAAGATATTTGTAGTGCATATAACTGATAAAGAGTTAAGTCTAGGTTATTGAAATAAATTCTAAAAACCAACAAAGAACACAAACGATCCAATAGAAAAATAAAGAAATAACTTAAACAATTTTTAAAAAGGAAGCTTCAAGGGCTAACAAATACATAAAAGTTTCTCAACCTCATTTGTAAACGTGGAAATGGAAGTGAAAGTAACAAGAAGACACCATTTCAGCATGAAGGCAACATTTAAAAGTATGAAAAGACCAAAATGTAAAAGCCTGAAAGGCCAATAGTGCTGGGAAAGATATGCTCCTATCTACTGCAGGGGCATCAATTGTTTCAGGCTCTTGGAGAACAATTTGGGAATATCTAATACAAGTGAAGATATCCATTACCTATCTATGTGACCCAACAATTCCACTTATACAATACGCATAAAAAGACATGAGTTAGGATGTTTGCTGCAATCTTGTAATAGTAGAAAATTGAAAATAGTCTAAATGTCCATTAATAGGACAGTGGATAAATATTCATACATTAGAACTATTCAGTGATTTAAAATATTCAAGAAAAATCCGTATTTCCCAGCACTGTAAAAAAAAAAAAAACAGATGCTTTTTCCTGGAAGTAATACAAATTATGATCAATATGGCATATAAAGAGGAAAAGCATTAACTCATATAAAAAGAAACTTGAGGTAGGATAGCCTGATGATTGGTTAATATAGCTTCTCCTCATTTTGCCCATAGTTCTGCTCTACCCCTGTCATTATGTGGTCATATCTTCAGGTAAGCCTCCTCAAAGTAGCAAGATGGCTGCACAGTTCTAGGTCTTACAAATAGGGCAATATTCAGCAGAAGATGAAGCCATTTCTTTCTGTACTTTCAAGAATAAGAGATCTTTCCCAGAAACCTCCCAGCAGGATTCTCTTGTTTTACTGATCAGAGTTAAGTCACATGGCCCTGTTTTGTCCATTCACTGGGAAGGAATGAGATTACCATGATTGCTTATACTAGTTGGTATTTACCTTTGGCATGGGGACAGGTTCTCCTTTCCTAAGAAATGGAAATCTCAACAAAACTGGGACTCCTTTATCAAGGAATAGGGAGGAAATAGTTAACGGGTAGGCAATCACTAACTCTACTGTAATTAAAAATAACACAAGGTGGAGGAGGATATGCACAGTTTTGTGTCTTTGTAAATATTTTTAAAGCACTGAAAGCATGCTAAATATTGCATAAAGAGGGGCGCCTGTGTGGCTCAGTCGGTCAACCATCTGCCTTTGGCTCAGGTCGTGATCCCAGGGTCCTGGGATCAAGCCCAGCATCAGGCTCCTTACTCCGCGGGGAGCCTGCTCCTCCCTCTCCCTCTGTCTGCTGCTCTGTCAGCTTGTGCTCACTCTCTGTCAAATAAATAAGATCTTTTAAATAAGTAAATAAATACTGGATAAAGATACAAACATCTATATTGAATGGTCAAAAATAAATGTGGGCACTTTATGTGGTGGTTATTGGGCTGTCCCATTGCACAACTGGAGTTCTACAGTACACGGCTTGCATCCCTTAGCAGTGTTCAGATTCAGAGACTTCATGGTTTTCTTTAGGAAAAGGAGGGGAATGACATGTGGAGGGAGACATTAGTGACAGCTACACAATTTATTTCTTTTAATAAAGAAGCAAATATGGCAATATGTTAACATTTGTTAAATGTGGGAGGCAAAATGAAATCCATCATTTCAAGTATAAAATAGTTTTGGACCTGAAGCCCAGGGTACACTTTGTTGTCTTCAAATTCCTGTGTGTTGATTATCTGGCTTTTTTAAAAAAGGAAAACAGTATTTCAAAGTACAAAATTGGTACATTTTAACCCAAAGCAAATATATTTATTTTGGCAAAACCATTCGAGATTTATGAAAGATGATTAAAATGATCAAAATGTTAGCATTTCATTGTTACAATTCCAAAAGGCTATTCTCCAACATGAATTCCCAGACAAATGTGAATGTGGCTTTTGGCTATTTTTTTAAATCACTAGTTTGTTTTGGGTTATTCATTCACGTAAATCACTGGGGAACAGGTAAGCTTCTGTTTCCTTCCTAAACTAACCCCTGCTTATGTACACACCCTAAACAGTTGTATGTGGGCAGGACCACTGCTTAAGCCCTGGAAAATACACTCTAGCTGATTATAAACATACTCCCTGTTTTTTCTTTCCAATTTTCTCCAATCATTTACATAAGCATACATTTTGATTTCCCACGACAAATTGTCAGGGTGGGGACCTTTCCATTTTTCAGCTCCCTTCTCTCCTCACTCCTCCAGTATAAGGGGCTTCTATACAAATTAGGAAAAACAAAGGTTCATATAGCCTCTTGCCCATGAACCTCAGTAGTCCGTCTTTCTGCGAGGTAGAGACCAAGAAGAAAAACAGCTTTTATTTTGTCCATGAAAGCCTCACACTCTTTGCAAAGTGGCATATGCTTTAATAAGAGCCTTCTGGCTCACTATTTTGTCATCAATACTGAGAAAATCCAACCAGAAATATTCCCAAGGAGCTGCAACTAGGTTGGTAACTCTTCATTTTATATTCCAGAGCAATGGTGCCCAGGTGCCCCTTAACCATTGGAAACACCGTGGTTGAAGAGAGTCGGCACAGACCTCAAAACCTGCAGCCCCCTTTGGGCTTCTCATTTCACTACTCATCAATTCATTGGCCAGGAGTAGGTCCCACATGAGATCCTATACTTGAAGTCCAGTTTTGGTGTGATCTGAGTGCAGGGTTTTCTTCTCACTCCTGTCACTGTCTCTATTTCATTTCCCAAAGAGTAAGGAAAAGCTATTTCAGGACACTCCATCCAAAGCTATAGGTAGACAAACCTCAGTGCTGGCACCATCACCAAGGTCTAAATATCAGATTAAAGGAAAAGTCAGTTCTGAGTCATAACACAGCTCTTCCTCAATTGGTTTTACTGAAAAATGAAGGAGTATCCTTTGTTAGTTGTGTTCCATGCACTTACAATAATACCATAAATATTATTTCTGCTTTCTGGTTAAGACTTCTCCTTCTCTTTCTGAAACTGTTTATAAATGTTATGTTATGGGTTTGCATCATTAACCTTTAGACAGGACTGCAGTTTAGTGGTTTTAAAGAACAGTTTAGTGGTGGGTGTAGCTTGAATGGTGCAGAAGAATGGTATTAGAGGTCATTTTGGAGACAAGTATAATAGTGCTATTTTTCACTTAATTCAAAAAGGATCTGAGCAGAGGAATTCTACTGTTGACTCACCTTAAATGAACCTCTTAGCCACAGCCTCACTTTTCATGGAGTCAGCACCAGATTTTTATGCCTACCTGTCACAGCAGCATTTTTAGAGAGTACCTATAGCAGTGTTTCCCTGATCATGTTGCATCTGCTCTATTTATGACTAGAATTAGCTTCAGATTTCAAAACATGGAATATATGTGACTTAAATGTAATTTTTACTCATAGAAACACCTAGAGTGAACATTCTTCAGGTTTTGTATTAAAACCTTCCTCCTAGAAGCTCAAAGCACTTTTATATATAAAATTTCATTTGTCTTCACCCAACTGCTATAATGTAAGTTGGGGTCAGGCTTTAATTATTTCCTTGTGTTCCATACAGATGATATGCTATTATTTTATGGTAGATAGATATTTGAAGATATTGTCTCAAAGCAGAATAAAGGAAATCGCTATTTCTTTTCCTGAAAACATGCATCACCATCAAGCTTTGGCAGGCCTGTGTCTGACCTTTTGTTCCTTCTATTATCTAAATACTTATTTGGCTTTAAGAAACCAGCCATGTATGTCTGGAATTATTACTAAATGTAACCCTCAGATTGTAATGCCAGTTTACAACTAAGAACAGGGTAAAGTTAGCCATGATTAGGTTTCAAAAAATGTTCTTCTTAGTGAAGGCATGGACCACTGTCAGCTTCATCCTCAGCTGGGTGATTCTGCCTAAAACATCATGTCAGTCCATAAGCCTGACACTAATGAGTTGGCTAACTATAGTCTCTATTACCAAATACTCCAGGTCACAATCCTGTGAAAGGGACACAGCAGTAGCAGAACAGAGAGGAAGGTCTTCTCACCCCCGTTTTATTGTCCTGTCCTATGGGATTTGGTGCAATGGTTCCCAGCCTAAGGATCCTAGATTTCTATCAGTCCTCAAAACACAAAAATAAAAGCCCAGAGTTTTCTTTCTCTTTTTTTAAAGATTTTATTTATTTATTTGAGAGAGTGAGAGATAGAGAGAAAGCACAAGCAGGTGAGGGGCAGAAGGAGAAGCAGACTCCACTGCTGAGCAGGGAGCCCAAAGCAGGGCTTGATCCTAGGACTCCAGGATCATGACCTGAGTAGAAGGCAGACACCTAACCAACTGAGCTACCCAGGCGCCCCCACCCCCCACCCCGCCCCACCAGAGTTATTTCTAATGAAATCTGAAGTCTCACATGAGACAGGTATTTTTGCATCATTGTTTTGGTTTGCAAGAATATCAACATAGTATATTAACACTGTAAGTTTATGTTAACTAGCAGCTCTAGCTGGCTACTATTTGTGACTTTGAAAAAAAAAGAAAATGTATTATAACTTAATACATACAATGAGCTTGGTGACACACAGAAATCTTTTCAAACTTCAAACTTGAAGTATGTGAGGCACTATGGTAGTGGGAAAGTTGGCTCCTTCTGTCATCAGTTGGGGTCACAGGTACAAAGGGTGCTGAACCCTCTGCTTCACAGAATTTCCACTTGATTTGGTTTGATCCCTTACCCAGAAACCTGGAGATCCAAGAACTCCTGAGTGCCAAGTATTAAAAGCACAACAAACCCCATTAAAAGAAACAATTACAAGTAGGCCCCTCTTCTTAGAGTCACACTCACTTGTTGCATAGATACAGGGCCATGGTGGGGGCTCTATGCTGGGCACTTGGAACACAAAGTTTCCTCAAGATACCATCCTTACCCTCATGGACATTGCAGTCTAGTAGGGGTGACAGAAGTTTATCATATGGTCCATTAAAGAGAGGTAAAATTAGAGTCATGGTAAATGCTATCAAAGAGAAGTACACGAAAACCTTGACCAAGGTATTTGAGCTAGTCAGGGAGTTATGAAAAGGTTCCCCAAGGGACATAAACTGGACCTGAAACTGGTAGTTGAGAAAGAGTTGACTAGTCAAGATAGGACAAAAAAGCATTCTAGCCAAAGGAACTATTTATGTAAATACTCTGTGTCAGGAAGAAGCTGGGCCTATAAAAGGGCAGTTTGGTGGTGAGAGTGGAGAGAACATGGGAGAGTCAGTGAGAAGTGAGGCTGAAAATATAGTGTTAAAAGTTTTACCATGAAGGACCTCTGAGGAATTTTGCTTTACCTTAAAATGGGAAGGTATTGAAGGAGGGTGAGGAGTACATGTTAGGCAAACTTGTGTGCTGTTGGTTTTTTTAAAAAATCACTTTGGCTACAAGAGAGAGAAAAGGCTGAAAGTAAAGAAGAGAGACCAACTTGAATTCTATTACCATAGGCCAGAGATCATGGTGGCTGGGACTCTTGCACAGTTGCTAAAACCAGAGGTAGATGAAATCAAGAGATTTAGGAATCTCTCTTAAACTCTTTGGTAGCCCCAGATGTCCTGTCTTTGTCTTTTTGCCAGGAAAATCAAGAGATTTTCCTTGGTTTTCCATTACACCTTTGATCTTCTGTCATTTCTGAATCCCACGCTTAGTAGATATATCTGAATTTCTCTGTGTGTTGTGATTGTGCTTCTTGGTCACTGGTATGGCCTGCTTACTGTATTGTTAAGTTGACCTGGGCCACTGCTTTCTAGGTATAGCCCGCAAATTGTCACCCAGGGAAAGATAAGTAGAGCTCTAATGCCAGAGGAAGAATCTACTTCCATACAGGCCGGTCCCTAAACAGGACAGCCCTTACACAATGTAAAGGCTCCACTTTGGCCACCTGACCACCAAGGTTACCTAATAAGGTTTTGCTTAATAATAGCAAGGTTCCCTGATTTAGTACACAGAGAGCAGAATAGATGGCTAAATTCTTACTATAACTTCTGGCAGGACCAGTATGTGAGTGATACTGGCTGAGGTCATACGAGGGAATGACCTTCCTCTCCCTTTTTGTACATTATGTGGAATGAGTGCTTAGTACGTGTCCATGGTACAAGTGAATTAACCAAAGAGAAGTATCTAGTCTGATTTGCCCAGAGTTAAAAAGAAAATGAGGTTATAAAGAATGGTTACATTCTGAAATCTAATGAAAAATTCAGCAAGAAATAAAAAGGGAAGAAATATGGTTGAAACGAGAACCAAGACAGGACCAGAAAGAAACTGAAAAAAAAAAAAAAAAAAAAAGATTTTGGTGAGAAGGTATCATGGGAAAAATGACTTGTTTCCTACTTTGGCTGGAGAGAGAAAAGCTGGAACAGGTGTAAACTCCGAAGGACACAGCATGACTATGCATGACCCAGCTGGGTGACTGCCCAAGTTTCTTGAAGTTTGAGTTTCTGGATTGAAAATCAGTCTAGACATTTTATTCTCAGACTTTCCAGAGGAAACTCAGATGGTAACCTTACCAGCACATCAAATTGAGAACCTGCATTGTTCTCACTTCATGACAGCCATTTAGGCAAAGGCCAAGCCAATTCAAAGGAATAGGGAACAATTTCCACTTTGTAAGAAAGTAAATACTTCCTTAAAGCCCATTATGTGAGTTACTAAAAAGAAAAAAAAATGCTAATGGAAACTCTTAAACACCTTCTTTAAATGTGAATATAAAACCAAGGAATGTTAGAATTTTCACCTTTGCTCTTTATTATTTCTAAACATATTTGAATATTTTTATATTTAAGCCCCCAAAATCTTAAATTCCAAAGAAAAACTTGGAGATGTAGTGAAAAGAAAAGAGGACTTCAAATGAAGATAAACAGGTTAGAGTTTTAATTCCACCAGCATGGAATTTGCTACTTGCTACTTAATCTCTCTGGGTGTCCATTCCTTCATTTAAAAAAGTAACAGTGTTGTATAAATGATCTGAAAGAATGTTCTACCTAGAGTACTCATTGATTCCATTTCAGATTTGTAAAAGATTTCAAAATAGAGCAAGCAAGTCTAGGTAAGAGAGTCTCTTTTAAATAGCTTCAGAGACCATAAGGGCGGAGGTATTTATGCATCTCCACTGAGTTATTTTATTTGTTATATCATTAATTAATACCTCAAATATTTTTTGCCTGATGTTCCTTCTTTCTCTACCACATAGTTATCAGATTCTTTTTAAGGCAATCTTTGGGATGCCCGGGTGGCCCAGTACGGTAAGCGTCTGCCTTGGGCTCAGGTCATGATCCCAGAGTCCTGGGATCGAGTCCTGAGTCCCATATGGCATCAGGATCCTTGCTTGCTGGGGAGCCTGCTTCTCCCTCTACCTGCTCTGCCTGCCGCTCCCCCTTCTTGTGCACGTGCTTGTGTGCACTCTCTCTCTCTCTCTGACAAATAAATAAGTAAATCTTTTTTAAAAAGGATCTTCTTTGAGATTTTATTTATTTATTTTAAAGAGAGAGAGAGAGCAGGGGGAGGGACAGAGTGAGAGGGAGAGAGAGAGAGAATCTCAAGCAGACTCTGTGCTGAGCGCTGAGCTTGACCTGGGGCTCGATCTCACAATCCTGAGACTATGACCTGAGCTGAAACCAAGAGTCAGATTCTTAACCAACTGAGCCACTCAGGTGCCCCAGAGTTATCAAACTTAACAAATAAAATTAAAGGATGCCCAGTTAAATTTGAATTTCAGATATCAACAGATAACTTTTTAGTCTAAGTCAGGTCCCATGCAATATCTGCATTATACTTATATTAAAATTCAAATTTTACTGGGCATCTTGTGTCTTATCTGGCAATGCTACTACCACAGGCCACCTTTTTACCTTAGTTTGTGTAAATAACATTATACATACATATTTTTATTACATATAAGAATATTGACTCTGACTGGAAGTTTGGAGAAACCCCTCTAAAAATCTTCAGGTATGACAAATAACCAAATCTGTCAGAAAATATTTCATTAAATCTTTTTCTGAGGTAGGGGAATGGCCTAGGCGGCTCCTGGGAATTCCAGTCAACCTAATATTTGTGAGTTCCTAAATCATATGATGATCAAATAATAAGCTGACAAAAGCTTCATGAAGCCAGGGGTGTTGTAGGTCTTCATGGGGACTGGCATAATAGAAGTGCTACCACAGTAGGCATTCAGTAAATATATACCAGAAAAATAAATAAGAAAAAAAAAATCTCTTAAAATTCTGTTTATACCAGAAACAATAAAACAAAGGAAAAACTAGAGCAGAAGTTCATTTTAAACTATGGATCCAGGGTCATAAGGTCCCACAGACACTGCATAGCTACTGTTTTATGTTTGTACCTGAAGCTGAGTTCCAAGGTATAATGTGTGGATTTTTAGAAGGCACAAGACTTTTTGGAGGGGTTGAGCCAAACCAATAGAGTGTTGTCCCCCCTCTCCCCAGTTGCCATATAAAGGCTCCCAAAAGATAATATTTTTGACTCCTAAATCTAAATCCTTTTGTGGACCTGGAGGGCGACCTAGATATTTTCTTAATCCAGAGTAAGAAGCCTTTTAGAGTACTTAGAAATTTAAATTGGGGGTTGCAAATAGAATCCGTTTATAACTAAGGAAAGGCATTTTGACTTCAAAAAATGCAAATAGAGCAATCAAGAAAGAAAATTAAACTAATTAATTTATATTTAATTTAGCCTTTGCTTAGCTATTAGGGAAAATTTGAAGTTTTTCCAGACTTACATTTCTAAAAGAATCCCCAAGGGGGCAAGAATGGTAATATGACAATAATGCTTCTGATTTCACCTCCTCCCAACAGAAATTAAAAAAAAAAAAAAAAAAGGAAGCAAGGAAATACAGAAATTCTCTCACATGGTACTTTTGGTACTGATTCATGTTTTTTAAAAAAGACCATTTTTTAAATTTTAATTGTTATCCAAGGAAGTGTCTGTCTTAGCTTGAAATTGGTGGCAGATTTCTATAAGAAATTCATGTCCTTCTCCCTCTCTCTCCCATTCTCTCCCCCTCTATCCCCCTCTCTCTCTGTAGAGGCATAGATTTGGGTGTGTATGGGTGAGTTGGGTAAGATTCACATGTTTCCATCATGAAGCTTACATGCTCTAATAAACTTTTCCCACTGGCACCACCCGAGATATTTAATAAATATTGAGCAGTCAAAAATAATGATAGAAAAATAAATGAGATACTTTCCCTTGAGTGAGCAGCAGTCAGATGAAGAACATACATTCATTATTGTGAACAAATCATAAAATTATATTTTTCTGTGCATTATAGATTCACTTATGGAAATGTAAGCTCATTCAAACATTTGCTAAGTCTCTGTTACATATAAGACAGCAGCTTTGCTCACAAGTAGCTTTCAATGGAGGAAGAAAGATAAAACACATTAATAACTTTGTTTAAAAGTTTCTAATTTATATTTTGCTTTTGCATTTCCTTGGGGATGTATTTAACTTTGTTCCACCTTGGTTTACTCATCAATTAAAATAGTGCTGTGAGGGTTAAATGAGAATGTGTGTGTGTGCGAGCTCATGTGTCCAAGCATGCATGTATATTCATAGATTGCCACAATGCCTGGAATATTGAAAACTCTTTATTATTATCTGTTTCCTCATTTAACTGTCATCACAACCCTGGGATGCAGATGAGAACTCTGAGCTTTAGGGAGATTAGGTGCTCTTCCACATAGTCTGGAGTTTTCAGAATCTAATCTTTACCTTTGTCTTCTGACGTCAGGTTTCTTTCATTATATTACATTTTCTCCAGAATTTTCCAAATTGAAGAAAGACATGAGTCATTAAATCAACGTGTATCTGAATAGCAAATAGGATATTTAAAAATTTTATACCTAGATATGCTTTAATAAAACTTCTAAGCATCAAGCATAAAGAGAAAATCTTAAAGTGACCTTGGAGAAAAGACCAGATTATCTACAACTAAGCATAGGCTGACTTTGTATTTCTCACCAGAAACAGGAGACCAGTAAAATTTGGAACACTATCTTCAAAAGGCTGAGGGGCAATAACTTAGTCTGAACCAAATGACCGGCTTAACTATTTTTTAATAGTGAGAACAAAACAAAGACATACTGAAACATATAAGGAATCTTAAAATTTACCACAGATTCTTAATTTAAAAAAAATGCTTAAAAGAGGGTCTATAGCACAGAGAAATGTAAAATTACAGGGAAGAAAAGAGGTAGCAAAACCAAATGTTACATGAATTTTACTAAATATAGTGATAGATATAATTGTTTCAAAAATATCTAAATAATATCTTGAGTTTTAAAAAGACAAAACTTAAATGCTTTGCAAAAATAAAAATATAATGGGATTTTAATGGGTATTTACATTGAATTAAGGTCCATGTGTTGTAGAGGAAGGTAAAATAGTCAACTTTGTCTTATGGTAGTTAAATATATATGTTAAAGGAGTGAGAGTGACAACTAAAAAACTAAATAAAATAAAAATATAGTGCATGGTGTCCAAAGCAGCAGAAGGAAAAAAAAGACACAGAATAGCTTAAAAAAGGAAAAACAAGACCAATTAAATGCTAACCAAAAAAAAAAAAAAGAAAGAAAGAAAAATCAAAACCAAACATAAAAAAACTAGTATAGTAATAATAAAATAAACAAAATAGAATTACAGGCAAAAAGTACTGATGGAAATGAAGAGTTAATGAATCATAGAAGGAATAATTCTGTAACAAATCATAACATGTATAAGTTTGTGTATTTCTAATAGACCAGTTTTAAAATGCATAAATTGCCAACAGACACATGAAAAGATGCTCAAAGTCACTAATCAGGGATATACAAATCAAAACCACAATGAGATATCACCTTACACCTGTTGGAATGGCTAGTATCAAAAAGACAATAGATAACAAGAGTTGACAAGGAAAAATACATACATACATGTATACATACACACATAAATCAAAAACTGGCAGCTGCAGCACAGTGTTGGAGTTAAATGTGTGGATAGCAACATCAGACCGATTGGGCTTAAATCTTGACCCTACCAATTACTAGCTTTGTGAACTTCTTATTTTCTTGTAACCTCTTTGTCTGTAAACTCGGGAAATGATGCACTCACCTCACATAGTTGTTGTAAGGATAAAATAAATTTTTACATGTAGAGGACACATAACAGTGCCCAAATAAATATATGCATTAATTTTTAGTAATTGAGAGAATTATAAGAATTGGTTTTGGGGTGCCTGCGTGGCTCAGTTAGTGTTAGCAAAAGTGCCTGAGAAAGAAATAATAATCATTAAATAAATGTAATAAATTATACAATCAGACTTTACCTGAAAATACCAAAACTTCTAGAAAAAAATAATTCATATTGTATAAAAATGTTTCAGAAAATAGAAAATGATGGAAAGCTACCCAACTACTTTTATGAGGCAAACATATCTTTGCACCCAAAGCAAACATGAATAGTGAAAGAAAGAAAATCCTGTAGATACCAAAAAATTCAATAAAGTTCAAGACTTATTTATGACTATTTTTAGCAAGTTAGGGATACAAGGAGAATCCCTGAACTTATCTGCAGTGAACACCATACTTTTATGTGAAACTTCAGAAGCATTTCCAATTATACTCAGAGGCAATATAAGGATGCTTCCTATCACTGCCTCTAACAAACATTGCATTGCAAATTCAAGGCAGAAAATAAGTAAAAAAAAAAAAAAAAAAGACATATAAGAAGTACAAAAACTAGCAAAATTATCTTTATTGAATAAATACTAGTTATAAAATCCAAGAAAATTTATAGACAAACAATTGAGACTAAAAGAGAATATTCAGCAAGTTTGCCAGATAGATCAACATATAAAATCAAATAGCATCCCTACATGTGAATAATCATCAATGAGTAAAACAAGGCAAAACCCCCCCCCCCAAAACAGTAAAGTATATAGCAAAAACCTAGCAAAAGTTGTATAGTAAGTTTTCAAGATAGATAAAACTATAAATTTGAATGATATTTTAAAGCACTGAATAAATGGAAAATTATGGTATGATAGAAGACCTAATATCCAAAAGGTATCAGTTCACTCTAGCATTCTACATTTTTAATACAGTTTCAACAATAATTCCAGGAAGAATGGGTGTGAGGAGTCTGTGTGTTTTATGGAACTGGCCTAGCTTATCCTAAAATTCATATATATAAATAAAAATCCAGAATTAATAAATTTAGAAGAAAAATAAAAAGGATACCAAGATATATTTAATGCTGGAGTTACTAAAATAGTGTAGAGCAGAAACTGAAATAAACTCATAGACAAAGGGTCAGAAAAGAGAGCCTGAGACTGATTCATGCATGTATTGAAGTATGAGGGAGAAGTGGCATTACAAATCACTAAGAAAATAATGGATTTTTCATTAATAGCATTAGAACAACCAGGTACTCAAAAAACCAATTCCAAATATTTGAAAGCTTTAAATATGAAAAGCAAAATTTTAAAACTTCTAAAGAAAATATAGAATATGTTTATGATCTTGAAGTTGGGAAGGAGGTATTAAGTAAGACCTAAAATGCAAAGCTCACTAAGTAAAAACTGTTACGTGTGTTGATACTACAATTAAAACTTTCAAAGTTAAAGGAAGCTGCAGGATGGGAATTTATATTTGCAGGGAGTGTCACCAATAAAGATTTTGTACTCAGAATGTATAAATGATTACAAATAAGAATAACAGCCCCATATGAATAAAGGGCAATATACATGAGCAAGATATTCAAGAAATGTTCAAATAGTCAATAAAATAGAGTAAAATGCTCAACCCCACAAGTAATTATGGCAATGAAAGTTAAAACCATGTCCAAATTAGAACCACATAGCTTTTCAAACTCAGCAGACAAAAACTTAAGTCTGGCTATACTCTAGGCTTACAAAGGTTAAGGGGTCACAGGGATTTTTATATATTGATAGCACAGAACAGCTACTTTGGAGGGAAATATAGCAATAGTTAACAAAGTTTAATATGCTGAATTAGTTTTTGCTGTCATAATAAATTACTACAGACTCCACGGCTTAAAACAATGAAAATTTGTTAGCTTACAGTTCTGGAGGTCAGAAGTCTGTCATGGATCTCATTGGGCTAAAATCAAGGAATCTGTCTTCAAGGCTGCATTCTTTCTGGAGGCTCTAGGAGAGAATCCATTTTCCCTGCCTTTTTCTACCTTCTAGAAGCCATCTATTTCTTGGTTCATGATCCCCTTCCTCCGTAAACAAAACCAGCAACAGCTGGTTGAATTCCTTTCTGGTGGTATCCTCTGACCCTTTCTTTAACCAGCCTTCTCTACTTTCAAGAATTCATGTGATTCACTTGCGTCTTCCTGCGTAATCCAAAATAATCTCCCCTTCTGAAGATCCTTAACCTTAATCACATTTGTAAAATCTCTTTTGCCATGTAAGGTAATATATTCACAGGTTCCAAGGACATCTTTGGGAGAGCCATTACTCTACTTATCATATGTACATGCACTCCTTGAATGAGCAATTCTACTTCTGAGGACTAAAGGAACAATTGCATATGTGCTCAAAGAGATACTCACAGGGGCTCCTGGGTGGCTCAGTCAGTCATGCCTCGGACTCTTGATTTTGGCTCAGGTCATGATCTCAGAGCTGTGAGATGGAGCCCAACATGTGGCTCCATGCTGGGTGTGGGGCCTGCTTAAGATTCTGTCTTTCCCTATCCCTCTGTCTCTTTCCTCCTCGCCACCCTGCTCTCTCTTTCTCTTTCTCTCACTCTCTCAAAAAAAAAAAAAAAAAAAAGATTCACAAATATGTTCATGGGAACATTGTGTCTATTACAAAAGAATTTTAAAATCATATTTATCAATAGGAGAATAAATAAGTACTATTGGTGCATCCATACAATGGAATGCAGCATTGGGGTAAGATAGATCTTAAAAACATCATATTGAACAAAATAAAAATGTAGAATTATGTAGGTGTGAGCGTGTGTGTGTGTGTGTAGATAGATACAGAATGTAACTACTTGAGTTGGCATAGTAAACTCAAGATTTGGTATAATGGTTATTTCCAGGAAGCGAGGGGAGGGGAAGACACACAAGTAAAGCATAATGTTTACATTCATTAAAGCTAGGTATGTCATCAGAAGTAAGTGGTTTCCTCCTTAAAATATTCTCTAGGCTTTTTTTACGTTGATGTGTTTTACAATAAAATTGGTAAGCTTTTGGGTGAGGATACTGAACTCAGTGAAGCCATCCCACAGCAGGAGCAAAGGCTAAGAGGAAAGCACAGAGTTAAGCCTACATTAGTTGATATGATTAATAAACTCAAGACTGAAAATCAAAAGATGGGCTTTATTCTTGGCTCTATTGCTTTCTAGCTCTGTGACTTTGAGAAAGTTACTAAACACAACCAGATCTTAGTTCCTTCATCTTAAAAGTGAGGACATTGAATCAAAACACTTTAGGTCTGTTTTGACTCTAAAATAGTTGATCTGATGACTTTCACACACAGTATGATTTTTTTATCACTAAAATATGGTTTATTTGACAAAGTACATCTTCTTGAGATTGGTGATCATGCCCAAGGAAACTGTACACACACACACACACCCCTTCTGTAATTCCTGACTTTTGCTTAAAACCACCCATCCAGTCTTTTTTGGCTTTTAGAGATGGCTCCAGAGCTGGGATGGAGGAGAGCAGCTATTAAAACCAACATGGAATAAAATTTTGAGGTGGAATTGAATTTGGAATCCTGTTCTCTGTGGCCCTTGCAGAACGAAGCTCATTCATATGATCTCCTTGGAGAACATGCTCAGTGGTGAGCTGTTACAGTACATCTCCAGAACACTTATTTCCCAAAACAAATCTATTAATGCCATAGAATTATGGTAACTGCCAGTCCTAATTTAGGAACAGACAGTGTTAGACTATGGGGTAAATATTTCCTGGCAAAAAATATGGCCATACAAATCCCAGTGTTACTGACTGATCTCCTTGCCTGTGCCAAAATGGCCCTTGGACTGCAAAAAGAATTCCCTTTACAGATGGCTCTGCCACCTCACAAATGCTTCTTTTGTCTTATGTGCAAAATCAACTCTAAGGACCGCCCAGACTTTATACCTTGATTCATTTCTTTGGACACCACTTGGCATGCTTTTGCAAGCAATGTCTTCTTCAGTAAGAACAAACCACTTACTTCTGATGACATAAATTCTTGAGTAGGGCTCTGACTAGGACAACATTGCCTAAGGCAGCAGGCTGGGATCTTTGGCCCTCTTTTGAGCAGCCCTACTTTCATGTCCCAGTTACTCAACTTTGAGCACAGCCAAAAATTATCTCAAGCCAAGTTCTTCTGGACAAAAAACGCTCAGAACTCTTGCTTGCTTCAAGCCAGTAGAAGACTCCAGCCGGATATTGGACCCGTCAAGTAGTTTTAATAACTAAAAGAAGAACATATTAGATTCTTGTTCTCCTTTTCTGTAGTGCTGAAGTCACAATCTTTAAACCATTTCTGTGTGGAATTTTTATGTTTTAATTTAAATTCTCTGCTGGTTTTACTGCTTCTGTATACTTGACATATTTCAGAATATAGTTTGGGGGCTCCTGGGTGGCTCGGTCATTAAGCGTCTGCTTTCGGCTCAGGTCATGATCCCAGGGTCCTGGGCTCGAGTCCCACATCGGGCTCCCTGCTCGGCGGGAGGCCTGCTTCTCCCTCTCCCACTCCCCCTGCTTGTGTTCCCTCTCTCGCTGTCTCTCTCTCTCTCTCTGTTGAAAAATAAATAAAATCTTTAAAAAAAAAAAAAAAGAATATAGTTTGCAATCATGTATATAGTTCCAAAGACCCATGGAAGTGATGACTTCATGTATATACATAATTCTCTGTTTTAGGAGAGAGTATTCCAGATATTATATAATGATCTCCACTCTCTTGTCACTGCATTCTACCTATCTCCCAGTCATTTACCCCTAATCTTTGGGAATTTGATCCCAGGTTTGTGGTTTTCTTCTCTAACCCATTGAATGTTCATGTGGACAAGTTATCTAAACCCCAAATATCTGTAATTGACAACTTTCTCCATCAGCTACTTCCTAGAACATGCCACTACACAAATTGCTCCAATTCTAAAAATTACAAATTTTAGTTCCTCACTTCCATCATGCCCTCTAATCTTTCTAGTTTATTTATATGTGGACATTACTCTACCCTTCTGGGCTCCCCAGTTCATTGACTCTTCTTTTCTACCTACTTATCACCTTTTTTTCCTCTCCCTTCATGATCCAGAATTTCTGTGATTACCCTGATAAAACCATTGAAAAAAAATTTTTTTGGCCTTTTTTTCCTCCGAAAACTCTAATCCTGTATCAACTCAATTATCTGCTCTGGAAAATAGATATCACAATAAATTTGGAATTGCAAACCTTATCTTTTTCTCAGTCAAATTGCCTTCCTACTTTCTCCAAAAATTAATTCAAAATTTTTTCTATATTCAAACTACAACTTCTCTCTCAGTCTCAGACCATAGGTATTTATTTTTAGTTGATGATATTAACACTTACTTCACAGGAAAAAAAAAAATCCACTTGAAAATAATCAACTAAATTCGTGACCACCACCTGAATCTACATGCACCTTCTTTTCCTTCCCTCTGTGCTATTAGAGAAGGTGTCCCTCTGGCCTAAAGCACTTCTTAAAACTATCTGGGCTCCCATGCCCACCTATTCACTCTGGAGCCTTTCACTTCTTCTACTTTCTCCTGAATCATCAATCTCCCATTTTATATAAGATCTTTCTCATCATCATTGCCTAGTCTTTCAACCATTTTAACCATTCTTCATTTCAGTAAGTTTGAAAGTCTATGTTTGTTAGTATTGAGTTTCTTTTTCTGTGAAGGTTGTATTTATATAGTTTATGCAATTGTCTTTCTATGCAATTGTCTCCTCTTCATTGATTTATAGGATTTATTCATAGATTCCAGATATAAGTCCTTTATCAGCTAAACATTGCACTGTTTTTCATTTGTAGCTTGCCTTTTAGATTCGTTTATGAGGCCTTTTGTCATACAGGAGTTTTCATTTTTTGTCCCATTGGCTGATTTTCCATTCATGCATCAGTATCACACTGCTTTTATTATAATATTGCAATATATTTTTTATGTATTTTGATACCTGGTATGGTGAGTTCTTCTACCACATCTTTTTTTCTCAAAACTCTTGCACTTTTATTTGAATTTTAGCTATCAACCTAAGCCATAAGAAATTTTATTAGATTGTTTTTTAGAATTGTACCAATTTTATAATTTTTGGTGAAATGACTTTTTAAATAATATTTTTTATTCCCAGACACAAATGTGGTATACTGTTTTCATTTATTTAAGTCTTCTTTTATACAGTTCAAGAATATACATTATGCTTTTATCACCAAAGTTATTGTTATGTCTTTTTTTATTCTGATGTTTATTTTATCCTTATTTACTTTAAATTATTCTGGGTAATAAATAGGAATGTATCCAATATCTCCCTAAATTCTCTCAATAGTGCTAATAGTTTGGTTGTATATTGCTTAGTCCATATATACGACAAGATCTCTCTGAACAATGACAATTTTGTTATTCCTCTTTTGTTCATATACACTTTTATCTTCCTTGCTTTGGTTCAAATATTCAAAATGTGTTAAGTAGAAACAATAATAAAGAGAATTCTTATTTTAGACTAATGATATTTGTTTTAGGGTTTTGTCAATAACATCATGTTTGGGAAATTTTTTATTTTTAGTTTGCTAAGATTTTTCATGAGAAATGGATGTTGAATTTCATTGAATGTTTCATTTTGCATCTGTTGAGATGGTATTATGCTTTTATCTTTTTTTGGTAATGCAGTAAGTTATGGTATTATTTTTCTGAAGTTAAATAATTCTTGAACTTGTGGGATAAACTCTGCACGTTAGAATTATTTAATACATTGCTTGATTGGGTTTGGTTTTCTATATTTGACATTTAAAAAAATCTATGTTCCCCCATTTTACACTCCCACTCTCTCCACATACTTGCCAACATTTGGCATTATCAATCCTCCAAGATTTAACCATTACAGTGGTATAAAATGCTAGTCCGTTGTGGTTTTAATTAGCATTTCACTGATTAGTAATGATATTGAACAGTTTTCATATACTATTGCCCATTCATATATTTTCCTTTCTGAAGTGCCTATTCAAGACTTACCCATTTCATATTGCCTTTTTATTGAAGATTTGGCAGCATCTCTATATACTCTGCATGTAAGTCCTTTGTCAGATATATATACTTCTCCAGAAGCAATAATTTTTTTCCTAGAAATGGGAGTTTTCTGCTCTTTGCACACGGACAGATTGGTTTTGCTTCTATCTCTTCCATCTGGAAATGATCGTTCTTTGGGCCCTATGGGCAGGAATATTTTCTGCCCCTTCTCCAGTATTTTAAGGGTTTTGTTTTATATGAAAGAAGAATTCAAAGACATGTATAGCATTAAATGCTTGTCTCCCAGTGATAGTCACCAGGACATCCCTCACCTGCATGTCTACACCACCAAGGAAGGTTCTCTCTAGGCGCTTGCCCTTCCCCAAATCTTCTTCTTTTTTATTTTTTTGTTATTTAAAATTTCATTTATTCATTTGAGAGAGAGAGAGCACAGGCAGGGGGAAAAGGCAGGGGGAGAAGCAGACTCTCCACTGAGCAGAGAGCCAGATCAAGACCTGAGCCTAAGGCAGACACTTAACCATCTGAGCCATGCAGGTGCCCCCCCTTCCCCAAATCTTGTAAGCATTTGGTGAAGGTCCATAAAACACAAAAACAAAAACAAAAACTTGTAAGTGAATATGAACTGCCTAAACCGTCCTTATGTTTGTAATTCTTGGTTATTCTAAATTGATATGCTAGGCCACACTTAAATTGTTTGTTAAAATTTGAGATGATTTCTCTTACCTGCTTTCATGGTGGCCTGGTATCCTCTTCCAAATATGAAATAGTTTGTGTGTCCCTCTGTTTTTGGAAGAATTTGTTACTATTCAGGACTCAGTGCACATAGTTACCTTGAAATTTCAGCTCTACAATGAGTTTAATTAAAGTTATGATTGTGTAGATTATCTGACTTTTTCTCATTGTTGGGGTAGGAGAAAATTCTCTCAAGGCTCTCTACATTTTAAGCATAAGTGGAACTCTTAATATTTTGATTGGCATTGTATTAAACCTATATTTCAATCTTAGGAAAATGAAATCTTAATGTGTTTTAATCTATGAATATGGTATATCTTTAAATTTATTTAGGTTGCTGTTTATTTTTCTCTGTAGTGTTTTGTAGTTTTAGTATAAAGGTCTCACATCTCTTCTTATGTTTTTTCCTAAATAATTTTTTACATACTATATTGGATGCTTGAGTTTGATTTCCAAACTGTTCATTTGTTGTTATGTAAAAATAATGATTTTCTTATATTGACCATTAACTTATAAACTTACTAAAACCACTTATTCTGATAGTTTTAGGGGGGATTGATCGAGATTTTCAATGTAAAACTGATGCTGTGTACAATAAAAATAATTTTACTTCAATTTTTTTTCATTTATAAAGTCATTCCTTCATCTTTGTTTATACTTTATTGCACTAGCTAGGATTGCCAGTGCAATGCTGAATATAAATGATGAGAATGAACTTCTTCACATTATTAACAATTACGGGGGAAAGTATTGTACATATTTCATCATTGGGTATATTGTTAGCTGTAGATTTTTTTCATCAATGACTCTTATCAGATCTAAGAAGCTCTATTATACTCCTGTTACAAATTTCTACATGAATGAGTACTACATTTTGTCAAGTGCTTTTTCTGTATCCACTTAGATGGCCATATGATTTTCTTCTTCACTCTGTTAATGTGATTTTTTTAATGTTAAATCACCCTTTTATTCCTCTCGGTGTTCATGATATTTTAGCTCAATTTACAAATATTTTGTTAAGGACTTATGTCTACATTCATAAGAAAAATTGGTAAGTTGGGATTTTCAAGGAATTTGTCTATTCATCTAAGTTGTCATGTTTCTTGACATACGTTTTCTTTATTATTCCTTTCTTAACTTCTTAACACTTATAAAATCTGTAGCAAGAAACTTTTATTCCTGATGTTGGGAATTTGTGTTCTGTTTTTGTTTTTGTTTTTGGATTGGTCTAGCTAGGAGATTTATACATTTTATTAATCTTCTTAAAAAATAATTATGGTTTTCGAGGTGCCTGGGTGGCTCAGTCCCTTAAGCATCCAACTCTTGATTTTGACTGAGATCATCATCTCAGGGTCATGAGATCACGCCCTGTGTCAGGCTCTGCTCTCAGTGCAGTCAGTCTGCTGGAGATTTTCTCTTTCCCTCTCCCTCTGACCCCCCCCCCCAACTCTTGCATGCTCTAGCTCTCAAATAAATAAAATCTTTTAAAAACAATTTGGGGGGGCACCTGGGTGGCTTAGTCAGTTAAGCATCTGCCTTTGGTTCAGGTCATGATCTCAGGGTCCTGGAATCGGCCCTGCAACTGCCTCCTTGCATGGTGGGGAGCCTGCTTCTCCCTCTCCCTCAGCCATTCCCCCTGCTTGTGCTTACTCTCTCTCTCTGTCAAATAAATAAATAAAATCTTAAAATAAGTAAATAAATAATAATTATGGTTGTCATTTATTCTCTTTTACTTTGGGCTTTTATTTCATTGGCATCCTCCCATTTTAAATATTTCTTCTCTTCTGTTTATTTAGGAACTAATTGGTTTATCTTTTTCTAGTTTCTTAAGTGATATTCTCAGGTCATCTTTTTTTTTTCTTTTTCTTTTTGATAATATAGGTATTTAAAACCATACATCTCCCTTTACGGACTGCTTTATCTATCTACTTTCCAAAACTTTTGATATATTTTTAGTAGTTCAAATTATTTTCTTAATTCCTTTGTAACATCTTTTTGAACCATAGTTTACTTATAATTATCTTGCTTAATATTTAAATGTTGTAGATTTTCTAGATATTGTTATTCATGTTTAATTTTAAACCATTGTGGTCAAAGAACCTATCTTACAGGATTTTGATCCTTAGATTCTATTGAAACTATTTTATGACCCAGCATATGATCTATTTTGGAGAATTCCTTATGTGCACTTGAAAAGGATGTGTATTCTACAGATGTTTTATGTAGATTTTGTAAATGTCCATTATGTCAAGTTTGTTGATAGTGTTTTTCAAACTTCCTATATTTTTAATGATTTTTTTGTCATCTGTTCTTTCATTTACTTGAAAGAAGAATGTATTCCTGCCTTTAGTTCTGTTGATTTTGCTTCATGGATTTGGAAGCTGTCATTCATACAGAATTAGATTTTTATGTCTTTTTTGAGGAATTAATTATTTTACCATTATAAAGTGTTCCTTTTTATCTCTACCTTTTTCTTGAAATCTACTTTGTCTAATAATTATATAGCCTAACATTTTAATGCTTATTTTTGAATAATATCTTTTTTAACTCTCAAACCTTCCACTTGTTCATACCTTTATAGTTAAAGTGTGTTCCTATAAACAGCATATACTTGATTCTTGCCTTTTTTTCCATTCTAACAATCTCTATTAGATTTCATCAATTAATATTTGATGCAGTTTTTTATATGCTTGGTTTATCATTAAAAAAATTTTCTTTTTCTTTGCTCCTCTATTCCTCATTTTCTGTATTCTTTTGGAAAGAACAAGTATTATTTACTACATTTTTGTATCCTTTTTTACCTACTTAATTGTTTTTTAGCTGTACCTCTCTGTTTGTTTGTTTGCCATTTATAAAGTTTACTTTAGACTGTACTGTCCAATATAGTATCCACATATGGCTATTAAATTTAAATATATTAAAATTAAATAAAATTTAAATGTAGTCATACAGACAAAGTAGCAACATTTCAAATGGTCAGTTGTTACTTATAGGTAAGAGACACTCTTTGGATAGTGTAGATATAGGACATTTCCATTACTGTAGAAAGTTGTATTGGATAGGGCTTACTATAGAGATGGCAATATACATCTTTAACTTACCACAGTTTACATTCAAGTCATACAGTGTGATATTCTGAGCTTCAAGGATATGTGGGTTAATATCTTTCATCAACTTTGGAAAATCATAGCCATCATGTCTTCAAATATTTCTTCTGTACCATTTACTTTCTCTCTTCCTCCTGGGACTCTGTTTACATGTATATTAAACTGCTTGATTTTATTCCCACAGATTTTAAATGCTCTGTTCCACTTTTATCTCTTTTTTCCTCTTTGTGTTTTGGTTTGGATAATTCCCAACTTTCTGTTTTCAAGTTCACTTATCACTCTCACTGCTTTGTCCCATCTGCTACTAAGCTTATCAAACAAATCTTTACTTCTGTTTTCTTCTAGCATTTTAATTTTGCTGTATCTTGGGTCTTGAGCTTGTCTATTAAAGCTTTCATTAGAGATAGTTAATTCTGTCTTTAAATATTTTGAATATGAGAGTAAACCTTTGCTTCAGTAGGGCTTAGGATCTGAGTACTGAAAGATTCTAAAGATCTCATTATACTTATGTTAGTCCAGCCATTAGCTTTCCAAGGCATGGGGGAAGCTTTAGGGTTCAACTGCCACCTCTTTGAATTGTTTTCTTCTCCAGTCCTGTCCTGGAAAAATCACTCTCTGCCCTGTCCCCTGGCTTAAACCCTCAAAGCTGGCTGAACTGCATTGGCTGAAGGTGCAGAGGAAGAAGGAGAAAGAGGGAGACAGGAAAGAGGGAGAAATAGTGGCTGGTAGGAAGGAGGGAGGGAGAGAGAGAGAGTTAATTAGTTTCTTTGTTGTCTTGCTTTCCTGTCTGGCCCCAGTCTTTGGTACAGTTGGTAAAGAAAAGAATTGGTGGGTGGGTACAGGCTCTTTCTGTGGCTAGAGGTCTTTAGCATCTGAATGCATCATTCCAGACCACAGGTGGCTATTAGAAATTTGATAGTAGGAAGGGAAAAATGAAGGGGGGAAAATCGGAGGGGGGAGATGAACCATGAGAGACTATGGACTCTGAGAAACAAACTGAGGGTTCTAGAGGGGAGGGGGGTGGGGGGATGGGTTAGCCGGTGATGGGTATTAAAGAGGGCATGTACTGAATGGAGCACTGGGTGTTACACGCAAACAATGAATCATGGAACACTACATCAAAAACTAATGATGTAATGTATGGTGATTAACATAACATAATAAAGAAAAGAAAAGAAAAGAAAAGAAAAGAAAAGAAAAGAAAAGAAAAGAAAAGAAAAGAAAAGAAAAAAGAAAGAAATTTGGTAGTAGCCTGAAATCTTCTTATGATGGATTCCTTCTCTTCTTACTGGTCTTTCATGGATGAAAACAGCTATAAGTTTCTTCATTTAGATTTGTTTTTATTCTCAACTCTCTGATGGGTTTTTAAAACTATCATTCTGTAGCTTAATGTTTGCTTCATTTCTCTGAATAATGTTTTGTTTCTAAATAAATATGGCAGAGAATTTCCTTTACTTAAATAGATCCAAAAGGACAAAATTATTTTCTACCATAATGTTCATTATATAAAGGAAACAGTTTATTTTGAGGGGAAAAAAGGCCTTATTATACAATATAAACAATATATTTTTGCTTCTTTAGAAAATATTAGATTCAGCCTTCCTTTAGTAGTTAGTCTCTGCTGACTCTGATCTGAAGTGATCATAAGCATTGAAATTTAAAAAATCTTCACAATTCCTCCTAGTCCCAATAACTCAAAGCTATAATTTCTTGGTTCCTAGTTTTGATGTTTAGATCACCCTCTTCATTTTGTTGGCTAATATTAATAGGCTTTTTATTGGCAGTTTGTTTTGGTCAAGTCTTGCTCTTGCAGAACTGCTTTTTATTATGAAGGAACATAATAAATTTCATTTTCAAAGTGCATAGAATAAATGTGGATCAGTCACAGAGCCACAGAAGGACAAAGGAGTTTTAGGGTTTTCTTAAAAGTATGCTTTCAACAATCTCAAGATTATTTCTACGTCTTTTTGTTTTGCTCACTGATGAGATTATTCCATTCTTGGTAACCATGCAGGCATTGCCCTCTTCTCTTCCATAATATGAACTATTTTTGAATAATCAATTCATGGCATTGACACAGGAATTCTTACTGTATTGAATCCAACAGGACATGTAATATGTGGATTTTACTAAAGGCATATCCTGCTATTGCAGTAGAGTCATAAATTATAAATTTAAAGTCACAACTATCTTAACCATGAAGAATTCTTTAACTATTAGCAGATTTATACCCATATGGTTGGTAGAGCTTCATGAAATCTTAATAAATCAAAATAATTTTCAGATGGTATTGACTTTCTTTCTCTTTTGACTAATCTGAAGACAAAACAAGAAATTGGCATCTAGGTCAATTACAAGAGTGTTAATTTATTCAAGGGCTTTTGTTAATTTGTTGCTTATATTCAGCACTTGGTACTGATAGAGTATCTGATACACTAGTTATTGTCATTCTCTGCTCTAAACCTGGTCTGGCCTGTGACCTCATCCACTGAATTCAAGGATATCATATCCTCTAAGAATAGATTTTCTTTATTTTCTCTGTTCTTCAATGCTGTTCCACTATGGGGGGAAAGCAGAGACCATAACTGGGACTAATCTTGACTTCAATCCCAGTTTTGATCTCTGTCCTGGCCCTGGCCTCAGCTTTAAAATGAAATTTTAATTGATCTCCCTTTTACTAAACAAATGGTTCCTTAAAACGCAATCAAGTTTCATTTGGTTTAATTACCTACTCCTCTAGAGCAAATGGACCTTGGAAAACTGTCTTTTATATGTCAGTATAAATTACAACTGTATTCTTTCCACCCAACACCTAATTGAGATAAATTACATGTCTTTCATATGTCAGTATAAATTACAATTGTATTCTTTCCACCCAACACCTAATTGAGATGAGTTACATGAATAAACAAAACAAAACAAAAACATCTGTCAAAGAGAAAAAGAAGATCTGAGTGATAATTTCAGATCAAACCTAAATTGGATCAAATAAACGTTCTTGGTCTTGAGGTGCTAGTAAGAAGAGATTCAGCCAGTAGGTGCAGAAAGAATGATGAAGTGCTGCCAAAGATGAATTTTATTGGCTTAATAGTTCTGACTGGATCAATCCCTGTTGAATAATTTTTCAACCTGCCATTGAGAATAAAGGAAGCAAATCTTTTTTTTTTTTTTTTTTTGCACTTAAAAGTTAGTTCTTTGTTCTGTGAGGAAGATATACATTCAGAAGAGGACAAGTAGAAGATACCTGCTATTAAGTGATGAAGAGAATTTGAAATAAGGTCAGAAGAGTCTCCCAAATTTTTCATATATAAAGGGGACTGGATTCTTCATTTTTTAGGAGGAAAGTTGAATCTGATATTGGAAATTTGGATATAAGATCAAAATAGTCACTCCATCAGACATATATTGTACGCCAGGTATAACTCTGTAGGACCTAAACTGAGACAACTGTTAAAGTAACAGAACATTTTTTTGGTGTTCATTTTTAAAGGTCATATGAAAAATAGCTACAAATAAGTGGTAAAATCTTTGTATATCAAATATCTCAGCATGACTTAGGATGCACTGACTTTGGAAAAATCACACTTTATACTGTGCAAACTCAAGCGAAATCATGTATTTATAAGCGTAGGGACCTTGAATTTATACTGAGTTTGAGTTGATGAAAAAAAAAACAAAAAAAAATTTCTTCCCCTAGTTTATTTTTTCCTTCTCCTAATAATGCCAAAAAGGTCAGGTAAGTTTTCCCATACCAGCCATTTCACATCTGCTTGAGATACATTTGATACATATTAATATTTTAATAGTTATAATGCATATTACAATCAAAGATACATAGAATAAAAGAATAGAAATCATTCTGAATTCATTTTTATTTCATTCCTATTCTCACCAGGTCAAGATCTTCACTTATGTTTTAGAAACACTTGGGTTAAAAATATTTTTTCCCCAAGACTCGTGGCTGCCTTAGTGCCTTAATGTTTAAAAATAACCTTATCTTGGGGCGCCTGGGTGGCTCAGTTGGTTAAGCGACTGTCTTCGGCTCAGGTCATGATCCTGGAGTCCCGGGATCGAGTCCCACATCGGGCTCCCTGCTCAGGTGGGGGTCTGCTTCCCCCTCTGCCCTCTTCCCTCTCGTGCTCTCTGTCTCTCATTCTCTCTCTCTCAAATAAATAAATAAAATCTTTAAAAAAAAATAGCAAATACATAAAAAAAATAAATAAATAAAAATAACCTTATCTTGGCTGCAGCTTGCCCCTCAAGTTCCTGAAAGCCTTGCTTCCAGATTTCTTGGAGACTTGTGCTCTCCCTAACCCCCGCTAATTAAAAAGTATATAATCAGTCACTCCTCACAATCCCAGTATAGCTCCTTCTGCTGTCCCATGAATAGGGAAGGGGTTAAGGTATAGGCAGCAGAGTTAGGAGGCCCCTGACTCCCTTGACGAGCCTCTGGAACTATTCCTGGTAGGTGGAGATGCTGAGACAGAGCTGAACAAGACAAAGGGAACAAGAAGGGCACAAGAATCTCAAGGCCACAAACTTCCCAGTCAGTTCTCAAAATAAAAGACTGCCACTAAAAGCCCTCAGTGACATTTCATTTGGGACCCCTCCCACGCTAGAGAGCTTTTTCTTTCCTTTCTATTCTCACGTTCACATAATAAACTTTCACTTCACTTCACCCTTTTGTGTCCACAAGATTCATTATTCAACTCCATGAGACAAGAACCCTTCAATCCTGCAACAAGAGGGTTTCTGTAACAAAAACCTATTTTCAAGGAAAAGGACTTTATCAGAAGTTCTTCACATCTGAGGTAACAGTAGAGTTCCCATTCTAGCCCCCTCTAGCCTTCATGTCTCACCTAAGAAGAGAGAAAGCTAAGAAACATCTGTGAAGGCCACAGACACCTCCTGAAGGACAAACACCCGCTGAACAGACTGCGAATTAATCAGAATTAAAGAATATTTCTACCCACACAGTACTACCATACTAACAGGGCTTAGTACAATAACTGGATTACAGATAAGAGAACCGTAAGACAAAGACTTTCTCAAAGGCAGAGTACTTAAGGAAGCGCCATGTCAACAGGGAAAAAAGACACCTGAGGAAATTGAAGCCACTGGCACATACAGCTATAGCAAACCTTACATAAAGCCCAACTCATGGTAAGATCAATATAAAAGCTTGTGCTAAAGGCTTCTTTGCCTCAGTTCCCATAGTGTCAAGCTTTCAACAACAACAGCAACAAATTACAATGTATGCTAAAAGGGAAAAAAGACCACAGTTTCAAGAAACAAAGCAATCATCAGAACTAGACTTAGGGATAACACAGTTGTTGGAATTATTAGACAAAAAATTCAAAATAACTATGATTAATATGTTAGGAACTCTAATAGAAAAAATGGGCAGCAACAGATGGACAATGTGAGCAGAAATATAGAAAATCTAAGAAAGAATTGGGAGAAAAAAAACACTGTAATAGAAGTAAAGAATGACTTTGGGTTTATCAATAGACTAAACACAGACTAGGAAATAATTAGTGAACTTGAATATAGATTAATTGAAACTTCCCAAACTGAAATGCAAGGAGAAAAGATAATGCCAAAAGAGAACAGAATATCCAAGAACTGTGGGATAATATCAAAAAGTAAAACATATACATAAATAGATTACTAGAAGAAAGAGAGAATGGAGCAGAAAAAAATTACTTGAAGTACTAATGATCAAGACCTTTTCAAAATTAATATAGACCCTAAACCACAGACCCAAGAAGCTCAAAGAACACAAGCATAAGTACTAAAACAAAAACAAAAACAACCCCCCAAAGAAACAAAGACATACAAAAAACAAAACAATAAAACAACTACACTTGAATATGACATGTCATATTCAGGCTGCAGAAAATGAAATACAAAGTCTTTTTTAAAGTTAGAGGAAAAATAACACTTTTACAAATAAAGGGAAAAAATAAAGAGAAAAGAATTACAGTGAACTTCTCATCAGTAATTCTGCCAGCAACCAGAAACAACAGATGTTGGTGAGGATGCAGAGAAAGGATAACCCTCTTACACTGTTGGTAGGAATGCAAACTGGTCAAGCACCTCTGAAAAACAGTATGGAGGTTCCTCAAAAAGTTAAAAATAGTACTACCTTAGGATCCAGCAATTGCACTATGAGGTATTTATCCAAAGAATACAAAAATCCTAATTTGAAGGGATACATACACCCCGATGTTTAAGGCAGCATTAACAACAATAGCCAAATTATGGAAAGAGCCCAAATGTCCATCGACTGATGAATGGATAAAGAAGATGTGGTATATATAATATTTATATAAATATTATATAATAGAATATTACTCAGCCATTAAAAAGGCTGAATCTTGCCAATTGCAGTGATGTGTGGAAACTAGAGTGTATTACACTAAGCAAAACAAGTCAGTTAGAGAAAGACAAATACCATATGATTTCACTCATGTGGAATTTAAGAAACAAAGCAAATGATCATAGAGGAAAAAAAGAGAGGCAAATCAAGAAACAGACTCTTAACTATAGAGAACAAACTGATGGTTACGTGAGGGGTGGTGGGTAATCCCCATCACCTGTTTAACTCAAGGGTACCTCCCCTTGGATAAGAGTTTTCTCCATACCTAAGTCTTTACTTATTTTTTTTTTAAAGATTTTATTTATTTGAGAGAGAGAGAATGAGAGAGAGCGAGTACATGAGAGGGGGGAGGGTCAGAGGGAGAAGCAGACTCCCTGCCGAGCAGGGAGCCCGATGCGGGACTCGATCCAGGGACTCCAGGATCATGACCTGAGCCGAAGGCAGTCGCTTAACCAACTGAGCCACCCAGGCGCCCAGTCTTTACTTATATTCTTTGTCAAACATAAGGTTGTTGTAGAACACTAATAATAAATATTTCAGAAGATTTTGGTTATTTATACTTTGGTTATTTATACTTTAAAATATAATCAATTACATTCAGTAAAAAAAAATTTAGTGAGCATTTACCATTGAAAAGTCCTACAGTGGAATATAAAGATGAATTAGACATGAGGCCAAAAGAGTTTAATAAGCTATTCATATGGAATAATTCCTTTTCAAATAGAATAATTGTTAATAAAGCTAGAAGTAATTTTTAGTTATTGTGTTCATGAGTTTTTAGTAAAGATCAATTAGTCAATTAACAAATTTTTATGGATTTTAAACACCAGTAAAGATCAATTAGTCAATTAACAAATTTTTATGGATTTTAAACTTTGTGTCCACAGTTAAGTACTCAAGATCTAAGAAGATTGCCTGTTACTATTCCACCTTCCAATGCATAACAGACCTCATTAAGTTATCTTGGTACATTTTCAAACTGGGCTTGGATGTCCCCTTAGAATCTTTTCAAAGAGCGTAAGCTATTTCTCCTATTTGATTAGAATTGTCATACAAGATGAAATCCATTGTCATCCCTGGTTTAGATTAGAGAAATGTAGCAATCACGTTGTCAAAAATAAGAACATTGCTAAGGCCTGGATAAATGTGGGATCATATTCTAATTCATCTCAAGACATTTGAGGAACTATCTGGAAAAATAGGAAGAGAATACAAACTGAAAATAAAAAGCTTAGGGATGAGTTGTACAGGGGAAAGAAATCAAGTTCAGAAAGAATGCCATAAGAAACAAACTGTACTGAATCTTGTTATTCTAAGAACACTGTGATTAATTCGTGCTTCAAAAAAATTAAAACAAGACTGGAAAATGGTGTGCCTTGGTATGAGTAAAATTGATGAAGGATAGTTGGAAGAAAGGCAGGCAGGGACAAGGGGGCCCCTGCCCTAAGAGGAAACCACCCTTCAAAGGATTTTACACCACCCTGTAAGGAGCCCGCTACCCTTTCCCACGTGAGAGATAGATGACAAAAACCTGATTGGATGACAGGGTCATGGAGGGTTAATCAAAATAAAACAGCTCACCAACAAGCTCATAAAACCCCCTAGACTAAGAAACTCTGGTGGCAACCCTCTTGGGTCCCCTCCCTCTTTGGGAGCTTTGTACAATCACTCAATACTTTGCTGCACTATAACTCAATAAACCTTGCTTTGCTGCCCACCACTCTGCCTGGTCTGCCTCTTCATTCTTTGAAGCAGCGGGACAAAGAAGCACGGGCACCAAAGGAAAAATCCTGTAACAAAACCATATTTCCTCCATTGAAAAATAAAATTCATAATTTTAATATTACATTATTTCTGTTTTCAGAAATTATTATATTATTTCTATTATGTTAGATTTCAAAAGGTATTTGCTTGCTATCATTAGCATTAAAGTAGACTTTAATTAACTGTCATTACCTGTGGGTTTGTCAATTTAGTAACATGTAGAATATACTTCAGTAGATTGAGTCTTTTGTATTGGCAATAGTATCCTGCAAAGATAAATCTTCATCCAAATTTGGATTCTTAAATGTCACTTTAAATATCTTGAGAGTCTTTAAAGCATGATCTAGCATACAATTTAATTATAATATGTAGCATACAATGGGGCATGCTCATAATTTTTCAGTGTTTCCATTAAAGACAAACAGAAAACTTGGATAAAATTTAAAATAACTGTTTTAAAGAATCAAGAGGTCTGCTGAAGCAATGAAGTTAGGTGTGGCTAAGATTCCAGAGAGGACAGAACTATGGAGAGATAAACTGACAGTCTCCAGCAGCTTTTTCTGATGGGGCCCCATGTCAGTCTGGGTGTGGCCAAGATTGAGAATCTGAGCTTTGCCCTGGCAGAAAGGCACTATTAGAGAACAGAAACTTGCAGAGTCTTCATAGTCTCACAGTAGAGTGACAACGTTAAGTGCTTGAGGGATATTTTTCACTCGGTTTTCCCCTCATGACATTTGCTGATTTCTGAAGCTTCATGGAGAAAGAGTCAAAGGAGCTAAAATAAAAACACCTGTGAAAAGAAAAGTAGAGATTTTGGCACACTCATGGTCCAAAGAGAATGATTTGCATTAAGAACCCACTGTGGAAGGGGATCTGGTGAGAATAGTCTCAGGTGAATAGATTCTCAGTTGAAAACACCAGAAAGCATTGCCCAGTTAACAGGGCATTCTTAACTGGGCTATGCACAATTAACAGAGGCATAGTTGGTTTTACCAAAATTGTATCCAGTATCTCCCAAATTTGATCCCTGTTGGAGTAAAGTGATTAGTCCCCGCTTTATCTGCCTACCAGAGGAAATGGTAAATTTTGTCTGAAAGAAAAAAGCATCATCTGAAACCTCTATAACTTGCTATCTATGATGTTTGGAATTCACTAAAAAATTCTTGGTATGTAAAGATACAGGCCTTATGACTCAAACCAAGAGAATAAATAGATGACAGAAATAGACACAGGTGATCCAGATATCAGGGTTCAGTGACATGAACTTCTAAACACCTATGCTTAAAATTTTCAGGAATAGAAAACAAAAGATGGAGAAATAGATGAAAATATGGAAATTTTCACCAGAGATATAGAATATATAAAAAGAAAAAAAAAGAAATTCCAGAAATAAAAAAATTTACAATATTTAAAGAATTCAATAGGTTAGATCAACATCAGTTTAGACAAAGCAAAAAAGCATGATTAATAAACTGAAAACAGGTCAATAAAAATATACAGATTGATGTACAGAGAACAAGAATGAATAAATATAGAAAAAATAAAAATGTATATGGACATAATGAAAAAGTATAACATAATTTATAACTGAAGTTCCAGAAGGAGACAATGGAACAGAGATAATATTTGAAGGGATAATGGCTGACAATTTCCCAAAACTAATGAAATCCATTAATCTACATATTTCAGAACTTCAGTAAACTTCAAGAGAGAGATAATCCAAAGTAAGCCAAATTTAAGTGCATTATAATAAAACTGCTGAATAACAAACTCAATGAAAAAAAAATTAAAACACTCAGATAAAATTGCATATTATCTGAGTAGTAGCAATTGTATGACAAAGGAAGACTTCTTGACAGAAATAAGTCATAAGACAGTGAAATGAGACCTTTGAGGTACTGAAAGAAAATACCTATAAATTCTATGTAAAATATAACTTTGAAATATGGAAGCAAATGGGGAGTTCCACTGTAGCTTAGAAAGTGAAGAAAACTGGGCAAGAATATCAGGTGATATTCTCTTGCACTTGAATTGAAAAAATAGCTAAAAAATCTACAAAATCATAAATTTGTTTTTGCACATTAGAGAGCTAAGGTCATCAGGCAACAAGGAACTGGATTATCAATGATAAAAAGTCTCTAGAGACAGGACACATAAACTGTTTTACTTTTGGGACAAAATAAGAGAAACAGATAACATTCATAAAGGTGAGTAAAAAATAAACAACTAAAATTTTAACAAATTCTTAAAGTCCATGAGTGGGCTGACGTGACAGTTGGAATCTCTTGGATCCTAGAAACAAGAGGATTCTGCAAACAAGGGTTAGTTTTATAAAGGGGCCTCTGCTAGGTGCTCATAAAGAAAGACTCAGGCAAGGGAGTGACTTGAGAGAGCTGCCTTTAGAGGCGCAAGCTGTCCTGCCAAAGTTTGAGGGTGGAGCAGGAGTCCTTGGAGAAGCTCATCCACACTCTAGGCCCTGCTTGAGTACAAAGTGGTGATCATCTTCCACAAGGAGACAAGCACAAAACTAACCCTTGACCCTTCTCTGATGATAGAAAAATCCATTTGCAAAAGGGGAAGAGGCAAAAACCTCATTTAACCCTCAACTTGATCTTGCTTTAAAACAAGGGAAAAGTTAATGGCCTCTGGAGAAGGGGGCAAGTAACAATCTCATTCACTTCATCCCAGGAAAGGTGATACTGGGGGAAAATAGGCAAGAGAAATCTGCTTTTGGTGGAGGGCAGAATACCCAGTCCTTCCCAGAATCCTGTACTGATATAAAGCACAGGTCTGCTGCCAGGCAGGAAGAAGCAAAGAATCAATCGCAACCAAGATCTCTCATGATAAAAGGCAGGGTTTGAATGACATTTGGAGGATGGAAAAAAAATCTTGCCTATAGACTCTAACCCTTACAAAGAGTAAGAGGCAGAGGCTCTGTGCCACTGAGGGAGGGACAGAGAGCCTGACAGATCTCACCCCTGGAGCTCAGGCACTAGGACCCTGCCTAAGACTAACACTAGAACAGAAGAATCAAGAAAACACACCATGAACTTTGCACCAAGTAACAAGCAACAAGAGCATGAAGAGAGACTCTATCACACAGGACTGCAGGACTTATTGAAAGCGAGTGTTGGAGCAGGAACACTGAGAAAGATCCTCTAGAGTTCTAGCTTCACATTAAACACAAGGCAGAGTGGGTCCATTGCCAGAGGATTTGAAGCCTGTGGCCCACTGAAGGTAACTATAACAATAACAAAACCTGAGCCCAGCTGAATTACTTTTTAGATTTATTCAGTCCCAACCCTAAAGGCCTGCCAGAGAAGATGCTTTCCTATTTCCTGGCATAAATATAACTTACCTCTGGTTCTACTCTTATTTTTATAATGTTCAGCATTAAATTAAAAATTATGAGATAAGAGGCGCCTGGGTGGTTCAGTCGGTTAAGCAGCTGCCTTCGGCTCAGGTCATGATCCCAGGGTCCTGGGATTGAGTCCCGCATCAGGCTCCCTGCTCAGCCGGGAGCCTGCTTCTCCCTCTTCCTCTGCCTCTCCCCCTGCTTGTGAACTCTCTCTTTCTCTGTCAAATAAATAAATAAAATCTTTAAAAAAAAATTATGAGATAACCACAAAAATTATGCTTCATTTTTAAGCAATAAAATGGTGAACAGAATCAAACACAAAGATGGCCAGGATGTTGGAACTATCAGATAGACTTTAAAAAAATAGTTATTTAATATGTTAAAGGATATAGTGGAAAAGGTGAATGGTATGCATAAAAAGGTAGAAAACACCAGCAGAGAGATGGAAATTAACAAAAACACAAGAAATACCAAGTGTTGGTGATGATGTGGAGAAAAAGGAGCCTTTGTGCAATAGGAATGCAAAATTGGTACAGCCACTATAGAAAATAGTATAGAGATTCCTCAAAAAATTAAAAATAGAATTACCATATGATCCAGTAATTCCACTAATGGATGTTTTCCCAGAGAAAACAAAAACGCTAATTCAAAAAGCTAATATGCAACCCTATGCTTACTACAGTATTATTTATAATAGGCAAGATATGGAAATAAACCAAATGTCCATGGATAGAGGATGAATAAATAAGATGTGGTGTATATATATACATATATATGTATATATACAATGGAATACTACTTAGCCATAAAAACAAATGAGATCTTGCCATTTGCAAAAACATGGATGAACCTAAAGGGTACACTGCTAAGTGAAATAAGTCAGCTGGAGACAAATACCATATGATTTCACTCATACGTGGAATTTAAGAAACAAAACAAAGGAACAAAGAAAGAAAGAATAAAACAAACAGACTCTTAAATACAAAGACAAACTGGTGGTTACCAGAGGGCAGGTGAGTGGGGGCAATGGGTGAAATAAATGTAGGGAATTAGGAGTATACTTATTTTGATGAGCACTGAGAAATATAGGGAATTGTTGAATCAATATGTTATACACCTGAAACTATTATAACACTGTATGTTAATTATACTTGAATAATAAAAGAAATTACCATTTGTCTCAATAATGTCCTCTTTAGCAAAGTAAAAACAAAAAAAGTATATATGTTTTTTAAACTTGTTTGATCATGGAAACTTTTTCAATACAGGTCTTATCACAGTAGCTTAGAAAATGTATTTTGCAGAATACACTTTGTAAAATATTGCTCTGGTTTTACAGTATAAAAATATATAGATTTTTTTCAGCAGCATAATATATGCAATATCGGGTTTGACTTCTTTAAAAGTCTGGGTTTACTAAGTGGACAACATTGTTGGTTACTCAAATTATAGAAGAATTTTCAAATTTCATTCTTTCAAATTAACAAGTTACAATTTCTTTTAAAAATAATTTAATTTGGGGTGCCTGGGTGGCTCAGATGGTTAAGCATCTGCCTTCGGCTGAGGTCATGATCCCAAAGTCCTGGGATTGAGGCCCACATCGGGCTCCCTGCTCAGCGGGGAGCCTGCTTCTCGCTCTCCCTCTGCCTCTGCCCCTGCTTATACTCTCTCTCTGTATCTCTGTGTCTCAATTGAATAAATAAAATCTTTAAAAAAATTTTTTTTAAATAATTTAATTTATAAAAGCATTTGCTTTCAGAAACATATCTTTCAGAAATAAATCTAGTGCTGCAAATTGTTGTCATTCTGTAAATTGGAGATTTCTGAGCTAGAACACCCAGATTCTATATTCTATAACTTAATACCACATATATTCTCCATAACTATCTAGCTAATACTGTTACTGGGAATATATTTCAAATTTAATTTTGAGGTGCTACTTCATTCAGAGTTAAATATTAAATAAAAGCACACATAAACCTTGTGTTTTGTACCATTTAAATTTAACCAAACTTTTACATTATCTGAAGACCATTAGTAGATCCAGACCCTGTATTAAAAATAATTATCATAAAACCTACAAATGTTTATGAAAATCTTTCTAGCTTACAAAATTATTTCATTTGTTCCTCACAAACATATAAATAAGTCTATATTAATATTCTTATTTTACATTTTAGAAAACTGAGATTCAATATCCCATACCTTTTGCCTGCCCTACTACATCTCATCCTACCTGATCACTTGAACCCTCTCTTATTTAATCTCTTGGCAATATAGGGCATTGTTAAGTATGCCCTGTTTCCCAAAACTCTTCTCCAAACATTTATGAATTATATACAAAAAAAGATATTTGTCTAGTGATAAGACTATTAATTCAGTGAAGAGACAGGTAACAAAATGAGAACAACAAAGGATTAATATCTACACAACACAGGAAACACTAGTCAATCAATAAGAAAAAGACATCAATCCCAAGGGAAAAATATGTAAAAGGCGATCAGGCAATTTTTTGAAAGAGAAAATACAAGAGGCTAGCAACTCATAAAGAAATACTCCAATTCATTCTTAGTAGAAGAATTGTAAGACCCCCAAAATTCTCACATAGGTCCACAAGTGAATGTGTACCTGGATATTCTTTGCAACATTATTAGGGTGGTAGAAGGCTGAAGGCAATATATATGACTTTCAGTGGGAGAGTGGAAGCATACCATTAAAAACTAGGCAGTAGGGCGCCTGGGTGGCTCAGTTGGTTAAGCGACTGCCTTCGGCTCAGGTCATGATCCTGGAGTCCCGGGATCGAGTCCCGCATCGGGCTCCCTGCTCAGCAGGGGGTCTGCTTCTCCCTCTGACCCTCTTCCCTCTTGTGCTGTCTCTCACTCTCTCTCTCAAATAAATAAAATCTTTAAAAAAAAAAAAAAAAAACAACTAGGCAGTAAGTAAAATAATGGCTAGATACATATGGCAACCAAATTTAATCTCAAAATAAACAAAATACAAAATACAATATTTACATAAATTAAGAATATATGCTTACAAGGCAATATCTCATATTTTGCAAGACAATAAAGAAACAAAAAGATATAGGTTAAAGAGTTTGGATGATTGCCTCTGGTAGGAAGGAAAAAGGCAGTGGACTACATGTATTAAGAAAAACAATGGGGAAAAATAAATAAAAGAAACACTCTCTTCCTTCCCCTGTCTTCAATCTATCTACTTCTTTCCATCACCACTAATTGAAATCCTTCTTATTTCATTCTGAGTTTCCTCCATTTTCTTTTACTTTTACTCCTCTACTTTTCCGCCTTAGACACACAGATCTTTAAAAATCCAAATCATTTCACTCTTAAAAACTCTTCAAAAGTTTCCTTTAGTTTTCTGGGTAAAGATCAAATCCTTAACACAACCCTACAGTTCTAGTCTCATGTTGGGCATTCTGTTCCTTGAAAATGGTGATACCTTTAGGTCAATGCCTGTGTCTAGAATATTGTTCTGTCCTCAACTGACCTGCATTCATGTTTCACATCTCCACTCAGAGCTGTTTCTCAACAACTGACTAGATCACTTCCCTTTGCTGTGCTCTCAAGAACACCCTGAAATTATTATTTATATCACATCACAGATGTAATTACATCTGGAAATTATTTCAATAATTTCTATTTCTACCAATATTTTTAAGTTCCTTGTAGGTAGGGACCCTATTTGTTTTGCTCACCATTATAGTCAAAGAACTCAGGGTGCCTGGGTGCCTCAATTGGTTAAGCATCTGCTTCGGCTCAGGTCATGATCCCAAGGTTCTGGGATTGAGCACTGCATCACTGGCATCCCTGCTCAGTGAGGAGTCTGCTTATCCCTTTCCCTCTGCCCACAAACCCCCTCATCCCCAGCACATGTCCATGCGTATTCTCTCTCTCTCTCTCAAATAAATAAATAAAATCTTAAAAAAAGGAAAAAAGAACTTGACAGAGTGCCAGGCACATAGTTGGCCCCTGGTAATTATCTGTTAAACAAATGATTAAATGTAAGAATTCCTGTTTTAAGGAAAATATCGGACACTTGCTTTCATAATTTAAAAATGAAAGATTTTTAGAAGGAAATTTAGAATAATAAGTAATAATAAATAAGCTATGTGTCAGAGAAAGAGATGTTCAAAAGCAAAAAAAAAAAAAATGAAATGAAGACACATGCACAATACTTTACTTCTAGACTTATCTATTAAGTGATTATTATAGTTGTGTGAAAAAGATGAGTATCACATGTCTGTTTTATATTTCTCTATCCAGAATCTGCCTATAATTCTATAGCTGTTGAAAATACATTTTAAAATTGCACTCCAATTGACAGCCGTTAAACAATAATATTTTCTCTGAAACAAAGCCAGGAGATTTTACATCACAGATGTCCATGTACCCAAAGAATCCATTGTGCAGAAACTAGTTCCAAAGCATTCCCCTTTATAATTCGCTTACGCATTTCCTTATGTAAACAAAAGTGAAGACAGTCCAACATAAGAGAAGAATGAGAATGTTTTCAAGTATACAACAAAATTTTTCAAGTATACAACATCTGTTTTTTAATTTTGTGGCATTTCAGCTGGCCTAAAGAAAACCTCAGGGAGAAAACTATAAATGGTATACCCCATGCACACATGCTTAATAATGACCAGCACACATGGAAGCTATAACCTTTGATAAGAAAATCAATGTTTCCTATTGAAACTAGTGTAGCTATAGAGAGGAAGCCTCCAAAGCAGGAAATTTGTTATTCAGAAGCCACTGTTAATCAGCCTAGATATGTTTTTAAAGTAAAATAAAATCTGATCAGGGCTTCAGTGATGGGTGCTTTACAAATATTATATCACTTAATCTTCCCCTCAAGCCTTGTGAGGCATATATAAATGCCAACATTTACAGAAGAAGAAACTGAGACTCAGTTAAATAATTAACTGGGGTAGACTCAGACAACCATGGGGTAGGACTTGGAACTCAAGAATAACTCCAAAGTCTTCATATTTTCCAGGCCTCCTTTAAAGAGCCTTTCACTCTTCTTTAAATCCAAATCTTTGTCAGCCAGTGACTATATCTCTAGAGCTCTCCTTAAAATTTTATTTTTACCACCAGTTTACCTCTGTCAACTTTGAACACTTTCACAGCAGTTACCACGATGGACATTAGAAAAGTAGGGACCTATTGTTCATCTAACTAGAGGGTAAGTAACTTGAGACTAATTCCTACTTTGCATCTATTTCTCTTTCTCTTTTCCTCTTGTGGGTCACAGAATGCCTTGGGCAAACATCTACCATGAGTACTAACAGTTTAACCTAGGAGGAGTTGAAAAAGTAATATAATAAATGACAATCCATCATTTCCAAATTTTTGGTGCATACATTAGCTTATTTAAGAATGCTTTTTAGGTATATTGGAACTTAATGTTTTCTAAATGAAATTAAACCAACAAAATATTCCCCTGATCAGAAGTGTGCCTCATTAATTAAAGACCACAGTGAAGGGTCAAATCTCCAAGCTAATCCTAAATAGATCTCTCCTACTCAATACCTGTGTGTATTATTTCCCTACTAGATAAAACCAAACAAGAGATTTCTCTTCCAAGGAAGAGACCAAGCCTCACATATTCATGGACTTTTCTCATCTGCACCTTCTTATGCTTGGGATTCTAACACTTGTTAATTTAAATAATCTTCAGTACATTATTTAACTTCACGTCAGTGTGCCCATCCATAAGAAAAGTTGTAGTAATACATAGTGAGATTATCTTCAAGAATTAAATAATATTTTTAAAGCTTTTTTAAAGTTTTCAATCAATATTTGTTTCTCTCTCTGCTTGTTTCACATTTTTAAGGTCTCATCAGCTCTTGCTCTGTTTCCGATTCTCTTTCCTTCTGTAATTTTTTTATCCACTAATACCCTCCAATCTTGAACTTCTTTTTCTGAGTTAATTTCTCTCAAACCTCAAAGCCTTTTCTAACTGGAGTTTTTATCAACCTCCTATTTCTCCCCATTACTCTAGAGTAGCCTGGAACTTTATATCAAAGACTAATTTTTTAAAGTGGATAGGTTGTGGTTATGCAGCTCATCTGGAACTTGAGCATGTAGACAACCTTCATTAAATTCATATGTCCTGTAGTGAAAGGGTAGAACATAGTTATTTCCCTCTCAACATTTCTGTAGAAAAGCAGCATTTCTGCATTGAATTAGAGTCTAATATCTCTGTCTCTAGCCAAGCTGGAGGTATTTCCAAATGCACCATGACTTTTGAGAGATGGGGTAGCTTGTTACAAGGCTTATTTCCAGTCAACTTGGCATTTGGGTATGTGCTATATAAATTATAATAGTAAGCAGATCTAGGAAAATAATTAAGGGAAAGATAATACTCAGATAGTCATAAGGAATTAATATTATTATAGTCAGTAGGGTAGAATGGCATGTTGTTTAGGTTTAATGGTAATATCAATGGCATTGTGGTGGTTTTAAAACATGTTCCCAAAATTTTCTTGACACTCTCTCATCAAGGGGCCTATGTCCCTTACCTTTAAATCAGGGCTCTGTGACCACTTGAGCAATAGAATATATATGTCAGAACTCATAGTATGCAAATTTCCAGCTCCAGGCCACAAAAAATTGGTAACTTCCATTTCCTGTGTCTTAGTGTACATGCAGTGAGGAAGCCCAATCCACTCGTGGAAGAGCCCACAGGAAGATAAACCAAGGGCTCTGGCCCGCAACTCTATGAAGTTCCAAGTGAAAGCCAGTGCCAACCTACTGGTCATAAGGAGTCATCTTACCAGTGGATCTTCCAGGTTCCAACAGATGCCTCGTGGAACAAAGATGAGTCGTTCCCATCAAACCTTGCAAAATTCTACATTTGTGAGCAAAATAAATTTTTGATGTTATCTGAGCTATTAAGTTTTGGCTGATTTGTTAGGCATCAAAAGATAACTGGAATAAGCACATATTCAAAGGGCATCAGTGTTGCTTGATTAAGATCGAGGGAGTAATGTCACAAGGTGGGTTTGTGTCCTTTATGCTCCCTACACCCAAATAGGCTCTGAGATGTTCCTACCTAACATCTCAGTGATTATGCCATATATAGAGATGCATGCATATACAATCCTCACTATTCACAGATTCTGCATTTGCAGATCTGCTTTCTCACTAAAATTTATTTGTAAACCCTAAACCAACGGTCATAGCACTGTAACAGTCATTGGTGGACATGCATGTGATATGCATTCCCAGCTGAGATTGAACAAGGCAACGCTGCCTTCTTGTTTCAGTTCTCCTACTATAAACAAGTGTCTTTTTTGTGGTCTATTCAGTGCCACATTTCTTATAATTTTATGATTTTTGTTGGCGATTTGTTGTTTAAAATGACCTCTGAGCATCATGTTGAAGTGTCCCAAAGTGCAAGAAGACTGTGATATGCCTTATGAGGAAAATATGTTGTTAGGTAATCTCTGTCCAGGCAAAACTGGTAATACAATTGGCTTGAATTCAATGTTAATGAAACAGCAATACATAATAAATAAGATGTTTTTAAACAGAAACACCTATTAAACAAGATTATGTATTGACTGGTTGATGAAAATGTTATAACCAGAAGATTGCAGGAACCTCATATTGTATTTCCCCTGGGAACAATGGTTCAGTAATCACAAAGTCAGGATCTGTGGCTACTTTATAGAACATAACTATGATGAATAATGAGAATCAACTGTATACATCCCAACCTAATATCTCAATGATTCTACCTATCTTCCAGCTATATATGTACACACACACAACTATACTCACATATAAAAGATAGCATGATAGTATAGGAAATTACCAACATAAACTTTGAAGCATCAGTCCTGCTTCTATTTGTCCTATTACGGTTTAAAATTCATTAAAATAGGGGCACGGCACCTGGGTGGCTCAGTCGTTAAGCGTCTGCCTTCGGCTCTGGTCATGATCCCAGAGTCGTGGGATCGAGCCCCACATCGGGCTCCCTGCACCGCAGAGAGCCTGCTTCTCCCTCTCCCACTCGCCCTGCTTGTGTTCCCTCTCTTGCTATATCTCTCTCTGTCAAATAAATAAAATCTTTAAAAAAAATTCATTAAAATGTATGAAAAACTGTAAGTGCCATTTTATGGACAGATCTACTAATACCATACCCAAGTAATCTGTTTCTCAACCATCCCCATCACTCATAAATAATTTTATGTACACTTCACCTTTTAAATGAAGCATTATTTTCCAGCTAAGAAGTGAGGGGAAAAATCATGAATTCCTACATATAATGTGAGTTTAATAAAAGCTATGTCACATAGAAATGTAAATGATCAGGTAAGTACATGGCAAACGTGACTTGACTGATTAAAGTTGGATGCTATAAATAGACTGCTAATCTAGCAAACTCTTAAGTGTTAACAAAGTTTTTGTCTACCATTTGTTTGTTCTTTCCTTCTCATTGATAAATTTCATAGTTCCACTCTCAGAAGCTGACCTCCTTCTCAATATGAAATGATTATATAATGGAAAATCTGTAGACCCAAAGTGTCAATTTACACTTCATTTCCTAAATATAAACTCAAAAGCAACATCCTTTCTTTCTTTTAGTTTAGAGTTATTTCATGACAGCTGAAAGGTTGGACACAGAGGAATATTTAAATCTAACTTTTCCTGCATGAGCTACAAGTAATCATCTATTCTTTGCTCCTTTTTCCAGATGTTCATAATCTCTCCCCACACACCCACTAAACCTTTTGATGTATGACATGCTGGAATGCTGGAGAGCAATGAGTACTTTGGTCAGATAAGGAAATAGAGCTAAACATGGAAGGAGAGACAAAATTCTAATTTTAAATAAAGGAGCTCAGTAGAATCCAAGGTTTTCATTTCATGTTCCGTTGTACCAGGGGAAAAAAAAAAAAAGGAAAAAATACCCAAAACTGCTTTTAATATATTTTTGTCTTAATGAAAAATCTTTTGATAAAAGGAAATGTAACTTCAGAATGAAAGTGATATTTGGGCTTATTTTCTATTTTTTTATAAAGATTTTATTTATTTATTTGAGAGAGAGAGAGAGAGAACGCACGCGCACGCCCATGAGTGGGGGAAGGGGTAGAGGGAGAGGGAGAAGCAGACTCCCCGCTAAGCAGGGCTTGATCCCAGCATGAGCTGATAGGAAGGCAGATGCTTAACCTATTGAGCCACCCAGTCGCCCCTTGGCTTATTTTCTAGTGCAACATCTTTATGTTAATTTATTTTTAATTCTTTCTAGCTTTATTGAAATATGATTGACTAATAACATTGTGTAAATTTAAGGTTATACAACCTGGTGATTTGATATATGTATATTGTAAAATGGTTGTCACAATAGGTAAATTAACACATCCATCACCTCACATGGTTATTCTTTTGTGTGTGTATGATAAGAATACTTAAGATCTACTCTCTCAGCAACTTTCAAATATACAATACTGTATTGTTACTTTGCTGTACATTAGATCCCCAGAACTTATTCATCTTTTAGCTGAAAGACTGTACCCTTTGACCAATATCTCCTCATTTCCCCCATACCTAGCCCCAGGCAATCACATATAAGTGAGATCATACAGTACTTGTCTTTCTCTGTCTGACATTTCACTTAGCATAATACCCTCAAGTTCCATCCATGTTGTCACAAGTGGCAGTATTTCCTTCTAAGTGAGGAAACTGAGTCCCCAAAAGATAATGCGACCTGCCCAAGCTCTCACAGCTTTCTGGTAACAGAACTTGAGATGGAACCTAACTCTTAATGCTATTATTGTTGTGTTGTAGATGAGTCAGGAAATACCAAAGAACACCCAGAAAGAAACTGTAATAGTATATTAATATTCTTATTTCTTGAGCTATACTGTTACTGGATTGATGTAAGTAACAGAAAACTTGGGTTCAAATCCTAGGACTTCATAATCCCTGTTTTACACATTAAAAAAAAATGTCTGTGGTGATACAGTGCTATTAATTCTTTTATTGATACACCATTGAGAGGACTATCTTAGGATTGCTTATTTTAATGACATGTAAAGTTTTTTTTTTTTAATGTTATTGGCAACAGCAGAGAATGCTTTCTTCTCTTCCCCATTACAGCTGTGAAATTCCATCCAGTAAAACCGTCCCAGGCAGTTTGGAAAATTACCACTGCCTTCATCTAGCAATAACAGGAATAATCTCTGGTGAGAAATTAAAGCAATTGGTTGTAGGCAAGACTCACTGATACTGTGATCCTGGAGCCAGACACAGCAGAGAAAAGCAAATGAACATGGCCCCTGCTTGTGTTTTGGCTGGTCTCTAGAGTCAAATAAGCATAAGGGACTGTAATCTTTGTTAAAATTCAGTATTATCCTATGGACCATGGAACATAGAGCAAAGAGAGCATGAGTCTGGAAATATGTATGGTCCTGATGTGTCCATAGAAAACCTGAATAGCTTTGGCTAATTCAAAGCAGTGCCTAATCTGAAGCAAGTGTTTTTGCCTAGGGACTACATTTTCCTTATTGAAGTTGTATAATTCACTAGAAGTGTTTTGCTGTAGCAAGCCGGTTAGCTAATTTAAATAATGAACCCAGATACATTATTTGTTCCCCAGACTTCTTTCAATAACAGTTAGTTTCTTTCCTTTCTCATATCCAAAACATAGCTATTAAAATGGGAACATTTTAATAATTTGGGGAAACTCAAGAGAATCCCTCCAAAGTATAAAATATGAACAGAACATGGTACATGACTCATAGTTTAGACGTATTTTAGCCAATGTTCAGGGCCTCTGCATGGAATAACTCCAGTGGCATAATTTATAACATTTTTTTTACACAGATGGAACATCTAGACTATTAGTCTAGTTAAAAGAAAAAATAATTCTGAGAGAGGGGGTAATGGGGTAATATCATATGTCAAGGAAACATGGACTATGCAAAAGCCTTGACACAGCTGAAAGAAGAGCATACTAATGAGCAAAAAAAAGAGAGAGAGAGATGAAATAATAATTTAGTTTGGAAAGCATGCTAAATACTCTCCAGTCAATCAGGGGAGAAAAAAATTATATTCATATCTAAGATCACAAAAATGACAGGGTTGAGCTCTGGCGGTGAGAAGGGCCTCAACTTCCTATTCTTGAAGTCTCCAATAGTTTTCTTGGTTTTCTCTACTTCCATTTTGTTCAGTCATGCCCACACTTGTTCTTCATGCTGGAGTGAGGTTTTTTTTTTAAATATGAACCAGATCATGTTGCCATCCTGACTGAAACCTCACAGAGTCATTCCTACATGACTTAGCTTGTCTATCAGGGGACATCATCTGACATGCTCTTGTCTCTCCATCTTCTGTTGATTTTTTGTACCTTGTTTCCTACCACTCTATCCCCTACTCCATATGCTCAGTCCCTTTGCCTTCCTTTTCCTAGAATAGGCCAAGAATATCTCCACTGTAGGATTAGTATACTTGCTGTTCCTCAGTGTGGGATATTCTACCCAGAGATATTTTATAGGCTCTCTCTCAACATTCAGATCTCAGTTCAAATGTTACTTCTGTAGTGAGGCCTTTCCTGAGCATCTAAGTTAAATTAGTACACTCCTGACCCATAGCTTCCTATTATGTTATTGTATTTTACTTATGATTAGCTGAGATTATTTGATATTTTTTTGTTTACTACATCCCCTGCATCCTCTGTCTGGTTCTCTGCTGTATTTCCTCCAGCAAGAACTTTGCTTGGCACATAGTAGGCACTCATATATTTAATAAAGAAATCGGTATTACCTAACTCAATATTGCTTTGTCAATAATTTCAGGTCTCAATTCGTCCAGAAATAAGAGGAACTGCTACTTTGAACTTAATTCTTTGTAACAACAACAATAAAAATCCTGATTGAGTCAATGGGAGTGATAGTAACTTTGGAGAATGTGAACAATGTTCTTGGAATTAAAAATAAAGCTGTGGAAAGGAATTCTGGGGGACAGCCAGACATCAATCCAGGGCTTCAGGAAAGTACATTTCAAAAAGTATAAGACAAATTCAGTATGACCACATGTCCAGAGATTCCGAAAGGGAAGATTGCTTCAGAGAAATGAAAGAATAACAATGGCATTTTGATAATACAGGCATTGATTATATTTTTTAAAACAAAAAAAATAGAGCCCTAGGTACTGTCTGGATGAGATCACATTTTTAAAAAGATGTGCACAAAAGACAGAATAAACAGTGTATAAACAAAATGAAAATAAGAGTGCCATAAACCCATAAGAATCCTAGTCAAAGTCCAAATGGGACTATGGAGTACAAAAAAATAGAATCTAGAGTTAAAACACAGAATGAGAAGAACATGAAGAGCCAAATCCAGTTGGGTGAGACAGAGTAATGTTAGCACAAGACTAAACTCTTGATTATTGGGTTTTTAACTCTCATATAAAGAAAAATTATTTTTGAACTAAAAAAAGAAGAAAAGTGGAGAAAAGGAAATAAAGCACAAGATACATGAAGACAAATAAATTAATGGGGAGAGCAATATAACCCAGAATAATAAAACAATTTGTTTTCACACAATCTTTAAGGAATCATAGTGAACAGTAAAGGGGGTGGGATGCCTCACCTTAAAGCTCACAAGGGGTAAAATGAATCTTCAAAACTACATACTTATTAATTTGGGTCCTTCATGGTAAAAATCTAAACCATGTTATTGGGGGTGTAAGAGAGTATATCTTAAAGTGTATTCCATGAACCAGGAACATGGCAGGATGTTAAAACCAACTAAAACACCAACTACCACCCAGATTTCCTTATACAATAAGCTTGGGAAATGTTGGGTTAATTGAATTCAAACAAGACATTATTACTACAAGACTCGTCAGTTTATAATGTGCAATATATACTGAGACTTCCCAAGAAGGGCATATGGTATGTGGTGTCTCTCAAACTTATCTGATCATGGAAAATTTTTCCTTTTTTTCCCTTTTAACATCTCATGGAACTAGAGATGTTCCATACTTCAATTATATCTTGAAGTATATAATTTGGAAAACAGTGTTCTAATGATGGCATACTACAAAGTTTTGTACTTAGATCTCTTGTGTTCAACACTTTTACTAGTAATTTAAATGAAGACAAGAGGGCCTTTTCATCACATCAGCAGCCAACACAAAGCTGGAAGAGATGGTTAATATGATGGATGTCTGAATTAAATTTTAAAAATATTATGACAGGTTGAAATATTGGGCTGAACCTAACAAGATATTATTGGTTTCCAAGATTATCTCACAGGATAAGAGACACCTGCCATAACAGAAATTTCTATGAACAAAATCTAGAGGGTTTGCTCAACTATAAACTCAATATGAGCCAATAGTGTGTGACTCTTACAAACAAAAACAACATAGCAAAACTGTTAAACTGGGATGTTTTTACAGATGAAAAAGCAGCTAGACAGGCATTCCTAACTGGTCTTCACACTAGTCACACATTTGGAAGGTGGAATTAGAGATTGGAATGTGCTCAGCACAGAACCACAAGAAAAAGAAGGTGTCTGGATGCCATGTCACAATAGGAACACAAAACTGGAAATGTTTGGTTTAGATAGAAGAATATTTGCATTGAGTTCCATACAAGGAAAAACATTCTTTGATCATTTACATTTCAAGAAAAACAAAGTAAAATGCTGACTTACAAGATGGTGAGCTCCTTATTGCTAAAGATCTTCAAGTTAGGCTGAATAATTATCTTTCCAGGATGTCGTAGGAAGAATTCCTACACTGACTCCTACCTTCCTAGTCTAAGTGATTTCTAGGAGTCTATTATATTATGCATTGTTTTTCTGTTCACTGAAATCTTATAATATTTTTATATACAGCACTGTAAAATGGCAGACCTGGAACAAACCTTAGAGATAATCTTTGTAGGACTCTGCTTTTTAGAGATGAGAAACCAAGGCTCAGAAAATTTTCATTCTTTGATTTTCCAGACATTTCCTGGGTACAAGGCCCTGAAATATGTACTGTAGAGAACACCAACATGAACAAGAAGGGCTTGCTTGCCATCAGCTTATAATTTAGTGTAGAAGACTGATGAACAACCAACATAAAATGCAGGGACACAACATATGTATCAAGAAACAAGCATTCATTCTGATTGGCAAATCAAGAAATGCGGAAGTTGGAAAGGTGTTCTAGCTGAGAAAACATTAGCAAACTCAGAGAAAGGAAAGTGTTTGGAAAGCGCCTTCTGTGGAGTTGGAAGCGGTCTCATATAAGACCAACCCAAGGTAAAAGACAATGTAGTTCTTGGGAATGGACTCAAGTCCATTTGAATCAGGGACACCAAGATCTGGGTTCTAGCTCTCTTGGATGTGATCTCAGGTTCCAGGTGGGCACATCCATTTAGGCCCACAACTAATTGCCCCATCGGAAAGGGCACAAAGTCAGGCCAGAGTGAAATCTTCTGGAGATCAGGGCCAAGGGCAGGAGCCCTTTTTGACTTATGGTAGGAATTTTGATTTCATTCTAAGGCCTTTGAGAGCCCTTTGAGCTTTCTGCAGAGGGATGTGGCATCATTTGCCTAAGGTCATCCTGCTGAACCTGGAATGCATATTTTCACATCCCTAATCCAATTCCACACTGTACCTATTATTATCTATTAAGATCTGTGTTCAATATTGATTGAACTCTAAATTAACTTTTATGAGTACCTATTATAAAGAATATATTTTAAATATAAGTCTAAAATAATACACATAAATATTTCCAAGAGGAATTGATCAATGCCTATCTACATTAAAGATTTATTTTAGTTAAGGGGGTAAGAAATATGAAGAATAAAGTACCAGAAGTCATTAAGTCAGTCCAAAAATGATGTTACTATTTAATGAATGCCTCCACATGTTTCTATATTGCTTTTAGTTTTTGCAACAAGTCTACAAGGTATATATTATTAATCCCCATCAACAGATGAGGAATGGAGGTTGTCAATGGAATGACAGTAAGTCACTGCATCTGGGTGCAAACTCAAATTTGTCTGACTCTAATGCTTATGATGTTCCCTCTATAGCACTCAATAGTCTACCAGGGGAAGGAAGGAAGGCTTGTTCAGATTGTCCTTTTCAAAACTGTTAAACTGGGATGTTTTTACAGATGAAAAAGCAGCTAGACAGGCATTCCTAACTGGTCTTCACACTAGTCACACATTTGGAAGGTGGAATTAGAGATTGGAATGTGCTCAGCACAGAACCACAAGAAAAAGAAGGTGTCTGGATGCCATGTCACAATAGGAACACAAAACTGGAAATGTTTGGTTTAGATAGAAGAATATTTGCATTGAGTTCCATACAAGGAAAAACATTCTTTGATCATTTACATTTCAAGAAAAACAAAGTAAAATGCTGACTTACAAGATGGTGAGCTCCTTATTGCATTAATCTCTATTTTATAAGAAAAGTAACAATGTAAATTCCTCAAGGAAAACAATTCTACTTTATACTTTCCCTACCCCCACAAATGCAATCTGTACAGCAACAGAATATAACAAGCAATTCCACCCAACTAAAAACACATGATTCATTCAATAAATATTTATGAAAAGTCTACCATGTGCCAGGCACTATTCTTGGCCCTGAGGTTATATCAATGAATAAGACATGTAAATATCCAGCTCTCATGCAGAATTCAGTTTCTTGCAATTGTAAGATTAGAAGATGTTTACCATTCCCTGACACATGGCCCTTGCACATTCAAGGTCAGAAAAATAAGGTCTCTGCTGCTTCCAGTTTCTGACTTCTATCTCTGACCTCTAAATTCAAATTTACAGGCTTATGTGATTAGGTCCGGCCCATCCAGATCATCTCTTTATTAATCCCAAATCAGCTGCTCAGTAACCTTAAGTATATCTGTAAAATTTTTAGTCACTAAAAGCAAAATCTGCAGTATTTAAAACTGTAATTAAACTTAATGATCTTAATTACATCTTCAGAAATCCCTTTTGCTATATAATGTAACATAATCACAGGAATGATATCTCATCATAGATTCATCCACACTAAAGGGGTAGAGATTACATAAGAGTGAGGCATTGGGGGTCATCTCAGAATTCTGTTACCCCAGGCAATAAAGGAGCTTGAGGATTCATTTCTTCCTATCTTTGGCTTTATGTTTTCCATTCATTAATCTCTCATCTAATATATGTTTACTGAGCACTTATTATATGTGCACTGCATTAGGGGCTAAAGCTAAGTAAATGAGTAGGACAGAAGTCACTGCCTTCAAAACCTAAACATCTAGAAAAGACATTTTGATTAATAATAGTAATAATAAAACAGAATGATAATGCAATAAGAGAAGTAGGTAAACCTGAAGATTCAGCACAGAAGGAAAGATCAATCATCTAAAAGGGCCAAATGGCATTTTGAAAATGGTGCAAGACCTTGTATATTAGTAGGTGTTTTCAAACTCTTCTGAATACAAAGCCTTTATCTTGAGACTTTCATATAAAGAGTTATAATGGAGACATACTTTTCCTTACTGATATTAGTTTGTTTCTATTTAACACTATAAATGCCATTTTCCCACATCTACTAAGGTGCACCTTACTAGGTGTGGCTACTTACTCTATGGGTTAATCAACTTTTCAGTTAAGTCTATAAAGGGAAATTGCTGAGTCTGTGGAGAGATATTTCAACATTCATAAATGGGGTCAAAAAAGTCCCAGGTCCTATTAGCAATAAAAAGAACTACTGGTTTTAAACTTCCTTCCATTTGCAGGTTGGAAATATAAGTTAAGCCATACCACTAGTAAATCTGTAGCAAGATCCCACAGGGCAATAAAAAACAGAGAACACATTCATTTTCTGGCTTATGTACAGAGGAAGTACATGGATGCCTGGGCTCCAAAGGAACAACTTTATACAGTTCTGTTTGTAGTTACACATGGTCTGTATAAACAGATGAAGGGTCCTTGGCTTCCTTTTGAACCAGGAAGGGTAGTGAGATTCTAGCAGCCAAAAGCAAAACACTGATTGTTGGCTAAAAACAAGTTTGATCAATGGTCTGGGAGCTTCAACTCACCATTCTATTTCCTTAGCAAGCACTTCATCTTGTGCCAGCCACTGCTGTGTGCCCTGTTTGATTTTGGGGGATTGGCTATTCATGCATCCCTTGGTTTTCTCCTCAAGCACAAGGGTGCCAACAGCCTGCTTGTTGCCTCAAGGTAGCAGGTGGCAATGTTGGCTGTTAAACAGTCAGAAGATGTCAATTTTACTCTCATTGCTTTGTTCCTGAAAAATGTAGAACTGAATGGAAGGCCATTTCCCCTACCTCCCAAGTTTTTTCAACTGTCAGATAGTTTCAAAACAAAAAACAAAAAACGTACCAACATAGAATTTTCTTATAGCTCAGGACCAATTGATATCTATTTCAAGAATAAACAAATTAATTATTCATAGAGTCTATCTGATATATTGGAAAAATGTTTTTCCTATAAAATGAAATATAGGAATTGTTTTTTGTTATAAGGTTTTGAGTGCCTAATCATTTCATTAATTGATCTATCATGTCATCCACAGGGTTTCTTAACCCTAGCACGCTGGCATTTGGGGCCATATATCATTTAAAACTAAAATGAAACATGATGGAAACACTGTCATTTATCTACCTAGATCACCTCAGAGTCCTCTTACAGTTTCTTTCTGTATATCCATCCCCAGCTCCTCTGTACTGTTTTCCGAATGGCTTACTCCAGCACCATGCTTCAGGGACCTACTCTTGGGTGACTGAAGCTGCTCTGCCCTCAGGTGCAGAGAGAGGGGAGTGCCTGGGAGATATCAGCTACTAGGACAGCTCAGAGCTTTGGGGATCAGCTCTGGGATGTAATTTTTGCTTTAGTCTACCCTGGACAAAGCCTGAGATTGGGACTAAGCTTGACTCCTCCTTTGTACTCCCTCATCAACTTCTGGAAGATCTTCCTTAATGAATTACACAGTCAGATAAATATTTTGAAGAGAACCTTCTGGCTGTGATATGTGGCTATATATCAGTAATATAACTGGGTCTTCAGCTTGCTGTCTGCGGATCTTGGGACTTCTCAGCCTCCATTATTACATGAACCAATCCTTATAATAAATGCTGCTATAAATATATTTTCTATTGGTTTGTTTCTCTACAGAAGTTAACTAACACAACATGAAAACTTTCAGGTAGGGATTTCCCTATGGAGTCTGATGTAAGAGCCACTGATATCCCAAATATATCACATGCCCTCTAGTTTGTCACATATCGATGCCATTGACTATACTGCTTTGGATTAAGGAAATTTACCTCCATGAAAACTTTGTTTAAGTGCACACTTACATAAGAATTACATGAAAAGATAATACATTAATTCAAGAATAATTTTTATTTTACCATCAGAGCTTTGAGTAGATGAGATATAAGGAAGTGCAGTTTAATGTGGAATGTGGAAGGCCTAAGAGGATTAATGCAGGAAGTGAGGCTCCAGTAAGATTCTGTAATTCAAGATTCTAGAAATCCTGAGGGTAGCATGATGTGTTTGAGAAGGGTATAAGAAGGCAGACAAAAGATTTCTGGTCATCGATTTTTTCTCAGCCTGGACCAGCATAAAAAAATTCCCACTGATAATTTTAACCGATGTCTAGTTTACACGTACTTTTAGAAGGAATCAATACATTTAATATTTTTGTATACATTTTTCAGACATGAACTATTTCCTTTGGTCACTTTTTATGTGGTAAATTCAGCTATGAGGAACAGAATCAACAGAGTACTCTCCTTGGTTATAAGACAATTGCTAAGACATACATTACTATCTGACTTGGTTGGAAATTTTAGGATAAAATTCTATAAAAGACAAGGAAATAAAACCTAATGGCCCTAAATTATAATCATCCATGTAGTCTAGGATTTTAAGACCCTAGGGTAGAGAGATTCCACATGATTTACACATGTGAAGAATTTCTGTGTGCTAGCAAGAATGGTTATTTCCTGGGAAAAATTAATATCTTCATGAGAAGGTTACTTTCATCTATTTTTAATCTTGGCCATTTCTCTTTGTGTATTACTCAACAATTAATGAGTTAATAAAAAGGATTTTAAAAATTATAACAGGCACTGAACCATTTGAAGATCTAGACATCTTAACTGTATTCATTTATTTCACTTACACCACTGTACACTTGATAGTAATTTTCCTTTGGCTACACACCAGTATCATTTCTAACTTTAGTCAACTTTATTTATACACATATTCTTTGAAGAGAATGTCTATCATTTCTAATTTGCAGCCCAAAATTATTTTTAATAATCTTCTATTACACTAAATTATTGGTATTCATTTCAATCTCACCCTAAATTTCATCACCTTTTAAAATAGAGAACACTATCTGAAGCTCCAAAGAGCTGGTTGAAGTCCAGGAATTAAACTATGGCTAGGTGACCTTGAGGAAAGTCATAACATCTTTTCAGGCCTGCTGCTTTTCCTTATATGTCAAAAGAGGCTTTAAAGAATATGATTTCTTCTTTTTTTTTTTTAAGAATATGATTTCTGAAACCACTCTCAACTAGGATATTGTATAATTAAAGTGGGCTCTTTCAATACTAGTTTTATGTATGCTCTTGTTTTAGCAGCATTTATTTATTTATTTATTTTAATTCAAGTGAATGAAAATAGTCAATGCAATTTCAAATACTTATAGGAATGCCTAGGAATAAACTAAGGCATCTCTACAATATTAACTTTACAACCACTAGCTTATAAAGTGATGGGAAATGTCAGAAGATGTGGGGTCATGTTAGGTAGGAATGACATCTTCCCTTTATCATGCAATGTTCTACCTCTAAAATTCAATAGGTTCATTGAGTCGACTTCACCTTCCTGTGATTTTAGGAGAGAGCAGAAATTCTCCCTTCACTCTAGATTCCCTACTGGTACTAGGCTTACATCCCAGTTTGTGTGGGAAATTATCTTTTCACTGAATTGTGAGTTAAAGTATGTGGTTTCAACTGATAAGGAAGATAAAGGCTAGGCCACTGGCATACCCAAAGTATACAGGATTTGCAGCAAAATCACCAAAAATTCTCTAGGGAATGTTCCTGGAAAGCATATGGTGGGTTCTCTTCTTTTACAGACATCAGATCCTATGGAGACTATAGACAGGCTGCATTTGGGGTGTACACATGGAAAAGGATGACGACAGACAACATAAACTGAGAGAAAAAGGTATTTTAGCTTGGATTACTCACACTGAATCAACCTCTTCTATTTTTTTTTTTTGTACCTAACATCCTGAGAATAAATAACTGAATTACTTATTCACTGAATAATCATATACAGAATGGCTCATGAGTTCATGTTAATGCAGAAGATACAAAGTTATATATTATAAATATTGCTCTTAAATGGATATCTAATTGAAGAGACAGACATAAAAGTAAATACAGCACAAATACACTAATTGAAGCATGTATTAAGTTCAGTGATTATACAGAATCAGAAAATTTCACTGAGGTAGCTATGCTTGATCTAGTTTTGTAAAGATCAGTAGCATATTTCCAGGTGGGCTTGGGGTATTGAGAACATGAAGCAGAAGGATAACGTAGCTCTGCATCTCTTCTGTCACTGATGTAGAAGGCAGAGTCTGGTTGTAGGGAGATCGTGATGGGGAAAGTCTGACTAATGGCCCTTGGTTAGGAAATTAGTTGGCATATGTAAAAAGATCCGATCTAAACTGAAAATCATAAGCTACACCCAGGCCAAGAATTCAAGCTTCTCTAGAACAGGAATGTTGGCCGTTGCCTTATTGTGGCTTATCTGGGCTGCAGATTCTCACACTATGTGTGAAATGCCACTGATGTGGGAAAGAATAATATATATTGATATATGAATCTACTATCCACTGAACACTGCATAGTGATGTATATTAAATGGAAGATATTCTGTAACCACAAAACATTATCATTTCATCTTATAAATGTCTAAACCAAGCATAAATTTTTAATAAGAAATAAAATATGGATTTTGCTTTTCCAAGACAAATAGAACACCCCATGATTTACAGCAGAGGAATAAATTAGGAGATGTGTGAAAAATTAAGAGTTCCCACAATATATAAATAAATGAAATACCATCTAGAAAATCCCTAAGATGTGGTATTTTCTTCTATGACCAGTCCTTTCTTATATTTAGGCTGCTAACAAAATACTCATTAATTATTGACCCAAGTGTTAATATTACATCCTGGATCTGAAAAATGACAGAAGGGTCTTAAAAGCAAATGAATAAAGGTCAGAGGAAGCCACAATGGGGAAGTTGAACTTAGCTAAAGTTTGAAGAAAGAGTAGAACTTAAACTTAGACAAAGACGGAGATGGAAATCTTTAGGCAGAGGAACCAACATGATCAAAGTCATGGAAGTGGGGCTGCTGATGACTCATTTTGGAGTCAACAGGCAGACTGATCTAGCCCGAATAGTAGTTATGTTGAAGATAAGAGGCAAAATTAGATTTGGAACAGAATGTGGAAGGCCAAGAATGCCAGGTTCAAGAAATTAATACAAAAATAAAATTTCAAACTGTCACAGAGATTTTACAGAATATTTTATGATTTTATGGTATTTTTTTTAAAACAAAGGTTAAAAAAAATAAGAAGCAAAAGTTACAAATCATAAAAGTGATACACTTGACTAAATCAAAATTTAAAACTTCTATATGTTAAAAATTAAAAGATAAGGAATGGTACAACTTTTTGGAAGACCATTTTCAGTTTCTTACAAAACTAAACATATTCTCACCTAATGATCCAGCAATCATTCCCTGGTATTTATCCAAATTAGTTGAAAACTTATGTTCACACAAAAGCCTGCACATGCATGTTTTGTTCACAATTGCCAAATAAATATTTATTTATAATTGCCAAAACTTGAAAGCAATCAAGATGTCCTTGAATAGATGAATGGATAAAAAAACTGGTGCATCTACACAATGGAATATAATTCAGTAATAAAAGAAATGAGCTATCAAACCATAAAAAGACATAGAGGAACTTATATATTGCTGAGAAAAGCCAATCTGAAAAGGCTACAAATTGTGTGATTTCAACTATATGACATTCTAGAAAAAGTAAAACTATGGAGATCATAACAAGATCAGTGGTTGCCAGGGATTCAGTAGTGGTAGATGGGGAGGAAGTGAATTTTAGGGTAGTGAAAAATATTCTGCATGATATTGTAATGGCAGATACTGTCATAATACATTTATCAAGACCAATAGAATGTATAACACAAAGAGTGAACTCTAATGTAAACTATAGACTTCTGTTAATAATAATATATCTAGGGTGCCTGGGTGGCTCAGTTGGTTAAGCGACTGCCTTCGGCTCAGGTCATGATCCTGGAGTCCCTGGATCGAGTCCCGCATCGGGCTTCCTGCTCGGCAGGGAGTCTGCTTCGTCCTCTGACCCTATCCCCTCTCAGGTGTTCTCTCTCTCTCATTCTCTCTCTCTCTCTCAAATAAATAAATAAAATCTTTAAAAAAATAATATATCTATATTGGCACATCAGTCACAACAAATGTACATTAATACAAGATGTTAATGATGGGGTAAACTTGTTCACGAGGGAGGGGAAGGAGGTATATGGAAACTCTCTGTACTTTCCATTCATTTTTCTATAAACCTAAAACTGTCCTAAAAATAAAATATAGTAAATAAAAAATATAGAAGACAATAGCATAAAGATGTCTGAAAAAATATAGAACAGATTAGTAGCTGGAATATATGAAGAACTTTCTAAAATCAATAAGAAAAAAAGCCATACTATCCAATAGAACAATGGGCAAAGGAAATAAGCTAGGCAATATACAGAAAAAGAAATCTGAATGGCCAATAAATATGTGAGCAGATGCTCAGTCTCACTAGGAAATGTATTTGAAATTCAACAAAATACTTATTGAGCCTCTACCATGAGCCAGGCACTATTTTAGGTGCTCGGGATACATGAGTGTACTAAATATAAAGGCATGTGGAGGTAAAATTATTGTAAGAAGGCATTTCTTTTTTACTCATTGTATTAGTAAAAATTAAATATTTGCTCCTATAAGCTGTTGGCAAAAATTTAGAATAGAAATTTTTGTGCCCTGATAATTGTAAAAAGTTGTTCAAAAATGTGATGAAAACCCTTGATAATATTTTGTAGTATTAAATGTGCATATCCTCTTAACCAAAAAATTCCACTCCCAAATATATAGCCTAAAAAGATTCTTGCACATGTACACAAGAAAACAAATAATGTTTATTACAGCATTGTTGTAATATTTTAAAAACCAAAAGCAATCAAGGACTTGATAGATATACACAAAAGATCAAAATATAAAGCAGGTAAAAAAATTAAACAGATCTCAAAATCAACATGGCTAGATATCAAACCATAAACTTGAAAGGAAAATGCAACTGGCAGAATATAGAGCATATAATAAATAATGTTAATAAAAAATCATATAAAACAATATTATGTTCTTTTATATATATGTATATATGTAGATGTATAAAATATTTTAAAAGTAGATTAGAACAATCTCTACTAAGTGTAATATTGGTTGTGTATAGTGAGAGAGGAAGGGAATGGAAAATGGGTATGGGGGATAAAAGTATATTCAACTTTGTCTCTAATGTTTTATTTACTTCATATAAAATTGATTAAATAAGGAAGAATGTTAATAAATGTCAGTCTTAATGAGTATACTGTTATGGTATTTTTTGTTTTTCTGTACTTTTAAAAAGATCTTTAAATATAAACAAAATTATAAGAACCATAAATAAATTTGTTGATTCTACTCCAAATATTTTTTTTTGCAAATATTTGTATATACTTATAAAAATTTCTGTTTTAAAATGTCATCTAGCAAATAAGCCCTAAGTAGAGAAAATGCAGAGCCAAAGGCAATTCACTTACCTGTTCATCTGTTGGCAAATACTGTTCTGAATATATTTTTCCTTGCTCAAAAAGAAGTAAACAGACAGATAACAACATGGGATTCATGGAAAAACAATACAAGGGAAAGGGCAAATTTCCCTTGATTCTGAAGGGAAGAATAAACCTCTGAAAAAGACCTACTGTTGAAAGAGAAATAAAATGTTATAACATTTTTTGGTCTCTTCTTGAAAATATAAGACATGTTTTCTTTTTAGCAGATGCAGAAAGTCATAAGAGAAAAATCTGAAATGACTAAATGAGATGAGAAGGATGGAAGAAAGAGAAGGGGAAAGGGAAATAAAAGAAGGAGGAGAGAAAGAAAATAAAAATACAGTATCAAAAGAAGGAATAAAATTAAAAAGGCAGAAGATAAATCAGCAATTGAAGGGAAAACATAAAACTCTCCCATAATATATTTTGAGCTCCAGTTGGCTTATGTTGATGGATAATTGATGGATAAATTATGTTGATGGATATATTCTGTAGCCCAAGGGTCTGGCTGGCTCAGTTGGTGGAGTATGTGACTCTTGATCTCGGGGTTGTGAGTTTGAACCCCACATTGGGTGTAGTGATCACTTAAAAATAAAACCTTTTTAAAAAATTCTGCAGCCCAGGAGGAAAGCTCACCCTTCAGTACTTTCTTCTTTTTCTTTGGATTCCATTACTTTGTTAGGTCCAGATATGGTGCCTAATACCAAATAGTTATCTCAGAGCTGAGCTGGAATCTCTTGTTATTTTTTGTAATAATAAAATACAATATTTCTGTTCTTTCTATTTAACAGTTACAAAAAATATCTAAGCTGTTTGTATGAAACACTTTGCCAAAAGAAACTTTCCTCATCCATCCCCATAAAATAGAGACACACAGAGCAAAACCTAGCTAAGTATCTTGAGTAAATATTTTTTGCATGGTCAAAAGTCATACTAAATGGCCTAAGTAATTTTGCTTAATGAAGAGAGAACAATAAACCACCCAGGGACAAATATTAGCTGTCATTATACCCTGAATCTATTATCTTCTATCTAGGATCTATAAATGATCCTTTAAAAACTATTTAAAATTATATATATAAGGTAATTTATATATATTAAAATTATTATAGTATATATGTTATTTAATAGAAAATAAATGCACATTACACTAACACATTTATAATGTTAAGAAGTCTTTGAAAAAAAATGTAATGACTCCAGGAAATTCATCTATATGTTAATAGCAACTGTCTGTTGTTGGTTAGATTTTAGAATAATTTTATTTTCTTGTTCCTATATTTTCCAAATATTCTACAGTAAGTATTCTTTTAAAAAGTAAGAATAGTGCTTCAAAATATGTATAAATGGACATAATTATCTGTTGTATTCCTCAAATACTATTTTTAAGGTCTTATTTATTTATTTGAGAGAGTGACAGAGAGAGTGAGAGGGAGAGCATGAGTGGGGTGAGAGGCAGAGGGAGAAGCAGACTCCCTGCTAAGCAGAGAGTCAGTTGGATGCGGGTGGGCTGGGAAGACTCCATCTCTGAACTCCGGGATCATGATCTGAGCCTTAGGCAGATGCTTAACCCACTGAGCCACCCAGGCACCACCGCCCCCCCGCTTTTTTTAAGATTTTATTTATTTATTTGAGAGAGAGAGAGAGAGACAGGGAGAGTGAGAAAGATCTCAAATACTATTTTAAAAATAAAGCCACAAAATTTCTTCCAAACATAATGAAATAACAAAAACTGAACTTAACCTCCTACTGTAAACAATTGGCAAAATATATGAAACAACACTTTCAGATATGGGAAAACAGAAAATGCAGGACTGGGATGCCGCAGAGAAGGGAAAAAACAAAGGTGAGCTTTATATTCATACTGGCTTCCTGCTTGGGTCAATTACGAAACATAAATACAGGGTGGGGAAATGCAAAGAAAGTTCAGTTGGTGACACTGAGTTGAGGAGCTAGAGATCAAACCTACGGAGGTTGAGGCAGCTAGAAATTTGGGGACAAAATTCCTAAAAGTAGGCAGTTATGACTTAAAAAAAAAGGTCTGCATAGGGGTCCCATCAGGACTTCATGGCTACTAGGTCTGACATACATAGATGTAGGTCTCCTTGTAGCATAGACAAACATGTTCTACTAGATTGACTTTCCTGTAAACAATAACCATAAGCTCTGGACAAAATGCAAAAGAAATTATATGAAAGAATTGGATAGCACAAAACATCAGGTAGATTCTGGAATTGGAAGGTAAATTTTTTATACAGCTTTTAGCTTGAGAGCAAGCTACACTTGGCACCATGTAGATGGCTAAAACTCAACAGAATTCACTATGTCTTTCAGGCCTGAAAACCCAGAGTACAACTGCTGGAAAGTGAGGTGGTATCCAGAAAAAAAAAACGCACTAAAGAAGAAGTGCCACAGTTTCTGTGTACACACTCTGCCTAAATCTCTTGGTATCCATGAGCTATGAAGGCATGGAGCCAACTTTCAGCCATTCAGCTAAGAATAAAAAAAAAAAATCAAACTGAAGGTTGAGCAGTTATCCTAAAGGCAAAATTTGCAGTCTGAGTCCAACCATGGTAAATGCCTTAAAAAAAAAAAAAAAAAAAAAAAAAAACTGTTTGACAGAGTGACAGAAATCCAAATAAATGATTAAGAGACTTTTTTCTAATTATCTTCTTTAAAAGATAATTAATTGTTTAAAGAAAAAATAATGTATTGAACAAAATGGTATAGCTAATAAGTCAACAGTGGAAATAAAATGGCATATTCAACTTCAAATATTCAATTAATCTGTAAAATGTAAGAAAAGAGAAAAATAAAGAAATAACAAGTGAAATAATTAGAAAATAAATTCAATATGGTGAAATTAAACCCAAATGTGCCAATAATTACATTAAATGCAAATAGCCTAAAAACTAATTAAGAGGCAAAGATTATCAAAGGCTTGATTTAAAAAAAAAAACAGATCTACATTAAATATTAAAAATATAGATTAATAGTAAAAGGATGAAAAATATACCATGAAAGCACCAATCAAAAGCTACTGGGGTACCTATATAAATATCAGACAAAGTAGATTTCAGAATAAGAAATATTATTAGGGATAAAGAGGTATGTTTCCTAATGATAAAGAGGTCCATTTATTAAAAAATAATAACAATCTTAAATATGTATGCACCTAATAACAAAGTTTCAAATTACATGAAGCAAAAACTGAAAGAACAAAAAAGGAAAAGTAGACAAAATCTAATTACAGTTGGAGGTTTCAACATCTTTTTCTCAGTAACTGATAAAAGTAAACAGAAATCAGCAAAAAATACTAATGACTTGAACATTATCAAATGATTTGATCAAACTGACATTTATAGAACATACCATCCAATAACTGAAGAATATACACTCTTTTCAATTTCATACTAAAGATTGCCTAAGATAGACCATATGCTGGCCCATAAAATAAGTCTTAATAAATTGGAGAGGATTGAAAACTACATAATATACTCTCTGGCTAAAATGGAATTGAATTAGGAAATAATAACAGAAAACTAAGAGGGAAATCCTCAAATATTATAGTTCTAAATATCCCATATATTAAAGAAGAATACATGAAAGAAATTAGAAAATACTTTGAACTAAGTGAAAATGAAAACATAACATCAAAATCAATGAGTATAATTAGTTTTTTTAGGTTATTTTGTTGCTTTATTTGCTTATATTATAAAATAAAAGGTTTAAAATCAATCACCAATAATAAGCCTTAAGAGTTTATAAAACTTATTTTTTTTAAAGTGCAAATTAAACTTAGAGTAAGAAGACAAATAATAAAGAAAAAAGCAAGAAGAAATAGAACAGAAAACTTTTAAAGAACAATAAAATTGGGAGGAGCAAGATGCTGGAGGAGTAGGAGACCTAAATTTCATCTGGTCCCAGGAATTCATCTAGATAGGGATCAAATGATTCTGAACACCTACGAACTCAACAGGAGATCGAAGAAAAGAATAGCAGCAACTCTCTGAACAGAAAAGCAACCACTTTCTGGAAGGTAGGACATGCGGAGAAGTGAATCCGATATTCAGGGAGATAGACCCCGGGGGGAGGGAGCCTCCGTCAGCTGCTACCGGCAAGTGATAGAGCGGCAGAGCACAAAATCGGAACTTTTAGAAGTCTACTCCGCTGAGGGATGATGCTCAGGTGGCTAAGCAGGGGGTGGAACCCTCGCTGGGACAGTGTGGTCTCAGGACACTCAAGGTCACAGAAAGACCGGGGCTGCCTGAGTGTGGCAGAGCTCCCAGGTATCGGAGCAGGGAAGCCGGCTGCAGAGAGGGAGCTGAGGAGTGGGCTCTCAGCTCAGGGTTGTCATAAACGGTGCTCTGCAGCACAGTCGGGCCACTGCTTTTCCAGCAGGGACCCAACATATGGCAGATCCAGGGAGACTCCCCTTCCTCCCCTGTGGGGAGCCGTGCAGGAGCTCTCTGCAGTAATCTGCTGGGTCTGGAGACTCCAAACGAGGTTGTGTGCCAGAGATAGAAACACTCGGTAACAGGCCTGGTGAGCACGGAGTGCGGCTGGAGACCAGGGAGATAGGAGTGATTGACTGCTTTTCTCTGGGGACTCACTGAGGAGTGGGGCCCTGAGCTCTCGGCTCCTCCTGGCAGATTGGGAGGCCTCCATTTTCACTCTTGTCCTCCAAAGCTGTGCAGAAAGCTTACAGGGAACAAAAGCTCCCAAGAGTAAACCTGAGCAGATTATTCAGCCTGGCCCCTAGCAAGGGCAGGGCAATTCCACCTCTGGGAAAGACATTTGAGAACCACTGCCACAGTCTCCACCCCCAGAAGATCAGCAAGAACAGCCAGCCAAGACCAAGATTACCAATCAATGAGAACAGCAGAACTCCAGCACTAGGGGAATCCTGCACATAGAATTCATGGCTTTTTTCCCCCTGATTCTTTAGTCTTTCAAAGTTATTATTTTTTTCTTTTTTCCTTTTCTTTTTTTTTTTTGACCTTTTCTTTTTCCCTTTTTCAACCAACATCTTATCAATCCCTTTTTAAAAAATCTTTTTTATTTTTCATTTTTAGAGTCATATTCTATCCCTTCATAGTAGTTAACCTTATTTTTGATATGTATATAAGTTGTTCTCTCTTTAAAATTATGGGATACAGTTTCTTCTAACAGACCAAAATATACCCTAAATCTCTAGTGTATGACTTTGTTCTAGTCTACTAGCTGATCACATTCTCTCTCCCATTTTTTTTTTTAATTTCTCTTCTTTCTTTTTTCAATTAAATTCTTATCAATTCCTTTTATAAAATCTTTTATAATTTTCATCTTTACAGTCATATTCCATCCCTTCATTGTATTTACCCTTATTTTTGTACATATATGTTTTTCTTTCTTTAAAATTTTGGGAGGCAGCTTCTTCTAAGAGACCAAAATATGCCCAAAATCTACTGTGTGGCACTGATCTATTCACCAGCCTGATCATATTTGATCATATTCTTTTTTTTATCTTTTTCTTTTTCTTTTTTCTTTCCTTCCTTTTCTTTTCCCCCAGTTTCAGGTCTCTTCTGATTTGTGTAGTGTATATTTTTCTGGGGTTGTTGTTACCCTGTTAGCATTTTGTTCTCTCATTCATCTATTGTCCTCTGGACAAAATGACAAGATGGAAAAAATCACCTCAAAAAAAAAAAAAAAAAAAAGAACAAGAGGCAGTACCAACTGCCAGGGACCTAATCAATATGGTCATTAGTAAGATGTCAGAACTAGAGTTCAGAATGACGGTTTTAAAGATACTAGCTGGGCTTGAAAAAAGCATGGAAGATATTAGAGAACTCTTTCTGGAGAAATAAAAGAACTAAAAACTAACCAAGTCGAAATCAAAAAGGCTATTAATGAGGTGCAATAATAAATGGAGCTCTGCAAAAGTATTAGTGATATAGAAGACCAAATGATGGAAAATAAAGAAGCTGAAAAAAGAGGGATAAACAACTACTGGATCACGAGGGCAGAATTCGAGAGATAAGTGATACCATAAGACAAAACAATATTAGAATACTTGGGATCCCAGAAGAAGAAGAAAGAGAGGGGCAGAAGTATATTGGAGCAAATTATAGCACAGAACTTCCCTAATTTGTGGAAGGAAACAGGCATCAAATTCCAGGAGGCACAGAGAACCCCCTTCAAAATCAATAAAAATAGGTCAACACCTCGACATCTAATAGTAAAACTCACAAGTCTCAGAGACAAAGAGAAAATCCTGAAAGCAGCTTGGGACAAGAGATCTGTAACCTACAATGGTAGAAACATTAGATTGGCAACAGACTGATCCACAGAGACCTGGCAGGCCAGAAAGGACTGGCAGGATATATTCAGAGCATTAAATGAGAAAAATATGCAGCCAAGAATACTATATCCAGCTAGGCTGTCATTGAAAATAGAAGGAGAGATAAAAAGCTTCCAGGACAAACAAAAACTAAAGGAATTTGCAAACATGAAATCAGCCCTACAAGAAATATTGAAAGGGGTCCTCTAAGCAAAGAGAGAGCCTAAAAGTAACATAGACCAGAAAGGAACACAGACAATATACAGGAGGAGTCACCTTACAGGCAATACAATGACACTGAATTCATATCTTTCAATAGTTACCCTGAATGTAAATTGGCTAAATGCCCCAATCAAAAGACACAGGGTATCAGATTGGGTAAAAAACAAGACCTATCGATATGCTGTCTGCAAGAGACTCATTTTAGACCCAAAAACACCTCCAGATTGAAAGTAAGGGGGTGGAAAACCATTTACCATACTAATGGACACCAAAAGAAAGCTGGGGTGGCAATCCTTATATCAGACACATTAGATTTTAAACCAAAGACTATGATAAAAGATGAAGAAGGACACTATACCTTACTTAAAGTGTCTGTCCAACAAGAAGATCTAACAATGGCAAATATCTATGCCCCTAACATGGGAGCAGTCAATTATATAAGCCAATTAATAACAAAAGCAAAGAAATACATCAACAACAATACAATAATAGTGGGGGACTTTAACACCCCCGTCACAAAAATGGACAGATCATCTAAGCAAAAGATCAACAATAAAGACTTTAAATGACACATTGGACCAAATGGACTTTACAGATATATTCAGAACATTCCATCCCAAAGCAACAGAATACACATTCTTCTCTAGTGCCCATGGAACATTCTCCAGAATAGATCACATCCTAGGTCACAAATCAGGTCTCAAATGGTACCAAAAGATTGGGATCATTCCTTGCATATTTTCAGACCACAATGCTTTGAAACTAGAATTCAGTCACAAGAGGAAAGTTGGAAAGAACTCAAATACATGGAGGCTAAAGAGCATCCTACTAAAGAATGAATGGGTCAAACAGGAAATTAAAGAAGAATTAAAAAAATTCATGGAAAGCAATGAAAATGAAAACACAATTGTTCAAAATCTTTGGGATGCAGCAAAGGAGGTCCTAAGAGGAAAGTATATAGCAATACAAGCCTTTCTCAAGAAACAAGAAAGATCTCAAATAAACAACTTAACCCTACACTTACAGGAGCTGGAGAAAGACCAGCAAATAAAGCCTAAACACAACCTGGGAAGAGAAATAATAAAGATCAGAGCAGAAATTAATGAAATAGAAACAAAAGAACAGTAGAACATATCAACAAAACTAGGAGGTGGTTTTCTGAAAGAATTAATAAGACTGATAAACCACTGGCCAGACTTATCAAAAAAAAAAGAGAAATGATCCAAATAAATAAAATCATGAATGAAAGAGGAGAAATCACAACCAACACAAAAGAAATACAAACAAGTATAAGAACATATTATGATCAACTATATGCCAGCAAATTAGATAATCTGGAAGAAATGGATGAATTCCTAGAGATGTATCAGCTACCAAAACTGAACCAGGAAGAAATAGAAAACCTGAACAGACCCATAACCACTAAGGAAATTGAAGCAGTCATCAACACTCTCCTGACAAACAAGAGCCCAGAGCCAGATGGCTTCCCAGGGGACTTCTACCAAACATTTAAAGAATTAATACCTCTTCTTCTGAAACTGTTCCAAGAAATAGAAATGGAAGGAAAACTTCCAAACTCGTTTTATGAGGCCAGCATTACCTTGATCCCGAAACCAGACAAAGACCCCATCAAAAAGGAAAATTACAGGCCAATATCCTTGATGAACATGGATGTAAAAGTTCTCTCCAAAATACTTGCCAATAGGATCCAACAGTACATTAAAAGGATTCTTCACCATGACCAAGTGGGATTTATCCCTGGGCTGCAAGGTTGGTTCAACATCCACAAATCAATCAATGTGATACAATACATTAACAAAAGAAAGAACAAGAACCATATGATCCTCTCATTGATGTAGAAAAAGCATTTGACAAAGTACAGCATCCTTTCTTGATCAAAACTCTTCAGAGTATAGGGATAGAGGGTACATACCTCAATAGCATAAAAGCCATCTATGAAAAACCCACAGCAAATATCATTCTCAATGGGGAAAAACTGAGAGCTTTCCCCCTAAGGTCAGGAACATGGCATAGAAGTCCACTATCACCACTGCTATTCAACATAGTATTAGAAGTCCTAGCCACAGCAATCAGACAACAAAAAGAAATAAAAGGCATCTGAATTGTCAAAGAAGAAGTCAAGCTCTCACTCTTTGCAGATGATATGATACTTTATTTGGAAAACCCAAAAGACTCCACCCCAAAACTGCTAGAACTCATACAGGAATTCAGTAAAGTGGCAGGATAGAAAATCAATGCACAGAAATCAGTTGCATTTCTATACACTATTAACAAGACAGAAGAAAGAGAAATTAAGGAGTTGATCCCATTTACAATTGCACCCAAAACCATAAGATACCTAGGAATAAATTTAACCAAAGAGGCAAAGAATCTGTACTCAGAAAATTATAAAATACTCATGAAAGAAATTGAGGAAGACACAAAGAAATGGAAAAACATTCCATGCTTATAGATTGGAAGAACAAATACTGTGAAGATGTCAATGCTACCTAGAGCAATCTGCACATTTAATGCAATCCCTACCAAAATACCATCCACTTTTTTCAAAGAAATGGAACAAATAATCCTAAAATTTGTATGGAACCAGAAAAGATCCTGAATAGCCAGAGGAATGTTCAAAAAGAAAAGCAAAGCTGGTGGCATCACAATTCTGGACTTCAAGCTCTATTACAAAGCTGTTATCATCAAGACAGTATGGTACTGGCACAAAAACAGACACTTAGATCAATGGAACAGAATAAAGAGCCCAGAAATGGACCCTCAACTCTATGGTCAACTCATTTTCGACAAAGCAGGAAAGAATGTCCATTGGAAAAAAGACAGTTTCTTCAACAAATGGTGTTGGGAAAATTGGACAGCCACATGCAGAAGAATAAAACTAGACCATTTCCTTACACCATACACAAAAATAGACTCAAAATGGTTGAAATATCTCAATGTGAGACAGGAGTGCATCAAAATCCTAGAGGAGAACACAGGCAGCAACCTCTTTGACCTCAGCTGCAGCAACTTCTTCCTAGAAACATCGCCAAAGGCAAGGGAAACAAGAGCAATAATGAACTATTGGGACTTCATCAAGATAAAAAGCTTTTGCACAGCAAAAGATACAGTCAACAAAACCAAAAGACAACCAACAGAATGGGAGAAGATATTTGCAAATGACATATCAGATAAAGGGCTAGTATCCAAAATCTATAAAGAACTCATCAAACTCACCACCCAAAGAACAAAGAATCCAATCAAGAAATGGGCAGAAGACATGAACAGACATTTCTCCAAAGAAGACATCCAAATGGCCAAAAGACACATGAAAAAGTGCTCAATATCGCTCGGCATCAGGGAAATGCAAATCAAAACCTCAATGAGATACCACCTCACACCAGTCAGAATGGCTAAAATTAACAAGTCAGGAAATGACAGATGTTAGCGGGGATGCGGAGAAAGGGGAAGCCTCCTACACTGTTGGTGGGAATGCAAGCTGGTGCAGCCACTCTGGAAAACAGTATGGAGGTTCCTCAAAAAGTTGAAAATAGAGCTACCATATGACCCAGCAATTGCACTACTGGGTATTTACTCCAAAGACACAAATGTAGTGATCCAAAGAGGTATGCGCACCCCAATGTTTATAGCAGCAATGTCCACAATAGCCAAACTATGGAAAGAGCCACATTATCCATCAACAGGTGAATGGATAAAGAAGATGTGGTGTATATATACAATGGAATATTATGCAGCCATCAAAAGGAATGAAATCTTGCCATTTGCAATGACATGGATAGAACTGGAGGGTATTATGCTGAGTGAAATAAGTCAATCAGAGAAAGACATATATCATATGATCTCACTGATAGGAGGAATTCTTAATCTCAGGAAACAAACTGAGGTTTGCTGGAGTGCTGGGGGTGGGAAGGATGGGGTGGCTGGGTGATCGACATTGGGGAGGGTATGTGCTATGGTGAGCACTGTGAATTGTGTAAGACTGTTGAATCACAAACCTGTACCTCTGAAACAAATAATATGTTATATGTTAAAAAAAAAAAAAAAGAAGATAGTAGGAAGGGAAAAATGAACGGGGGTAAATCGGAAGGGGAGATGAAACATGAGAGACTATGGACTCTGAGAAACAAACTGAGGGTTCAAGAGGGGAGGGGGGTGGGGGCTGGGTTAGCCTGGTGATGGGTATTAAGGAGGGCACATATTGAATGGAGCACTGGGTGTTCTACTCAAACAATGAGTCATGAACACCACATCAAAAACTAATGATGTAATGTATGGTGATTAACATTACATAATAAAATTTTTCAAAATGTAAAAAAAAAACCAATAAAATTAAAACCTGAATTTTTGAGAAAAAAATCAAGAGCATTCACATTCTAGGTCCAAGAAAAACAGAAAAGATACAAATTACCAATATTAGGACTAAAAGAATGGACATCGTTACAGATACTACAGATATTAGTAGAATAATAAAAAATATTATAGAGAATTTTGACAAAATATTCAATTAGTTGGGTGAAATAGAAACATTCCTTCATAAATAAGAATCAACCAAACCAAAAGAAAAAAGCCTGGTAAAAGAAGTTGAATTTATAATTCAAAATCTTCCCATGAGAAAACTGGTAGAACGATTGTTATACCGGTGAATTCTACCAATTATTTAATGTAGAAATAAAACCAATCTCATAGATACTCTTTCAGAAAATAGAGGAGAAAGAAAAGCTTATGAATCCATTATCCAAACAAAGACATAAGATGTCTCCTCAAGCAAGGGAAACAAAAGCAAAAATAAACTATTGAAACTACACCAAAATAAAAAGCTTTTGCACAGCAAAGGAAACTTTCAAAAAAACAAAAAGACAACCTACTGAATGGGAGGATATATTTGCAAATCATATGTCTGATAAGGCATTAATATCCAAAATATGCAAAGAACTCATAGAACTTAACCCAAAAAACAAATAATCCACCTAAAACATGGGCAGAGGTCCTGAATAGACCTTTCCCAAAGAAGATAATCAGATGACCAACAGACATATGAAAAAATGTTCAATATCACTAATCATCAGGGAAATGAAAATCAAAACCACAAGAAGATATCACCTCACACCTGTCAGAAGGCTAGTATCAAAAAGACAAGAAATAACAAGTGTTGATGAAGATGTAGAGATAAAGGAACCCTTGTGCATCATTGATGGGAATGTTAATTGGTGCAGCCACTATGGAAAACATTATGGAATCTCTTCAAAAAATTAAAAATAGAAATACTACATGATCTAATAATTCCACTACTGAGTACTTATCCAAAGAAAACAATAACACTAATTTGAAAAGATATACGCACCTCTATGTTTTTGTGGCATTATTTATAATAGCCAGGATATGGGAAACAACCTAAGTGTCCAATGATAGATGAATGAATAAAGAAATGAGGTAGATATATTTAGTAGAATATTAGCCATAAAAATGAATGAGATTTTGCCATTTGTAACAATATGGATGGACCCAGTGGGTATTATGCTAAGTGAAGGAGGCAGACAGAGAAAGACGAAAACCATATCCTTTCACCTACATGTGGAATCTAAAAATAAAAAAAAAATGAAAAAACAAACAAACTAAGCAGAAACAGACCTGTAAATACAGAGAACAAATTGGGGAAGGGGGGATGGGCAAAATAGCTGAAGGAGTGTGGGGAGTATAGGCTTCTAGTTATTGAATAAATAAGTCATAGGAATGAAAGGTACAGTATAGGGAATATAGTCAATGGTACTGTAATAGAGTTCTATGGTAACAGATGGTAGTTACACTTGTGGTGAAGGTTGTATAACATATAGAACTGTTGAATCACTATGTTGTATACCTGAAACTAATGTAACATTGTGTGTCATTTATATTTCGATTAAAAAAAATAGAAAGAAAACAACAGAACAATATATCTTACATACATTCAAAAATTCATTTAACATATTAGAATACCATATCTAGTAATATATAAAATCATAATATAGCATTACTAAGTAAAGTTTATTCCAGGAAAGCAATATTGATTTTATATTTGGAAATTAATCAGTATAATTCATTGTATTAACAGAATAAGAAGAAAACCATTAATCATTTCAATAGATATAGGAAAAACACAAGATAAAATTCAATACCCATTCATGGTAACAGTTCAGCAAATGAAGAATAAAGTAAAAAATATCTCCTCCACTACTGATAAGCTGAGTGAAGACTAGAGTTTTCCCTATATCCATGGAATGCTACTTTCCATGTCTAGATTTCCCCCTCGATTTGATTATACTACTGATATCTGAAATTGAGAATATCAAAAGTAAAACATAATTTCCAGATTAATCTATTACCTATAGGGGGTAACAAATGAACAAATAGTAGATTATAACAGTAACTTGTGTTCAGTAAATTCTATCTGAAATTCTTTATCATCTCTCAGCTTCTAGATTCTCTGATCCATTCTACCCAGAATTCAAGAATCACTTAGACTTTATTTTCCTTCTCAGAAATCTGTTCCAGGAACCAATTATTATTCAAATCAATGGTCCTAGGAATTAACCTAAAAGTCATTTACAAATTGTTCCCTGATTACCTGTGCTTTCTAATTTGATACATGCAGTGTTATGCTCTTGACTGGAATACCCTCTCCTTTTTCTATATATAGGAGCTTACAAACTTTTTCAAGATAGCAAATATTTTAGGCTTTGCAGGCCAGAGGGTCTCTGTTTCAAATATTTAACCCTACTGTTTTAGTGTGAAAATAGTCACATATAATACATAAGCAAGTGGATGTGACTGTGTTCCAATAAAACTTTATTTACAAAAATAAGCAGTGACCTGCATTTGATATGTAGGCCATAGTTTACTGACCTTGTTCTTTGATATCTTTTCCCTCATTTAAAAGATTGCTCAAAACTTATTTATAGTTAGGACTTGGAAGACCAAATCACCTTGCTTACTGTCTCTAATATTTGCAGTCATTCTGGAACAATAAATAAGAAATTGAACTAAAAGTATGTAGAGGAACTACTAAGAAATGTTATCTATGTATTTGCCTTCTTTCTGCTATTAGAGTTAAATTACTCAGGGCTAGAACCCCAGGCTCCCATTTCTATGCACACAAAAGATGAACAAAAATAAATCATGATCATGGTAATCAAGATAACATGTAAACTTTTTAAGAAATATGCAATTAGTGCTTATAATGAAAAAAAAATCAGTAAAGAGAAGAGCATGCACTTTAAGCCTTTGTTTGATCTGTTTCTGGAAGGATCAGGTAGTTTGTAGCATAGCCAAAGGAAAAATAGATACCCATGTAATGTTAATCCTCTTTTTTTGGTTTCTAAGACTGGATGAATGGACACAATGAAAAATAATAAATAAATACAATCTAGTATACAGTATGTGCATGGGGTTATGTTTGGTACATTTATGTATATTTATAACACTTATTTGGGCTACTTGGTTAGAACTGCAATAAAGAATTAATCCAAGAACAAATACCAATATATTACAGCACATCACAAGTGCTTTTAATTAAGAGTTAGTTTTAAAATGTTAGCTAAATACTTCCACAGCATTCCATTCTCCCTAAGAATCCACTGACTAGCTCCCTTGATCAAGGTCCAGTGTATCTTCAGCAGTGAAATAAATCTCATTCTAATCAAAAATTAATCATATTATTATAGTTCTTTAGAAACTGCATTTAGTACACATAAAGGTCACACATCTCTGCCTTGCTGGAGAGCACTGGCTCACACATGATTTGTTGGATATGCCTAAGAGAGTTCTGGCTCAGTTTGGCTTATTTTGAAGTCATGAGAATTGACCCTACTCTTCCATTCCCATTGTAAGGCCTCCATGCAGTGTGGGTCATTACCATTTCCTTTGACCATGTTTGTGTTGAAGTCATAGGTGAGCCTCCCAAAAGCAGCCTGGTATTTCTCCCTCCCATACAACATTGTCAGAGTCTAGAGTCTCCTCAGCTAAATCAAATAACTTTCACAAATGGATGTCAGAAAGAATATAAAGTATCAACACAGGCAGATAGGCAGAAACCTGTATTTTTAGTGCCTTTGCTCCTCAACCCAAGTCTCCTTTGGTTAACATTTAATTGGTGTTTGGGGGTATGTGCTTAAAACAAGTGTTCATTGCTGTATTTTCACTACTTAGCACAATTCCCATTATATGTCTGTTTAATAAGCAAATCAGTGATCTTAAAATGACAAATTAAAAGTTTACAAGAATTAGCATTCCATCTCTTGATTGTTATTTATTTTACCATCTATTACAACCAGATTATTTTGAAAAATTGAAGTTGAACTTCCCATACTTGCTTGTTTCTTTTGACCAACCAATACCATATGACTAGGATAGAATCATTAATAAAAGAGGTTAAAAAATACTTTTTTTATCCTCTATCAAGAAAGAAAAGAAAGGCTCAGAAGGGAGAATATACTTTCCATTTCAATCTTAAACCTCTTATAATTCATTCATGAAAAATTGCTCCTCTTTTTCCTATAACATCTAGGAAATCACATGGAATTTATCCTAGCTTATTAAACAGAATACCTTCAGACTTGCCTGTGTTGTGTGTATTTTTCTTTGCAGTACACATAGATTTGAGCACAGACATGGTGTCCCTGGAGGGAACACATTATAGCTTATAGCTCATTTTCATTCCAGATCCCATATGAATTGACTCTTTTACATATTTAGAACTAACATTTGGAGTAGTCAGGCTTCCACGAGCCATGCCAGCTGCACTAATGATTCAGGTAAGGGGAGACCACACAAAACTCAGGCACCAGTCCTGACAACTATTGACAACAGTTTTACAGAGCGCTATTGTGGCAGGGAGGAGGTTACTATTTATCTTTCTGTATTCAATCCCTTGCATGTGAGAAACAGACACCATTGTGGCTTGTCCAGACTGCTCTAACTCCACTACCCCAAGGTAGCCTTTTAGTTCATTCTTTTCTGGGTAGTGCAGTTTCTAAAGGAAGCGAATGTGTTCTTACTTTATTTGGAAGAGAATGCTGTTCAAGGGATGAATACAGAGTGCAAGGGAGACAATTCTTCACATCTTTTACATTCTGTCAAAATTCTCAGAGGAAGAAGATAAAAAGTAAATGAATCAAAAGAAAAGGAAAAGAAAATGTGACTGAATTAATCCCTGTTGTTAACAGGTACCCACCATGTGTCCTACACTGTGCAGGAAGTGTAAATGGACAAATGAAAAACTAGATAGATAGATGATTGATAGCTGATAGTGATAAACACTGATATTTATACTAAATGTAACAGATATTCAAAAAAAGAGGGATAGATTGTGTTATATTATTATATAGAGTTACCTTTGATTTTCCTGTGAGTGATATTTAAATTCAATCTTTGTTGGCAACCTAAGCACTTTCCTAAGAAATCATCTTACTTATTCAAACTGCCAGAGTTAAACCCTTCTCACTGAGCTAAAACTAAAGCTATCAAACCAAACTCTGGAGCTGGGCTGTTTGCACTCATGTTTTGACTTTGTTAGATATGTGGCCTCAGGTAAATCTTGACCTCCTTGTGCTTCAGTGTCCATATTTGTAAAGTGAAATATTTCTAGAATGTTCCTCATAGGATTATAGTGAGGATTATATCATTTTTAGTATAGTGCCCACTGGTAAGCACCAAATAAGTATTCACTTATTTGTGAATCACAAAGTGCCTGATGGTGAGCATTATATATTTACTATGATTTCTGGTTTCTACCACCACACAGCTGACCTTCCCCAAAACATCACACGTAATTTGGGAAGGATAGACTAGCACAGTTTCTTACAATTGGAAATTTACAATTGCTGAATGAAAGAATCCAAGGCAAGCAGGGTACAGATAGCTGGAGTGTGCCCAGAAGGCAGAGGAATATATGATGTGACAAAATTGGCCTGATCCTCCCATTAATTTGAGGGAGGAAATGGTTATCTTGAGAGTTAAGAAGACTTCACATCCATGGGCTGACAACTTAGGTCATAGTATTCCAACTATATCTCAGTGTGCTATTTTTATGGCTGGCTACTTTTCTATCTGAGCATCCACTTGCCAGGGGAGGCCCGTGAGTGTCACTGCTTCCTTCTCCCTGAAGGTGTCATAAGGATGAATTTGCTCAATATTGTGAGATTTTCAAAGATAATCATCATGAGGGCCGCACTACTGGAAAGCAGTAGGAAATTAGACATGATAACCATACCTCCTCAAATCATTCAGTTATTAGTTTCATTTTCTTCACAGGGAAATTCTGTACTCCATTTTTAACTAATGAAAAGTCAGAAAGTTCATACCTCCATCTGCAGCTAAAAGAGAAGTGCCCAATTAGCCTTGGAATAGAAGATAATAGTCTCAGAAAATAGCATGTTTTACATTTCTGTAATGTTTTGCAAAGTATTTTTTTTCATTATTACATATACTATTTGCTGTGTCTTCAGAAGGTAGAGAAAGCAGTTTTCCTTATCTTCACTTTTGATGAAGAAACTGTGACTTAAAGACATTAAATGCTTGATCCAATCACCTTTTCACACCAAAAATGGTGTTAATTCCTTTTTAGCGGACCCTCAATTCCATTCTCTTTCTAATCTACATGACTGAAAACTTGACTTTTCACAAATGCTGACAAAACTGCAAAGAAGAGCAGTTTAAATTACTGAGACAAAAGGTCTTAGTCTGACTCATTGATTTATATTTTACCCAATTATATTTGTATCCAAAGGGAATGAAAAAGAATTATTTGCTCTTTCTCCCAAGTCCTTTTGGCCCTGTCCCACAAAGGAGAGTCCCACGTTTCCATCAATGAACACACAACTTCAAATTATATTATCTGTCTCTATGAGCTTCCTTTTCATTACTTCTTGGATCTTTGTCCCATATAGCGTAACAAGTGGTGTCTAGTTCCCACTTGACCCCTGCTCCTCCCTGTGTTCCAGATAAGGAAAAAAAAAAAAAATCCCTCTAATCAGGGTACAAAGAAGAGCAAGTACCAACAGTACTCAGACTCCATTTTCTTATTGAGTTATTTGTGATGTGGGAAACAAAGGCAGAAGAAAAATTATTAAATTTCCTTACTACCTACAGCCCATTGACAAGTCCTTGAAACAGGCAGAATGACATTCTTCTAGGGACTCAACTGCCTCAATGTTAATACTTTGCTAAGGGCAAAAGACAATCCTAGCCTGACACCTCCCCACCCCCAGGATCCTGTAAGTCTACTTTAATGTATAAAAATTTCTTTGGAAATTTCCTTTATCTCTAAACCCTCCAAGCATATTGCCCAAAAATATACATCTGAAGGGTCTCTTGACTAAGGATTTATTAGACGGTAATAATTGACCTTTTCCCAACAATAGCTAGCCCCCTCAAGGTCCTGGAAACCTTGCTTCCAAAATTCCTTAGAGACTTAACGCTATCCAAACCCCCTCCCAACTTGAAAGTATATAATGGTCCACTCCTCATGACCCCAGGGCAGCTCTTTCTGCCCACAGGTCCTGTCCCCGTGGTTTAATAAAACCACCACTTTGCACCAAAGACATCTCAAGAATTCTTTCCTGGCCATCAGCTTTGAACCCTAATATCATCTTTCCTACATCAATTTGTACTTCCACAAACTATTTACTAAGAACCTATGATGAACTAAGCTCTGGAACAAGTGCTGAGAAAACAGATTTAAAAGATAATAATAAAATTTAAAAAGTAAGTAAAATAAAATAAAACCGGAGCTGAAAGAGTTTCTGTCCAGTAGGAGATCTCAATTGCAATGTTTTATTACAATGCTATATGTTAAATGCTCTGGGATGCCTAAGGAAGGCTTCCTGGGGAGTGATATTAACATACAAAAGATCATTTGAGGAAGAGGAAACATCTGTTTCCACTGAATGCCACCAGAACCACTGCAAGTTGTCTCCATGGGAAGGTAAAAAATAAGGGCTGGGAAGAGTTGGTGTTCCCCTTCCCCCATTCAATGATGTTTTCATATAGAAGAAATCAGCACTGGGGCTGGGGCACCTGGGTGGCTCAGTCGATTAGCAGTTGACTCTTGATTTCCTCTCAGGTCATGATCTCAGGGTCCTGGGATCAAGCCCTGCACAGGTGAGCTCCCCACTCAGTGCAGGGAGTCTGTTTCTCCCTCTGCTCCTCCCCCTGCTTGTGCTCTCATACCCTTTCTCTCACTCAAATAAATAATATCTTTAAAGAAATAAAAATTAAATTAAAAAAAGAAAAAAGCATTAAGACAGCTTTGAAGGGAAAAAGGTATACAACAGGCAAGCTGGAGATAAATGGGTAGGGCAGGAGGGGCCTTCCATTCATCTTTCACCTTGGAGTTCTGGGAAGGAATGCCCCATGCAAGTCTGGACACCCACTTCACTACTTCAGCCCCACATGTGTTTCCAGATTCATCAGACAAGTTAGGCAGAAATCAGTAACCCTGGTGATAAGAAAAAGTATACAAAGTACAAGAAAGGTCAAGAGCAACAGAGGGGAAAACAGAAACAAATAGAAAGGAAGACTGACAAAGTGTTATTTTCATCACTGTTTTTCCCTGCGCAGAGATTTTAAGACTTTTAGGAAGTGAGAATGAAGTTTAAAAAGCTGGTACAGGTAAACTAGATTGAATTGTTTTACTGTTGATAGGATTTTATCTTTCTTTTGTTCTTTTGCTTTTTTCTTTCTTCTTTTCCATTTTTATTTTTGAAGCATTCTGACATCCTCCCAGAAAGGGACTTTTAACAGAGATCCATCCCCCCCCCACAAAAAAAAAAAATCAAATAAATAGCTCTTAATCTAACAGTCTAATTCAGTTCCAATATGTCCAATGACAAGTAAATAAATAAATAACAATAAATAACAACAAATAAATAAATGGCTTCCATAGTTTTAGCATTATAAATAGGACACTGACAAGACTGTGGTCTGGAGTAGATGGCTGACAGAATCGAAAAGGATAATGAATGATAAAGGAATGAGTCTGTTAGTGCTAAAGTGTATGTAAAAGGAAAATTCCAAGCCTGTCTCAGTCTCAGCAGGGCATGAGGGCTGAATTCTAGAGGAGCGTCCAATTGAGGCTATTTTCTAGCCTGAGGCCCCACCTACTAAGGGAAGTTAGTATGAAAGATGTCCAAGAGGTATTTCTTTTGGAGAAGTAGTTAATCTTGAATTAGAATATTGGGAACAAGGTGGGAATTGAAGGTGAAGGATAACTCTACATTAGTTGAATCGTTTTTTTTGTTAGCTGAATTCTTAATGTTGAATAATTTTAAGGATAAAAGTAATCAAATGTTTTTTAACATGGCATGTCTGCAATTATTGATTAGCGGCCTCTAGTATATGATAATTATGGTAAGATAGGGTTTAGAGGCTTAGGATAAGAGCATGAGCTGCTGGTGGGAAATAAACATGTCCATCTTCCCATCCTGGTATAACCCACTGGGTTTTTCTTGGCAGCTGTCTACTCTGATTAGTCAGACTTCCCCCTTTGATTTATGTGCTTCAGCCACTCAGATTGTTAAATATTCTGAATAACATCCCTAAAATAATCTTCATACCAGAAATGTGACCTAATAACAAGAAAAACAGCCCTGGTCAAGTGGTATTGTTTGCTTCCAGCTGAATATTTTATAGAGCAATCTTGCTCTTGTAATACTGTCTCCCCAAGTAGTGGGACCCATCAGCAAGTAGGATCTCCTGGGAACTGTTTTACTAAAGTGAATAACTCAATAAAGTCAATATATTATACTGTACTTATCAAGGAGACTGGTCTTGAGGAAACCAGGACTGTTCATTGGCAGGTCAGAGTACTTCAGGAAATCTAACTGTCCTGCCCCACTCACATGAGGCTTCCTGGGGAGAAGATATGGGGAAGCCCTGGTCTCCTGGTACCTTCCCCAAATCAATAATGACAAAGAGATCTGTAACACAAGTAAGAAGAAATCTCCATGTACTTTTGGACTCTTTCTAAAAGCCTCTTCTGCTCTCCCCAGTATGGAGGTAACCATGTAGTTTTCAGCCCTGGCCACTGCAATGCATAGACCCCTTGCTTCATGCATTGTAAACTCTGGAACAATCTAACTTCATAACCTGTTGAATAATGTGTAAGGAATGGCAGCCAGCTAGATACTTAAGTATAGTATTAAACATGCAAGTGACATTCACTTGGGGGCTGAGCAGCAGGGATGAGTGCCAAGCAGTAGATGTGCTCTGGAGTAAATTCTCCATTTAGGGCAGAGACTAATGGCTCCATGAAGCTGCTTGCTGAAATCTATATGACCTTCAGGAATCCAGCTCTCAGCAGGCAGAGAAAACGGAACTGCAGAAGAAAGTTGAGGAGAGAGCCATAGAAAATCCTACTCTTCTGTATTCAGTGAAGGTTTTTTTTTTTTTTTTTCCTTTTACAAGAAAACAACTTTCTTATTTAGTTTTTTTAGAACATGTTTTATTATTTTCCTTGTATTGAGACATGTTACAGAACCTCATGGAATACACTGGGCATCTATCAGATTCAGAATGGAAAACTATCATGGATAAATAAGTCTGGCATTCCTTGTGTTCCTTGGACACATCTGACCTCATGAAGTTTAGATTTTTCTGTTTCATTTATATTTATAAATGATTTTCATAGCACCTACCTTCTAAGATACCTGGTCCCAAATGGCAAAACGCCAACCTCAGATAGTGGCAAGTTCTCAAGGCAGGAAGGCATTTGCTTTGCTTCACTTCTAGAGCAGCCTGCATGTGACAATATGGCTTTAATTTTTCTTCACATTTTTCTAACATGCTTGTCAAAAACACAAAAAAGAAAATATTCATACCCTGACCAAAGAATTGTTATTTCTCCTCTGAGCATTTGCTTTGATAGAAAGGGAAATCTTATCATATGCCACATGTGTGGAACATGAATTTCAATTGCTCACCACCAGACCATGAATCTGACGTGCTCACATGAAGAGTGAATAACAATGATAAACTTTGCAGGTGGAGATAAACTGATGAAGCTTTATAATGGAAAGGATTTGACCCTGGTAGTAAAACCTGGAGCTATAGGGTCAAGTTTTCAAAATCTAGGACAAAACAGACTTTTAAATATTTCACCTTCACAAAATGTGGTTACCTTTTTCTTCTATATGTATTTAGACTAATTTTGAATGCTGTGCTGTTTTAGTCCATGCTGATATTTCTATAAAAATACTTCACTTGAGACCAAAAATAGAACCAGAAGCAGAGAAAAAAGTTAACAATTATTATTTGTTGGACATTCATTCATCTGCTGTATGCCCGAGAAAGTACTACTATGTGTGAAGAATACAGAAATGAGGAGGGCAGCTAAAGCCCCTGCCCTCCATGAGCTCAAATTCTAAAAACAGGAACAGAAAATAAGATACATAAATATATGATAGAATGACATGTAGTATAAGTGCTGAAGAGGGTACTGAAGCAGAAAAAGAAGCTACAATGGAGGTGCCCTTTAGATGTATTGTTAAAGAAAGTCTTGGTCTGGGCATGTGGGAGAAATAATTTCAACAATTGAATAATCAAATAAGGGTTAAGAGCATAGAGTATGATTTTATTTTATTAGAGAAGATAACTTAAATTTTAAAATGTATAAGGAGGGCATGTCTGGTGATGAGCACTGGGTGTTATATGCAACTAATGAATGATTGAACACTACATCAAAAACTAATGATGTATTATATGTTGGCTAATTGAGCATAATAAAGATTTTTTTAATTTAAAAAATAAAAATATAAATGGGTGAAGGTGGTCAAAAGGTACAAATTTCCAGTTATAAATAAGTTCTGGGGTTGTAACATATAATGTGGTAACTATAGTTCACGATACTGTATTATGTATTTGAAGGTTGTTAAGAAAGTAAACCTTAAAACTTCTTATCACAAGAAGAAAAACTGTAACTGTTTGAAGTGATGGATGTTAATGAAACTTATTGTGGTAATCATTTCATAATATATATATATCAAATCATTATACTGTACACTTAAAACTAAAGTGGTGTTGTATGTCAATTATGTCTCAATAAAAGTGGAAAAAATATATAAAAATGCATGACATTGTCTAAATTCACAAACATAAATATTTTTTACATATTTTCTTCACACAGTTCTGTGAAGTGAACAGATACTATTACTCTCTCTCCCTTTTACAGATGGCAAAACTGTTAAGTAATAAGAAATTCACGTAGTTTATAAGAGGCAGAGCCAAGATCACGAACAAAGACATCCTGACTCCAAAAACAGCATGTGTTCAAAGTAAAAGTTTTATCATCTATAACCAAAACTAGGTATTGAGCTTGGTGGAAGATCTCTTTTATTATAGACTGCAAACCTAAGTACACTTGCCTGTTATTGCTTGCACTGTCTGTGGACCCTGAGTGGAAGCCCACGCTTATGCTCTCTGCCCATGCTGTCTTTCTCCTACAGCTAATTCCAACCAGAATGGACCCATATCCCAAGAGGGAGAAGTAGCCAAAGACTTAAGTTATCTAGATGCCATTTGATAAGAATTTAGACTAAGAGGTCAGTGATCTTTAGACAACGGATCTTATAGGTGAGCTGAACTCAAATGGAAAGAGCTCTAATGAGCTATATGAACAGGAAAGAACAAAGAAAGTTCACTAGGAGAGAGAATAAAAGAAAAGAAAGGAGTAAATTAACACTAAGAAACAGAGCAACAGGATTTTCCCTGTAGAAGGTGTGGAATTGTCCAAAATTCTGCTTCAAATCCTCAACTGAAGCACAGATCATTCACAGAAACTACAGCATTGGTAGGTGGACTGAGAAGACCATTGATTTTTATCCCAATTAACACCCCCATGGATAAAATTCCTACATTTGAATGACTATTATTGATGAGGATGAGATAAGAGCTGAAGAACTGTCATCACTTGTCTACTAGTAGAAGTAAAAATCATAGATCATCTAAAAATCTCTTCTGGACTCCCTTTTTCAACTTCTCCACCCACAGTAAAAAGCTATAGCATCTCAGAATTGGAAGAGAACATAGAGATCACCAAATCCAAGTAGGTCAAGATAACTTCCTTTCATTTAGCCACATAACATTCCTGTGAGGTTGGGTCAGGCAGAGAATATGGATGGAGAAGCTTAGGCTCCAACAGGCTTCATCCAGGTCATGAAGTTTATGCATGGCCGGGAACTCTTGGCTCTGAGTCCTGTGTCTTTTCCTCAGCATCAATTACATGATAGGCCATACTTTATTCTTTTAAAATACTCCCCAGAGACACTTTGCTAAGCTCAGAGAGAACAGCAAGGCTTAAGATTCCACTTCAGAATAACAACAGGCCAGTGGACCCACATAACAGAAGACAGATCTTGAATGAATGCAAATGAAACAAAAAGTAGGAACTGAGAAGCGGAGGCTATTCTGGGTTCTAGTAATTTATAGAATTGGACATGTTCTAAAACTAAGCTTGCTTCATGTTTCTATCTTTGTTTATTGGGGTGAATTGCCCAAGTCATATGGTTTCCCTAAGCCTAACTTTCATCTGCCAGACAGAAATAATAGTACTGATCACCAGGATACTATGAGGAATACAAATGAACAAAACAAAAGGAGCACTGGAGGCACAAAGAACTATGAAATCATGGGTTGATAGAGCTAAAAAGAAGTTTTGACAAGTAATCTAGCTTTGAAATACAGAATAAGATGAATTACAGTACTCTGCCTTGGTAGCTGTTAGAGATGTGCATACACATGTACTTATATCTCCAGAACACATTGTCACACAGTCAGGAAGAGTGCAGAATGGAGAGAGATTCACCAATCTCCCACTGCTCCCCTTCACTCTGGGGCTCTTTTATCAGTTCAAGATGAAGGATTGACTGGGAGAACACAAATAGCCATGAAATAGGGTAAAATTATTTCTGCAAACTTTTTATCCATTCCTATCCTTCCAAACATCCCCACCCCAATGCCCAGCTATCCTCCTCACTGTATTTTGCCATATTCACTGGTATATTCTTTATGCTATACATGATTATCCAAGGCTACTGACTTAAATGACAAGAAAAGCTCTATTCCTCTCTAGACTTACAAAAGTAATAGATATCACATAAACTTCATGTACTCCTCCACAAACACTAGTGGAGCCCTATGATTTATTAGCTACTAGTTTCAGCTTATAGGCAGTCTTCTCATACCACAGAAATTCTTAGCTGGATGAAATATAACTAGATTCCAAAAGATGACAGTGCTAGAACTGTCAGATACATAGCAGGCCAAGAAAGCCTGGTACTTACAAGCCCCTCAGAGACTGAGGAGGCAATGACCCATGTGGGACAAGGCTGGGACTTAAAATGCTAAATACAGGTAGGATCTAACATTGGCCTTGACCTTTCTGTTCTCTGACCAGCTGCTGAGCCTGAGCTTTCATCAGTGGACATGGGAGCATAAGGGAAGCTCAATTCAGCAGCCCCCATGAAGTTAGAGGATAAGAGTGACCAGCAGATATTGATCTGGCTCTTTTGAAAGGGAGAGAAGCTGAGGGGAAGCTTGTTCCCTCCATGCTCAAAAGACAAACAATGCTTTTCATAAAAAGTAGGATGAAGTCAAAGGTACACATGTGACCGTAGATTGAAGAGCAGCTAAGTATTTACAGATTTCTCCACTGATGTTCAGAAAGATTCCCCATTTTTCTCTATTCAGTTGAAGTGGCATGTCTTCAACTCTCACAGCACTTGTTATGAATAAACCAGACTGGCCTTGTTACCATCTGAAATTCTGTAACAAGTATTTGTCAGCCCTGGCCAGCATAAGGAGAATAGCAGAATTCCACCACTGCAAAGTCCAAGGAAATCAAAATATGAACCCACTGTTGAGATATTTTCTTTTGACACAGACAATTTTCCTGAAACTGCTGACTTGGAATTTGAATGTAAAGATGTTTTACCTGAAAATTCTATAAGGACTTATGGCTTCAGAAAAGTCCATTATACCCCTATTACTGCAATGCCATATTGCCCTCTGATTCTGAATTCACTATATTCTTACATCTAGAATCCCTTTCAAAACAATTCAAACTGTAATCCCAAATATAAACCCTCTTTTTCTTTATTATTCACTTTGTAATTGTGCACCAACACCAAATATGAAAGATGCTTCATTTACTACTATAGCTAGCAGCATATTCAGTCCCAGATTTCTGAGACTGAGATCTATATCTCAGTACATGTGCAAAAATATCATGGGCTGTGTGTAGATCTCTGTTTTCTAGGAAGATACGTGAGATGGAAATTGGCAAATTGCAATTGCACTTTAGAGTGTCTGGTGAAATTATCTTGGATCCTTGATGTATGGGAAAGCGGTTTGGATGGCTGACCAGACCAGACATTGTGCATGCTCCTGCCAGGGAAGCCAAAGCAATACACTGACCCATTCCAAACCACTGGGGGAAAAGCTGCTTAATTAGGGAAGTCTGTAGTTCTAAAGCCTGGGTGATTTAAATGCTCAGTGGGGAAAGTTATTGGTCAGGTGATAGGTCAGCCATGGTCTGAACACTTTTTCTCTTAACATAACAATTTGTCTTCAGACTTTTTAAAACCTCGAGTAGACTCCACACTAGCCAAATATTTAGTGGTTTTATGAAGTTTTTTGGTATTCATGTCAACTGCAGTTCTTCAGAAACCCATTTAAAATGTTGTTTCTTTTCCATATGGCATTCTAAAAGGGAACAGGGGATTACAAATTTAAGATTGTGACGAAAAAGAATGCTCTTTGTAACTGTTTCCATAACTTTCTAAGCTTCTTAAATGAGTTTGATTTATATTGTGCCAAGAACTGAATACCATGTTTATCACTAGGATTGTGATTAAAAAATATATATATATATATTCCCTTGGCAACTGGAATAACTGTACTATGGTATGTTATAGGCTTTTAGTTTTTATTTTTTGCTATGTTTTTAGGTTTGATTGACAGATTCCACCAATGAGTCCTGAAGGTTAAATCATCTGTTTCATCTCAACACCTTCCAAGCATGTTTGGCACAATTTTAAAGTTTAAGACCCAGAGCACTGTTTGCAAACTTGTTCTTAATCTACCTTATTGTTTTATTATGTACACTGGGGACACCACATTTTCTTAGATTTTCAAACTTTTGTGGCTATAACTTTGCCCATTTTCATGAATATGACTCTATGAGAAAAACCAAATACCCTTCTGAGGAGCTGCCAAGCCCATGGCTCCTTTTAGGGTGGTTCTCCATCCATAGATTGCTGTATCCTGTGGTCCTCACCCCTCCCCCAACTCTGGCTGCCCCTTCCAGAGATAGTCATCTATAGATAGACATGGGCCAAGAGGTGGTTCAGCTGAAGAACTTTATTCAACAAAATGGTGGAATGACTGATCCCATCAAAGCTCTCACTTGGAATCTCAATGGGAGATGTACAAAATCAGAGTCAGCAGTGGGAAAGGATTTGAGAAATAAATGAAATAAAGTAGAAGATACACCAAGGCATAGAAGCCTGAAGACAGCAAAAAAATATGTAGAGAACAAAGCAGAGGGGAAACTGAACCATGAACATGACAGAATATCATTAGGGTGGCCATGTATCACCAGAGCTAGAGATTATTAAAAATACTGTTGCATTCCGATTAGTTCCCTAGGTCTCTGTCAGTTTGGCTCTGGAGTTGCTGAGACTAGTTCCATTCCTTCTCACAACACATCTCTGTTAAGAAGGATATAAGAAATCAGGCTTGTTCCAGTTTCTGACAAGTGTATTAGAACCCTAAGTGAATAATTCATTTACTATGAAATGAAGCACCTATTTTGTAGATTGATGTTCTGACAAATTCTATGAGGACTATGAAGATGAAATCTGCAATTACCCTCTTAAGGGGTTCATTAGTTTAAAGAGGTAAGACCACAGAGTGTTGATGAAGGCAGTGAAGGGTTAAAATTGGGCACTTTGAAGCCAGACTGCCTGCTGACAAATCCTGTACCAATATCAACTAGCTGTATGACCCTGGGCAAGTTATTTACCTCCTTGAGCTTAGGTTTCCTAATCTGTAAAATTTGGCACCACTCTGCAAACTACCACTTAATGTTCTTGTGAGGATTATATGAGGTAAGGTCTATAAAGGGCTTGGAACAGAGTTCAGAATAACTGAGATTGCTCACACCCTTCCCAGGTGTCTGAGGTCTTTGTGGCAAAGGAAGGAATAGGTGGATTAGAAGCAACTCTGCACAAATTCCTCATAGGAAGACAGTCTGTACACTAAACCAGGCAGTGTGGTTGAAGAGTTACACCTAGATCCCAAGGCAACTATCTATAGAACAGATACCCACTCAGTGACCTTGATCCTTGGCACAGAGATCCCTCCCCTCATCGGTTACTCACATTCCAAGGAAGGAATTTGGCTCTCCTTCCTCACCACCCTCTCTTTGCTCCTCTCTTTGCCAGACATCTGCTACATATGCTGGTCTTGTGTCTGCTTCATCTTTCCCCACATGATCTTGTTCTCTCCCCTTCTCTTCCCTCCTCATACTTTCTTACAGGAATGAACCAGGGGCAATTTTCTTTACAACATATGTAACCACACAAAACATATATTTCCTATTTGGCTCTGGTGTGTTCATGAGTCGATTAAGACCATCTGTGCTTGCATATCCAATATCCCCCAGTCTACCCCACCCCCCAAATCTAATCCTTTCTGTGTTATTTAACAGAGCCTTAGTGCTACAAAGCCCTTAATAATTTTTAAACAAAATTGCCTTAATACATAACAATTGCTAAATGCAATACGGAAATATTTATTTCTCTTGCCAGTTATAGATTCCAGAGTCTGTGGCTACTTTGCACAACTTGCAGAACTCTATGTGATACAAATCATACAAGACACATTTCTTAAAAGCTACTCCTTTGGGGAGTCTAGCAACACATCACATTCAATTCTACAAGAGATGAACATTTCAAGTTATCAGCAAGTTAATTGCCCAGGGCAAGAACCCAAGCCAGCTCTATAATGTTTAAGTTCCCCTTGACCCTTCTATGACTGATATTTGATAGGCAATACTGAGTCTTTGCTGTGGCACCTGATTTCTAATTGTTGACTTGTGCTTATCATCACAGCAAAACACTCAGGCATAAGCTCTACTGATAGACAGGAATCCAGCTGGAAATTGACACCATCAGAGCATCCTGGAACATGTAATAGACTGTAGTTATGTATATGCGCTAAAAATAAAAAAAAATAATTTTAGTAATCTACTGCTTACAAAATTATTTAAGTGTTCATGAATTTTCCAGTAGGTGTGGATATATTTAAATAACCATTCTTATAAGAATTCTTAAAACTCCACAAGTTTACTATTTGCTCCAATAAATCTTTTAAATTTTTTGAGTTCTACTGGATCAGTCAACAAATGCTGGTTGAACCCTTTGTTGTATGAAATACAGTTGGGTACATACTGTGGAGAATACAACAAAGATCAGACACACATTTTGGGTCCTAAAAGCTTATGATTGAGTAGAAGAAATGAGACAGACATACATGTGGTAGGCAGATTAATAGCCACCCAAAGATGCCCATTCCTTAATCTCTAGAACCTGTCAATATGTTTCCCTACATGGCAAAAGGGACTTAGCATTTGTGATTAAGATTAAGGATCTTGTGATGAGAGAGATTATCCTGGATTATCTGAATGGGCTTGAACTAATCACATGATTCCTCAAAATAAGAGACACTTTTCCATCTATAGTTGGAAGGAGACGTAAATGATTTATGTTGTTGGTTTTGAAGGTAAAAGGGGCCATAAGCCAAAGAATATGAGTGGCCTTGAGAATCTGGAAGAGGCAAGGAAATGAATTCTCCCCTAGGACCTCCAGAAAGAAATATAGTCCTGTCCACAACTTGATCTTAGCCAAGTGAGAGCCATACCAGATTTCTGACCTCCAGAACTATAAGCTAGAAAATGTGTGTTGTTTTAAGTTATTAATTTGTGGTTATTTGTTATAGTAGTAATAAGAAGTTAGTATAATGCATAACTTACACGAGTGAGAAAGTGCCAATTGCTATAGAAGAGATACAATGAATGAGATCTTAAATGAAGATTAGCATGACAAAATTGCTATTTTTATCTTCTCTCTTACCCTGGTTATTCTTAACTCCAGATTTGTATTCCTTTTGGATTTGTAACAAATAACACTCATAACAAAATAGCATTATAATGTCTTCCTTATCTTCCTGGGAGCTCTGCAGCAAAAAGCTAAGAAGACCATGTATATGGGTTGAGTGACTTGTACAAGATGGGAAGCTGGCAAACTGGCTAACCCTGAATTGAACAAAGTATACACCCAAGAGAAAGTTTCTAAACTTTGACTAAGCCAAAAGTAAGTTTCTGGGATCAAAATGATAGATTCATGATAGAATCCTACTGATGTCAAATTCCATGCTATCTAAATAAAACCTTGTTTTCACTTTAAAATGTACTCGTATAACATTCCTGGAGTCCTTAGCGAGATAAAGAAACTGGGTCCAAATATTAACACCTTTGCTGTAGTCTGCATGGTGAGTCAAGGATGGAGTTGTAATTGCTAAGAAGTCTGACCAAATGGAAAAGATTTTAAAAAATGAAAGAAGGAAAAAAAACTGAATCCAGGTGGGAGTCAATAAAAATAATACCTTGTACAAATATATATGCATATTTATGCATGATCATGCTCAATATTTATAACAATGCTGTAAAACTCTTATTATCCTGCTTCACTGATGAGGAAACTAAGGTTCCATAGGTTCAATGACTTATTACTAAACAGCAATGCCCAGACTTAAAGAGTAACTAGAAATTTATACATCTTTTTTCTAATACCGCCCAAGAAAAAGATACTAGACTAGAGGTCCCTGGAGGATGAGGGCTGGGAGTGCTAATAACACTATTACATATCCAGCAGTAAAGAGAATGCCTGCAATAAGAGGAACTCAAAAACAATTGTGAAATGAAGGAATGCTATTCTCCCTGTATGCTCCATCACCATGCAGCTCTTGACAAGAACATAAAACAGCATACATTTTTATAAACTCATCAAATCATTCTAGCCAGAGGTTTTAACCTTTCAGACATAATCTACATCACCTGTGGAGCTTTTAAAATTCAGACACCCTGATGGACAAAATAAAGGATCCATCTATATATATGCTGCCTACAAGAGACTCACTTGAGAGCTGAAGACCCACACAGAGAGTGAAGGGATAGAAGAAGATATTCCATGCAAATGGATGTGAAAAGAAAGCTGATATAGTAATACTAATATCAGACAAAATAGACATTAAAACAAAGGCTTTACCAAGAGAAAAAAGAAGGGATTACATAATGATAAAGGAATCAATTCAACAAGAAGATATAACATTTGCAAATATTCATGCACCCAACAAAGGAGTACCTGAATATATAAAGCAAATATTAACAGATGCAAACAAAGAAAATAACAGTAATGCAATAATAGTAGGGGACTTTAAAACCTCACTTACATCAATGGAGCGATCATCCAGACAGAAAAATTAAGAAGGAAACAGTGGCTTTGAAGGACACATTAGACCAGATGGACTTACTAGAAGAAGAGAACATTCTATTCAAAAACAGCAGAATACACATTCTTCTCAACTGCACATGGAACATTCTCCAGGACAGAGCACATGTTAGATCACAAAACAAGTCTCAATAATTTTAAAAAGACTGAAATCATATCAAGCATTTTTTCCAACCACAATACTATAAAACTAGAAATCATTTACAAGAAGAAAATTGGAAAAAACACAAACATGTGAACATGCAACTAAACAACCAATGGTGGATAAAGAAATCAAAGGGGAAACCCAAAAATATATAGAGACAAATGAAAATGAAAACCCAATGTTCCAAAATCCATGGACTCAGTAAAAGCATCTCCAAGAGGGAAGTTTATAGCAATATAGGCTGACTTCAAGGAACAAGAAAATTCTCAAATAAACAATCTAACTTTATACCTAAAGAAACTAGAAAAAGAACAAACAAATCCTAAAGTTAGTAGAAGAAAGGAAATAAAGACCAGAGTGGAAATAAATGAAATAGACACTACAAAGACAATAAAAAAGATTAATGAAACTAAGAGCTGGGTCTTTGAAAAGATAAACACAGTTGATAACTCTTTAGCCACACTTATCAAGAAAGAAAGACAGAGGGCCCAAACAAATAAAATAAGAAATGAAAGAGAAGAAGTTACAACCAATACCACAGAATTACAAAGGGTCAGGGCACCTGGGTGGCTCAGTCGTTAAGGGTCTGCCTTCGGCTAAGGTCGTGATCCCAGGGTCCTGGGATCAAGCCCCACATCAGGCTCCCTGCTCTCCGGGAGGCCTGCTTCTCCCTCTCCCACTGCTTGTGTTCCCTCTCTCACTGTGTCTCTCTCTGTCAAATACATAAATGAAATCTTAAAAAAAAAAAAAAAAAGAAATACAAAGGGTCATAGAAGACTACTGCAAAAAATTATAACCCAACAAATTGGACAACAAAGAAGAAATGGATAAATTCCTAGGAATATAAAACATACCAAGAATTGGAATATACCAAAGAAGAAATGGAAAATATGAAGAGACATTACTATTAATGAAATTGAATCAGTAAGCCAAAAACTCCCCCAAAACAAAAGTTCAGGACCAGACAGCTTCACAGCTAAATTCTACCAAACATTTAAAGAGTTAATACCTAGCTTTCTAAAACTATTTCAAAAAATTTAAGAGGAAAGAATCTTCCCAACCTCATTCTGCAAGGCCAGGAGTACCTGTATAACAAAATCAGACAAAGACACTATAAAAAAAGAAAATTATAGGCCAATATCCCTGGCGAACATAGATATAAAAATCATCAACAAAATATTAGCAAACCAATACAATAGCAACAATACATTAAAAGAATCATATACTGTGATCAAGTGGGATTTATTTTAGGAATGTAATGATGGTTCAATATCCACAAAACAATCAATATGATACACTATATTAACAAAATGGAGAATAAATATCATATAATCATGTCAATAGATGTAGAAAATGCATTTGACAAACTCAACATACCATTATAATAAAAATTCTCAACAAAGTGGATATAGAGGGAAAGTACCTCAATGTAATAAAAGCCATATATGAAAAACCCACTACCAAAATCATACTCAAAGGTAAAAAGTTTAAAGCTTTTCCTCTAAAATCACGAACAAAACAAGGTGCTCACTCTTGTCATGTTTAAACATAGTATTGGAAGCCACAGTCAGAACAATTAAGCATGAAGAAATAAAGAGCATCCAAATTTAAAAGGAAGAAGTAAAGCTGTCATTATTCACAGATGACAAGATTCTATATGTGGAAAACCCTAAAACCTCTACCCAAAAAACTATTAGAAGTAATAAATGAAATCAGTAAAGTTGCAGATACAAAATTAATATACAGAAATCTGTTGCATTTGTAGACACTAAACAAACTATCAGAAAGAGAAATTATGAAAATAATCCCAGGAACATAATACCTAGGAGTAAATTTAACAAGGAGGTAAAAGAACTGTACTCTGAAAACTAAAACATTGATGAAAGATATTGACAATGACATAGATAAACTGAAAGATATACTCATGAATTAGAAGAATTAATATTGTTAAAATGTCCATACTACCCAAATCAATCTATAGATTCAATGCAATCACCAACAAAATACCAATGGAATTTTTCACAGAACTAGAACAAATAATCCTAAAATGTGTATGGAACCACAAAAGACCCTAAATAGCCAAAGAAATCTTGAGAAAAAAGAACAAAGCTGGAGGTATCATCTTCCCAGATTTCAAACTATACTACAAAGCTATAGTAATCAAAACAATACGGTACTGGCTAGCAAGAAGTTGTGGCAGCCAAGGTCAAAGAGGTTGCTGCCTGTGTTCTCCTATAGGATTTCGATGGATTCCTGTCTCACATTTTTACATTGTTGCTGGGAGTGCAAATTGGCACAGTCACTCTGGAAAACAGTATGGAGGTTTCTCACAAAGTTAAAAATAGAACTACCCAATGACCCAGCAACTGCACTACTAGGTATTTATCCAAAGAACACAAAAATAGTGATTTGAAGGGGCACATGCACCCCAATGTTTATAGCAGCAATGTCCACAATTGTCAAAATATGGAAAGAGCTCAGATGTCCACTGATAGATGAATGTATAAAGAAAGGGTGTGTGTGTGTGTGTGTGTGTGTAATGGAATATTACTCAGCCATCAAAAAGAATGAAATCTTGACATTTGCAACAACATGGATGGAACTTGAGTATATTATGCTAAGCAAGATAAGTCAGTCAGAGAAAGACAAATACCATATGATTTCACTCATATGTGGAATTTAAAAAACAAAACAGAGGAATATATAGGAAGGGAAGAAAAAATAAAATAAGATTAAAACAGAGAGAGAGGCAAACCATAAGAGACTCTTAACTATAGGAAACAAATTGAAGGTTGCTAGAAGGGAAGTGGTTGGGGAGATGCAGTAAATGGGAGAAGGGCATTAAGAAGGGCACTTGAGGGGCACATGGGTGGCTCAGTTGGTTAAGCAACTGCCTTCGGCTCAGGTCATGATTCTGGACTCCTGGGATTGAGTCCCACGTTGGGCTCCTAGCTTGGCGAGGAGCCTGCTTCTCCCTCTGAACCTCTCCCCTCTCATGCTGTTTTTTTTTTTTCTCTCTCTCTCAAATAAATAAATACATAAAATCTTAAAAAAAGGGGGGGGCACTTGATGGAATGAGCACTGGGTGTTATATGCAACTGATGAATCACTGAACTCTACCCTGAAACTAATAATACACTATCTGTTAACTAACTTGAATTTAAATAAAAGCAAAAACAAAAATGATATGGTACTGGCAAAAAAACAGACACATAGATCAATAGAACAGAATAGAGATCTCAGAAATAAACTCATTCTTACATGATCAATTAATCTACAACAAAGGAAGCAAGGATACATAATAGGGAAAAGATTGTGTCTTTAGTAAATGGTGTTGGGGGACTGGAAAGCTACATACAAAAGAATGAAACTGGATTACTGTCTTACACCATATACAAAAATATACTCAAAATGGATTAAAGACTTAAAAGTAAGACCTGAAACCATAAAACTCTTAGAAGAAAACATGGACAGTAAGATCTTTAACATCAGTCTTAGTCGTATTTTTTGGATCTGTCTCTCAGGCAAGGACAACAAATGTAAAAATAAATAGGACTACATCAAACTATATAGTTTTTGCACAGTGAAGAAAACCATCAACAAGATGAAAACACAGCCTAATGAATGAAAGAAAATATTCACAAATGATATATCCAATAAGGGGTTAACATGTAAAATATATGAACTCATTAAACTCAATATAATAAAAAATCTGATTTAAAAATGGGCAGTGGGGGCTCCTGGGTGGCTCAGTTGGTTAAGTATCTGCCTTCTGTTCAGGTCATGATTTCAGGGTCCTGGGATTGAGCCCCACATCAGGCTCCCTGCTCAGAGGGGTGTCTGCTTCTCCCTCTCCCTCTGCACCTCCCTGCCGCTCATGATTTCCTTTTCTCTCTCTCTCAAATAAATAAATAAAATCTTTTTTTTTAAATGGGCAGTGGATCTGAATAGACATTTTCCCAAAGAAGGCATGCAGATGGCCAACACATTAATAAAAAGATGCCCAACATCACTAATCATCAGGGAAATGCAAATCAAAACCACAATCTAATATCACCTCACATCTGTCAGAATGACAATTATCAAAAAGACAAGAAATAATAAATGGTGAGGATGTGGAGAAAAGGGAACCCTTATGCATGGTTGGTAGTAATGTAAATTGGTATAGCCACTATGGAAAACAGGATGGAGGTTCCTCAAAAAGTTAAAAGTAGAACTACCATACAATCCAAAAATTCCATTTCTAGGTATTTATCTGAAGAAAATGAAAACACTAATTTGAAAAGACATGTACTCATATGTTGAATGTAGCATTATTTATAATAGTCAAGATACATAAACAGCCTAAATGTACATCAATAGATGAATGGATAAAGATGTGGTACATATACACAATGGAATATTACTCAGTCATAAAAAAGAATGAATCTTGCCATTTGCAACAACATGGATGAACTTAATATCATGTTAAGTGAAACAAGTCATATAGGGAGACAAAAATTTTATATTTCACTTATATGTAGACTCTAAAAAAAATGAACAAACAAAAGAAAATGGAAACGGATTCAAAGATACAGAGAATAAACTAGTGGTTGCTAGAGGGGAGTGGGTGGGGGATGGGCAAAATAGGTGAAGATGATTAAGAGGTACAATCTTCCAGTTAGAAAATAAATAAGATACAAGGATATAATGTACAGCATAGGGAATATAGTTAATAATAGTGGAACTAGTTTTTATGGTGGCAGACAGTAACTAGACTCATTGTGGTGACCATTTCATAATGTATTAGATAAATATTGGAACCCTACTGTAAGACACTGTTGTAGCCCTTCTTTGGGTTATTATCAATTTTTTAATCTCATTGAAACACAGGTTTCAGGACATCAAAGAACATAAACCAAATGGTTTTGCTCCCTTTTTTTTCTATGAAATAAGATATTAAGTAATTAAACAAATTATACTCAAAACTTTTCCAGCCTCCTGATACAAGTGACTATAGTTCTGGACAATAAACAGATCTGGTCTCCCTTACAACAAGTGCACAGAGTAGTTTTGCTCTCAGCTGACAAGTGAATTCCATTAGTAGAGGAAGAACAATGGGAAATTGAAAAATTGTTCTTCTGTTGGAGAGGTCTATATGTTTGTATATGTAGTCAGAATTTGAAATTACCATAATCTTCTTACCTCATTCTTTACTCTGAGAGCCTTATTTTTCCGTATTATCTAATAGAAACCTAAAACAATGAGGACTCATAATTCTAAACAGAGATGGAACTACATGTTCTCTCATAACATGTAGTTTATTTTCAGCAAAGGGGGTACAGAGATCTGACTTAGTTAAAAACAATGGTCACAGTTTATTGAACTCATCTGTTTTCTTATAAAGACAAAATTGTTACCTGATGGTGTGCAGGGTTTTCTTAAGTTCATCTCAAGAGGATGGGCCAGACACAGAGATTTTTGAAAGAGGTCCATAGGTCATTTGGATGGACACCAGAATTGATGACCAATGTTCTGTAATCAAAACCTCAAATTCCCACATAGGTGAACTGTGGCCAACCTTTCATTGATCCTTCAAAGAATAGGTATGAGTCTTGAATCCACAGTGCCTTTCATTGTCTTAATGAAGCCACTTTTCTCAGTTCACCTGAATAAAAAGAAAGGGACCAAAGAAACGTAGGAAGGTTGTATTACACACACACACACACACACACACACAAACCAAACAAAAAAAAAAAAAAACCTTTTTGAAATTATAGTTAAGAAAGACTTGGGGTAATAACAAATTATTTTAAATGGTCTAATGGTAGAATTTTCTCAAAAGGAGAAAAACAAATGTTCAAGTAGCCCTTTTGCAAGACAGACCCAACAATGAGGTCAGTCAAACAAAGTGCCATTTTTCTTTGGAATTCATTGAGGTATTCAGGTCATAATTGGCTGTGGCATTTGGGAAAATATGGAGGAAGAAACTTGCTCTTGGAAAGGAGGGAAAAATTATCTCAGTGCCCCAGAAGTTCTCTTTCAAACTCCAGATTTGCAGTGGGATATTTAGAGTTAGAACTCCCAGTAAAGAAGAGAATGTATCAAAGCTGCAGATTTTAAAGAAGGTCAAGGAGATGGTTAAACAAAGTTAAAAAACAACTCTGGAATAAACAGTCTTAGATTGTTGAATGGTCAAATAGTCTTACTGAATCATAGGAAAAAATGATGTCGTGTCTAAATGTTAAATTGTGGCTGGTGTCTTGTGCTTATAATCTGATTACACATTTCTTGAGCACAGGTGTACTGGAAGGATGCCACTCCCAATAAAAAGATCCATTTATCAAGTTTAACATGATAATTATTTATCATATTTCCTCCTTGGAATGTCTCACTTGCTTTTTATTTTCTTTCCTTGAAAACATTGAGGATTATTAATATTTGTAATCCATCACTTGATCATATATTTTAGGAGTATGATCTATGTGTCTGGCACTGTGCCAAGGTATAAGAATCACAAAAGAAGTAAAACATGATGTCTATACACATGAAACTTAAAATCTAATTATAAAAATTTATGCACATGCAGACATTAGGTAACAATTGTCTATGTGATTCCAACTAGAAGTATAACATGATTTCTAGAATGAGAGGGAGGTACGTAGACTAGGATATTTGGGAAAAGAAGGAAGATTGGGTTTGATCCAGACCTTGATGAATGGAATGGAGGTGGGAGGCATTAAATAAGAGTGTTAAATGAGCTTAGAGGCAGTAAAAACCTCAGAGAGTACAAGGAAATGAATATATCTGCTTGACCATTGGGCTTGAAACACATATATTTGAGATTTGGGACATGAGTAATGGAAAAAGATTGTGATACAGTGGAATGAGCCCAGATTTTAAGATGAATTCTGATTTTGTCACTATAACCTCAGTTTTTATCTAATATGTATTGAAGAAAGCAGAAATTTTAGTTTTACTTATTTGAAAGCGGTTCCTGACTTATCTTTTCTTGAATTTTGCTCCTCAGTCTCTGTGCTTCTCAAAATTGCTTCTATCTCTGATCCAGGACCATTGTCCCTCTCTCTATTGCAGGTTAGTAACTAGAACTGTTGGGCATCCTCCACTTGAAAGGCTATTTATTTCTTCTTACCTGGAGAGAACCATGTTGAGCAAGATGCAATTTAATACACTATCCTTTCTCTTCTTCCATAGTGCCCTTAGACAAGGCTCTAGAGGCACAACAGGCTTCAGACAGTGGTCTTCAAACTGGTGATAAATGGGAATTAAAAAAAGTAAAGTGAGAAATGAAATGGTTCTTGCTATAACCAATGGAGATAATATACTATGAAGAAATAGAATGAACTCACGTTAGAATTATCTGAAGAGCTTCTAAAATTCTGATATTCAGACCACTGAATCAGAATATTTGTAAGGTGGAACCCAAACATTAGGATTTTTTAAAGCTCCCTGTGATTCCAATGTGCAACCAGGTTTGAGAACTATAGCTCTAAAGCAATCATTGGAGAGATTCCACTAGACAATAATGGCTGTCACACTTCAGTTTCCAAAGAATGAAATGAAGGAAAAGAGACTTGCTGAAAGATGTTCCGCATCTCAGCTCAGGTAAAGCAGGAACGCTTCTGGCAGTTCTCTTTGAGATCTGTCCACCAGTGTTGGTTTCAGACAATCTGTTCCCTCCTGTAATTGGCCAATGAGTAGATATTAAGACATGTTAGCATGGCTTCCAAGAGTAATTATTCTCAGAGATTATACAGTCTAAACCCATGAAAGAGTACAAATATATTCAAAACTGCCTCATAAATTTTTCACAACTGAGTCTATATTTTACACAATTATACAAAAGTGAGTTCCTTTCTTCCCTTTCTCTCTTATCCCATGCCTTTTTCAGTTTGTGGCCACTTTTGGCCCACTCAAAAGCAGGAAAAAAATTCAATGTTGCACCCTATCCATTTAATACCACTCTTTTGGCCATACACAGAGTAGCTGAAGTTTGAGGATTATAACTCAAAAGAATTACGAGCTCAAACACTTTGGCTTCTCTGTAAGGATAAGGAAGTATCGTTGAATTCTTCTAGATAATGTCTGTTTAAGCTTTGTCTAAGTTTCTTAACCTTTCTGAGACTCAGTCCTCTTAACTAGAAAAAGATAATATTAGTATCAAATTGCAGGATTCTCAGGATATCTCATTTATGAAATACTATATATGAAGCACAGTGGCAATATAGGAGTATTCAAAAGTTGATCATTAGTATTCCAATTTAAAAAATTCATAGGTCAGCTTTTCATTTTAAATAAGAAAATAAAACAGAAAAAAGGGAGAAGGAAGGTTGGAAAGAAAAGGAAGAAATAAAATTCATATTATTTAAATGCCTGTTATGTGCCAAACCCTATGATAAGGTCTTCATAAATATGTTATCTCATTAATACCTACCCATGGAATAAGTATTAATATGCCCATTTTTGTAGATGAGAAAATAGAGACTTATGGATTTTAAGAGAGAAGTGAATAGGCCAAGTTTAGAAAATAGATTTTAAGCAACTTTTAGTTATGAACTTTTCTTGAGCTACCTTCTTCACCCACCCCCTTTAGATGCCTATAGTTTCCACAAAGGCTTCTGACTCTTACATCTGTCTTTAGGAAGCTAAGAGTCTTGAGAAATTATCAGAATTCCTGCACGCATGGATTATGTGGTGTGTGTGTGTGGGTGTGTGGGTGTGTGTGTGTGTGTGTGTGTGAGTGCATGTATTGTTCAGGTGGAGAGAGGAATTCAGGTCAAGTTCATTCTATTTCATCATAGTATATTATCTCCATTGGTTATAGCAAGAACCATAGCAAGAACTATAGCAATAGTATATTATCTCCACTGGTTATAGCAAGAACCATTTCATTTCTCACTTTTTTTAATTCCCGTTTATCACAACTTCCCACTTCTACTACTCTTGCCCTTCCATGGGCTCCCATCCTAACATGTTTTTGATTTATTCCTTATTTAGTTGCATTCTTAGAATAGCTATTTTGACTGATTCTATGTATGTGCATGCAATTACGCAAATGCATGATATCTTGAATATCATGTTTCAATATTCTTCACTCAATATTAATTTTAAGGGCACCTGGGTGGCTCAGTTGTTAAGCGTCTGCCTTCGGCTCAGGTCATGATCCCAGGGTGCTGGGATCGAGCCCCACATCAGGCTCCCTGCTTGGCGGGAAGCCTGCTTCTCCCTCTCCCACTCCCCCCTGCTTGTGTTTCCTCTCTCGCTGTCTCTCTCTATCTCTGTCAAGTAAATAAATAAAATCTTAAAAAAATATATATTAATTTTAAAAAATCTATTCATGTTCCTCTGTATACTTCTCTCATTGCATATATTCCCTAGTGTGCACTAACCCACATGCCCAGTGGCAGACACCAAGTTTGGCTGTAACATCTCAATGCCACAAACAATGCCTGAGATTTTTGTGGGGTAAATATCTAAATGTGGAATTTCTGGGCTATGTGGTGAACTTATATTTGTTTTAACTGAGTTCTGCTCACTAGAGTGGTCTACATGCAATCTACCTGTACAGGACGGTTCCTACTATATTCCAATATTGTCTCCAGCATCTGACATTGTCTGAAGAACATGGTATTTTAAAGTAACATTCACCTCTATTAACATTAAAATCTAAAGAGAGAGTCCAAAGAAGGATATTTCATAAATCATACTCAGTTTTTAAAAAAGCCTGGTTGCGATCCCTTCACTATAAGAGATTGGAAACAGTACGGACATGTGGTTTGTGTCTCCGCTAAAGGACATTGCATGCCCTCCATTTGGGGGGATAGTCAGTGCTTTAATTTAATGGGAAGACTTAAAGCTTTCTTTTGTAATCACTGTGGATTTCAAAAATGATTTCTAAATGAGAGTGTGAGATGAGCACTAGTGCCTGGACTTCTGGTCAGCCTGCCAAAGACAAAATGAGGACACTAGAGTTTCACATTAGACATGGGCCTGAAAAGGGCTACAGTGGCAAATGGGCAGTCTCATGACCTCACGGAACCTACAAGACAGTGGAAAAGACGGAAAGCAAACAATAACTATAAAAGATACTTGTGAGTCTGAGATTTAAATAGTCTCACTGAAATAAGCTTTTGAATCATCTGGATGTCAGAGCCTGGTTACATAGAATCTGTAGTTCATGGGTTCTTACCACCCAATTTAGAAACATTTCCCAATTCCCCTGTCTGCAAGAAAGATGAAATACCTTGCTTGCATAAGATATTTTCCAATTCACAATATATCCAGGCCCTTGTTCTTTTTATTTAAGCAACATTCTCTTAATTTTAATTTGTCTGACATGTCCAGATCCATCTTTATGGCCAGAACATTATTCAAAGATTAATGGTCCTGAAAGAATAATGTTCTTCACACTAGATTTCTAAGGAGCTGTTCAATCTCTTTTCTAATTCAGCAGTGAGAGTGATGAGCTGGAACAAAAGTAACCTTGACAGGAATTGTCTTCATCTATTATTTTTCCTACATCTAAAGAGAATCTGGTGGGCTCTTGAACTTGTCCTTTGAGCTAAGTAGTTGGAAAGTACTTTGACTCCTGGCAACTTACCCAGTAGTCTGATAAATGTGACTTAGCTACCTTAGTTCTGGTTTGTGGGAAACAGAAGAATTTTGTATGGTTATTTTGTGCACTCTTACAAAAGAGAATTATTTTCTTTCACATGCGTGGGCTCTGTAGACAGGAAAGATTGTGAAGGAAAAATTATATGGTAACAACAAATCTGATTGACTTCTGGGATTTCAAATATGACAAGCAGTGCTTTTCTCGCCACATTATCAATTTCATGGTTTTTAGAAGTAACTGCTAGGTTTTCTTTTAAGTCTTTTAGAAAATACTGTTGTCTTACTGTTGATATGACACATGTAATAAATTTTAGCAAAAGGGCTGCTCACTTCCTACATGATATGTGGGTTATTACCTGTGTTAAATGAAAAAAATACTGTGCTTTTTATTTTACTTTGTGGAATTGGAAGTCTGCAACAAAGGATATATGGAGATTAAGGGAACTCTAGCATTTTCTTTTTTTTTACAGCCATCTTTAAACTAATATACTCATAATAAATTATGTAGTTGAGAGGATCCTATAATGAATGATACTATTCATTGGACACATACTTTATTTCAATTGCTCATTAATTTATGCATTCAACAAATATTTATTAAGTACTTACTATGTGATGAATACTCTGCCAAATATTGAAGCTATAATGTCAAGATTTAATCCCTAACCAGTGGTGAAGACAGAACCGAAACAAAAAACAAGCATATAATCATAAGAAAATGTTTTGAATGTTATAATAAAGAAACAGGGCACTCTGGGAGAACAAAAAGAGAATTAGGCTAAGGGACAGGAAGACAGAGAAAATTATGTTTAAGCTGAAACCTGAAGGATGAAGAGAGTTATGCAGGAAGAGAGAGATAAGAGAAGTAATTTATAATCAATGGAAACAGCCTCTGGGAAGATCACAAACCAAAAGAAAGACTGTAGTATATTCAAGGAACTAAAATGAGTCCTGGTTTCCTTGATCTGATGTGTGTGAATAAAAGGTTGTAAGGAGTGGCCATGATATGGAAGTCTTTTTAAGGTATATTTAGGACTTCAGAATTTATTTTAAGATAAATCTCATCCTATCCTTAGATAAGAAGTACTATCCTCATTTAACAGATAAGAAAATTGGCCTAGAGAGGATAAATATGCTCCTATTTATCCAGCAAATAATTGATCAAGCCAGGTTTTTTAAACAAGTACTACCTGCCTCCAAAATCTATGATTTTACCCTTTAGTTTATGGCCTCTTTTCTAATCTACATGGGTGATCTTATTTTAACCAAGTGTTATATTCAGAGAAATTTTAATGCAACATTTAAACATGATTTTTTAAAGATTAAATATATATTACTGTCTCTCGAGAAAATTCTAGAGTGAGATTGAGTTTCTAATCATAATTCAAGGTAAAGCTTTATATCTATTTTTCCACCTCTTTTCATGTCACTAACCCCCATGCTTGTAAGTCATTTGCCAAGTCTCTCTTCCTTCCATGCTCTAAACATAAATGCTCTAAGCCCTGTCTGTATAAGCACTCACACTCCATTTTCTCACCCTTATTGTAATGTTCATTTTTTTCCTGCTAGTAACTGTACACTCCAATGTGAATTCAGCCATCATCTACAGATGCTCTAGTTCTTTCCTCTCTCTTTCCACCAATTGGCAAGGCACTTAGCTAAATGGAACCCCTCCTGACAATTCCCTGTTGAAGGATATAGCCACTAGGATGATCATGCCTGAGGAGAATGCAAACATATATCAGACCTTATATCCTGATGAATGAGGTGTATGTATGGGGTGTAACTGCAAATCCAGTATCTTGGAAAGAGGTTTGATTCTCTGCAAAATCAAAAAAAAAAAGGGGGCACCTGGCTGGCTCAGTTGGTAGAGCATGCGACTCTTGACCCAGGGTTGTTAAGTTCAAGCCCCATGTTGGGCATTGAGCTTACTTAAAACAAAAACAAAAGCCCCACCAATTCTATGTATTGTGGGAAGGGAATCATATAGGGTATCTGACTAGCCATTAAAGTAATTCTATTGGTATGGGGGGAAATGTGGCTTGCTACATGCAACTCTGGGAAAAGCAAAGCTATTTCCTTAATGTCACTGCCCCAGAAAGAAATTGCAAGCCATTCCTACCTTCTCCTAAATAGAAAAGGGCTTCTTCTGAAATTCCTTAACAGATAAGTTTCAATTTGCCAAATTTATCATCACCAGTTACGAAGAGAAAAACTCCTTATGGCATCATTTACTATCTCACTCATACCTCTTGATAAAAGCAGGTAATAGAGCTATTTAAGGGAACTTGATTATTTATGGGAAGATGCTGGCATCAGGAAAGAGTGGAAGCATAACTAATGGCAGAAACAGAAAAAAAATCTAATCAAAATCTTAATCTTATTAAGAACATAAATTACAGCACATACATGTGATGAGTTTTTGGAACAAAACAAACTTAAAAATTAGAGAAATTGAAAATAAGTGAGCTACCACTGAAAATTAGGCTTTATAATTTAAAATATACATCACAAAGTACTAAGAAAGGAAAATAATAAATGAAAGCACAAGAGATACAAAGAAGAAAAAATAGATGTGGCAAAGGTGATAATCATAGAACTATTAGATTATCTATCTAAGGATAGGATGAGATTTATCTTAAACTCAATGGGGACAGAAATCTTGTACTTCTTTATCATTGCCAATAACTTTAATGGTGCTAAACCCATAGTAGATGTTCAATGAATAAGTGAAGGAATAAATGAATAGAAGAAAATTTACCTAGAGTGAGGATTTAAAAGGTACACTTATAGATGAGGTAAAGCCATTTTTCCCTGCTTCTCTCTGGCAAATACAACTATAAACCTTGGAAATGGTATAAAGCACAAAGAAAAGAGAACTCTAAAAGATAGACAGAAGAAGATGAGCTAGCGTCGGGGCCCAGGACTGGTTGATCTGCACAATGACAAGAAGTCTTGCATACCTCCACCCAACAGAGGGAGGTTACCCAGGCCCAGTGTTTCCAGATACCTAACCTAGCAAAAGAAGGCAGCTGAGGCAGGCTTTTCCCTTCCACAGATTGAACATAAGTCTCCCTGACAATATCAGGTGAGCCAGACTCCTTAGCCAGCCAGTGGTCTGACTCTTGGTTTTGGCTCGGGTCATGATCTCAGGGTGGTGAGATCAAATCCTGCGTCAGGCTCTATCAGGGAACCCAACCTAAAATAAGTAGCCTGTGGAAGTATTCTCCCTCCTTGAAGAGCCTGAGTCTCCTTTCCACAGTAGATATGAAGTGAAACTGGTAAAAGAGACAGCTGAATCTGGAAAGTTCATTGCCTCAGACACCAGAATCTCCTATCCCTGCCCAGAGATATCAGACAACCAAGAGGTATCAGCCTTTCTTCACTGAGAGATGCTCAGCAGGTCACCATAGGACACCCTTCTCTTCCCTAAGGCAATACTAGGAGGAATAACAGATGCCCCAGCATCACCAGGTAAACCAAATAGACTAAACTAAAACCACAAAGTCTCTAAAAATAAAACTACCTTTGGAACAACAGCCCACAAAGTAGACCAAACCTCCTGTGATAAATCTAAACTGCTTGGAAAAATAAAAGATTTAAATAATATCCAGTGTCCCTTAACAACAGAGAAAAATGTTAAGAATATAATAAAAAATCACCCACCATATCAAGAACTCAGAAAATCACAACTTGAATGAAAAAAGACAGTCAACTGACACCAAAACAAAGATGAACCCAATGTTGAAATTATCTGACAAAGATTATAAAGAAATTTCATTAAAATGCTCCAGCAATTAATTACAAATTCTCTTGCAACAAATGAAATAATAGTTTCAAATATTAGCTAAGAAATAGAAATTATTTTAAAAAATCAAGTGAAAACTGTGAAGCTGAAAAATCCAATAACAGAAATAAAAACTCACTGAATGGGTTCGATAGTAGAGTGAAGATGATAGAGGATAGCATCAGTGAATTTGAAGGCTAAACAGTAGATTGGCAGGTTGTTCATCTAATCTGAACAACAGAAAGAAAATAAACCAAAAGAAATTAACAGAGTCTCAGGGATCTGGGGGATAATAACAAAAATCAACATGCATATCATTTGGTGTTCCAAAAGAAGAAGGAAAGGAAAGTGTGAATGAAAGAGTATTTGAAGAAATAATGTCTGGGGGTGAGTGGATGGCTCAGTCAGTTGAGTGTCTGACTCTTGGTTTTGGCTCAGGTCATGATCTCAGGGTGGTGGGATCAAACCCTGCAACAGGCTCTGTGCTCAGAGGGGGAGATGCTTGTAGATTCTCTCCCTCTGCCCCTCCCCCCACTCTCTCTCTCATTCCCTCTCTCTGTCTCCCAAGTAAATAAATAAATCCTTAAAAAGAAAAAAATAATGTCTGAAAATTTTCCAAATTTGGTGGACCTACAGATCCAAGAAGCTGAGCAAATCCCCCAAACAGCATAAACTCCATGGAATCTACACTAAGACAGATCATAAACTTTTGAAAATTAATAGTAATAAAAATATCTTGGAAGCAACCAGACAGAAACTACACATTATCAGGATGCCTGGGTGGCTCAGTCAGTTAAGTGTCTGCCTTCAGCTCAGGTCATGATCCCAGGGTCCTGGGATTGAGCCCCACATTGGGCTCCCTGCTCAGCAGGAAGCCTACTTCTCCCTCTGCCTGCCACTCCCCCTGCTTGTCTCTCTCTCTCTCTCTCTCTCTTCTGATAAATTAAAAAAAAAAAAAAGAAACTACACATTATCTATAGAAGAATCAAAGAAGTTTTCATTGAAAATCACAGAGGCCATAAGTATGTGACACAATATTTTTCAAGTGCTATAAGAAAATAAGTATCAATTTTAAATTCTATATCTGTGATAACTATTTTTCAAGAATTAAAGGGAAATTAAAAACATTCTCAAGTGAAAAAAAACTAAAAAATTTTTTCACTAGTAAACCTACTCTTAAGGAAGTTCTTCAAACAGAAGAAGGAGGGAGGAAGGAAGGAAGGAAGGAAGGAAGGAAGGAAGGAAGGAAGGAAAAGAAAGAGGGAACATGGCTGAAGGAACCCTGTTTTTTTTTTTAATAAGAATAATTCCTGGAGGAGGAAAGATGGTGGAGGAGTAGGGGACCCTATTTCAACTGGTCCCCAGAATTGAGCTGGATATCTACCAGGCTACTCGGAGCACCCACAAAATCAGCCTGAGATGTAAGAAGATCTGGATCTCTACAAACAGAATATCTCAGGCGGTTGGTTTTGAGGTACAAAGCAGGGAGCCCTGATTCCTTGGGCAGATTTCAGAGGATAAACGGCAGCAGGAGGGTGCCTGGCCATGGGGATCCTACACCACCGGTGAGTGACAGCCTCGCGCGCTGGGGACGGGGCACAGACTCATAGACCGGTAGTGATGGGGAAAGGATTTTAGGGCAGCCCATGGGGCAGAAACCTGGAGTGGCAGAGTCACACGTGCAAACTGGAAGTGGCTGGTGGTTTTAGAAGCACAAAGGGCAGAGACATGCCCCAACCTGGAAGCAGGACTGGGGGCTCTGCAGAGGGGCGTACAACCCAGGACACTGCAGTTTATAGCAGCACAGACAGTAACAGAGATAGTGTGGCCTGGAGAGCTCACTGAAGAACAGACTGCAGTCTCTCTGCTCTGAGGCAGAGGGCTGGAAACAGTCTCTTCTGCTCTGACTCATGGAAGAGACACAGAAAGCTGCCAGGGAAAGCTGCCAGAGAACAAAAGCCCCATAAACTGATTCCCTCTGAGCCTATCCCCCCACAGGGGGGCAGGGCAACTCCGCCCAAACAGGGCTGCCTGAGTAACAGCGCAGCAGGCCCCCCCCCACCCCCGCCCACCGAAGACAGGCTGGGAAAACAAGAGGCCAGCAACCCTAAGGTCCCAAGAAAACAGGTGCATCTTGCTTGGGTTCTGGTCAATAATTTGGACTCTATACATTCCTCAAACACCCATCAGCAGAATGACTAGGAGGAGGAACCCCCAAAATAGGAAAGACTCAGAGATCATGACTTATGCTGCAGATTTACAAATGGATGCAGATATAACCAAGATGTTGGAGATGCAATTCAGGCTAGCAATTGTGAAGACAATGGCTAGAATGGAGAAATCAATTAATGGCAACATAGAGTCTCTAAGGGCAGAAATAAAAGGGGAATTGGCAGAACTTAAAAATGCTATCAATGAGATCCAATCCAATCTAGATAATCTAACAGCTAGGGTAACTGAGGCAGAAGAGCGAATAAGCGACCTGGAAGACAATATAATAGATAAAAAGGGAAAAGAGGAGGCCAGGGAAAAACAACTCAGAATCCATCAAAATAGAATAAGAGAAATAAGTGACACCATGAAGCATTCCAATGTCAGAATAATCAGAATCCCGGAGGGAGTGGAGAGAGAGAGAGGACTAGAAGATGTATTTGAGCAAATCGTAGCTGAGAACTTGCCTAATCTGGGGAATGAAACAAACGTTCGAGTCCTAGAGGCAGAGAGGACCCCTCCCAAGATGAAGGAAAACAGGCCAACACCCCAGCATGTGATAGTAAAACTTGCAAATCTTAGAACCAAGGAAACCATCTTAAGGGCAGTTAGGGGGAAAAGATTACTTACGTACAGAGGGAGGAATATCAGAATAACGTCAGACCTATCCACAGAGACCTGGCAAGCCAGAAAGGCCTGGCAAGACATATTCAGGGTACTAAATGAGAAGAACATGCAGCCAAGAATACTTTAACCAGCAAGGCTGTCATTTAGAATGGATGGAGAGATGCAGAGCTTCCACAACTGGCAGAAACTGAAAGAATATGTGACCACTAAGCCAGCCCTGTAAGAAATATTAAGGGGGCTTCTATAAAAGGAGAAAGACCCCAAGAGTGATATACAACAGAAATTTACAGGGACAATCTATAAAAACAACGTCTTCACAGGCATCATGATGACAATTAATTCATATCATTCAATAATCACTCTCAACATGAGTGGCCTAAATGCTCCCATAAAACAGCACAGGGTTGCAGACTGGATAAAAAAACAGGACCCAACCATATGCTGCCTACAAGAGATTCATTTTGAACCTAAAGATACATCCAGACTGAAAGTGAAGGGATGGAGATCCATCTTCCATGCCAGCAGACCTCAAAAGAAAGCTGGGGTAGCAGTTCTTATATCAGACAAATTAGATTTTAAACTAAAGTCTGTAATTAGAGACACAGAAGGACACTATATCATTCTTAAAGGGTCTATCCAACAAGAAGATCTAACAATTGTAAATATCTATGCCCCCAACATGGGAGCAGCCATCTACATAAGCCAACTGTTAACCAAAATAAAGAGTCATATTGATAACAATACGTTAATTGTAGGAGACCTCAATAGTCCACTCTCAGCAACGCACAGATAATCTAAACAGAAAATCAACAAGGAAACAAGAGCTTTGAATGATATACTGGACCAGATAGACCTCACAGATATTTACAGAACATTCCACCCTAAAACAACAGAATACTCATTCTTCTCGAGCACACATGGAACTTTTTGCAGAATAGAACACATACTGGGTCACAAATCAGGTCTCAACTGATATCAAAAGATTGAGATTATTCCCTGCATATTCTCAGATCACAATGCTTTAAAACTGGAACTCAAACACAAGAAAAAATTTGGCAGAAATTCAAACACTTGGAAGCTAAAGACCACTCTGCTCAAGAATGTTTGGGTCAACTAGGAAATCAAAGAAGAACTTAAACAATTCATGGAAATCAATGAGAATGAAAACACATCAGTCCAAAACCTATGGGATACTGCAAAGGCGGTCCTAAGGGGGAAATACCTAGCCATCCAAGCCTCACTCAAAAAAATAGAAAAATCCCGAATTCACCAACTAACTCTACACCCTAAAGAACTAGAGAAAAAGCAACAAATGATGCCTAAGCCACACATTAGAAGAGAAATAATTAAAATTAGAGCAGAAATCAATGAATTAGAAACCAGAAATACAGTAGATTAGATCAAGGAAACTAAAAGCTGGTTCTTTGAAAGAATTAATAAGATCAATAAACCACTGGCCAGACTTATCCAAAAGAAAAGAGAAAGGACCCAAATTAATAAAATTATGAATGAAAGGGGAGAGATCATGACTAACACCAAGGAAATAGAAACAATTATTAGAAATTATTATCAACAACTATATGCAAATAAACTGAGCAATCTGAATGAAATGGAGGCCTTCCTGGAAACCTATAAGCTGCCAAGACGGCAACAGGAAGAAATTGACAACCTGAATAGGCAATAACCAGTAACAAGATTGAAGCAGTGATCAAAAATCTCCCAAAAAACAAGAGCCAGGGCCTGATGGATTCCCTGGGGAATTCTACCAAACATTCAAAGAAGAAATAATACTATTCTACTGAAGCTGTTTCAAAAAATAGAAACAGAAGGAAAACTTCCAAACTCATTCTATGAGGCCAGCATTACCTTAATCCCCAAACCAGGCAAAGACCCCATCCAAAAGGAGAATTTCAGACTGATATCCCTGATGAATATGGATTCCAAAATCCTCAACAAAATCCTAGGTAATAGGATCCAACAATACATTAAAAGGATCATCCACCACGACCAAATGGGATTTATCCCCGGGATGCAAGGGTGGTTCAACATTCACAAATCAATCAATGTGATACACCACATTAATAAGAGGAGGGAGAAGAACCATATGGTCCTCTCAATTGATGCAGAAAAAGCATTTGACAAAATACAACATCCTTTCCTGATTAAAACTCTTCAGAGTATAGGGATAGAGGGAACATTCCTCAAGTTCATAAAATCCATCTATGAAAAACGACAGCAAATATCATCCTCAATGGGGAAAAGCTGAGAGCCTTTCCCTTAAGATCAGGAACACAACAAGGATGCCCACTCTTGCCACTATTGTTCAACATAGTACTAGAAGTCCGAGCAACAGCAATTAGACAACAAAAAGAAATAAAACGTATTCAAATTGGCAAAGAAGTCAAACTCTCTCTTTTCGCAGATGACATGATACTTTATGTGGAAAACCCAAAAGACTCCACCCCCAAATTACTAGAACTCATACAGCAATTCAGTAGTGTGTCAGGATACAAAATCAATGCACAGAAATCAGTTGCTTTCTTACACACTAACAACACAACTGTAGAAAGAGAAATCAGAGAAACGATTCCATTTACAATAGCACCCAAAACCAAAAGATACCTCGGAATAAACCTAACCAAAGAGGTAAAGGATCTATACTCTAGGAACTACAGAACACATGAAAGAAATCGAAGAAGACACAAAAAGATGGAAAAATATTCCATGCTCATGGATTGGAAGAATAAACATTGTTAAATGTCTATGCTACCCAGAGCAATCTATACATTCAACGCCATCCTGATCAAAATTCCAATGACATTTTTCAAAGTGCTGGAACAAACAATCCTAAAATCTGTATGGAATCAGAAAAGACCCTGAATTGCCAAGGAAATGTTGAAAAAGAAAAACAAAGCTGGTGGCATCACGTTGCCCGATTTCAAGCTATATTACAAAGCTGTGATTACTAAGACAGCATGGTACTGGCACAATAACAGACATATAGGCCAATGGAACAGAATAGAGAACCCAGATATGGACCCTCATATGGTCAAATAATGGTTGACAAAGCAGAAAAAAACATGCAATGGAAAAAAGACAGTCTCTTCAATAAATGGTGCTGGGAAAATTGGACAGCCACATGCAGAAGAATGAAACTCTACCATTCTCTAAGACCATTCACAAAGATAAACTCAAAGTGGATGAAAGACCTCAATGCGAGACAAGAATCCATCAAAATCCTAGAGGAGAACATAGGCAGTGACCTCTTTGACATCGCCCACAGCAACTTCTTTCAAGATACATTTCCAAAAGCTAGTGAAACAAAAGCAAAAATGAACTTTTAGGACTTCATCAAGATAAAAAGCTTCTGCAGAGCAAAGGAAACAGTCAACAAAACAAAGAGGCAACCCACAGAATGGGAGAAGATATTTGCAAATGACACTACAGATAAAGGGCTGGTATCCAAGATCTATAAAGAACTTCTCAAACTCAACACCCAAAAAACAAATAATCAAGTCAAAAAATGGGCAGAAGATATGAAAAGACACTTCTCTGAAGAAGACATACAAATGGCTAACAGACACATGAAAAAGTGTTCTTCATCATTAGCCATCAGGGAAATTCAAATCAAAACCACATTGAGATACCACCTTACACCAGTTAGAATGGCAAAAATGGACAAGTCAAAAAACAACAAATGTTGGAGAGGTTGTGGAGAAAGGGGAACCTTCTTACACTGTTGGTGTAAGAGTGGTACAGTTGGTGCAAGTTGGTACAGCCACTTTGGAAAACAGCATGGAGGTACCTCAAAAATTTAAAAATAGAGCTACCCTATGACCCAGCAATTGAATTTCTGGGTATTTACCCCAAAGACACAGATGTAGTGAAAAGAAGGGCCATATGCACCCCTATGTTCATAGCAGCAATGTCCGGAATAGCCAAACTGTGGAAAGAGCCGAGATGCCCTTCAACAGATGAATGGATAAAGAAGATGTGGTCCATATATACAATGGAATATTACTCAGCCATCAGAAAAGATGAATACCCAACTTTTACATCAACATGGATGGGACTGGAGGAGATTATGCTAAGTGAAATAAGTCAAGCAGAGAATGTCAATTATCATATGGTTTCACTTATTTGTGGAACATAAGGAATAACATGGAGGACATTAGGAGAAGGAAGGGAACAATGGCGGGGGGGAATTGGAGGGAGAGATGAACCATGAGAGACAATGGACTCTGAGAGACAAACAGGGTTTTAGAGGGGAGGGGGAGGGGGGATTGGTTAGCCCAGTGATGGGTATTAAGGAGGGCACATACTGCACGGAGCACTCGGTGTTATACAAAAACAATGGATTGTGGATCATCACATCAAAAACTAATGATGTATTGTATGGTGACTAACATAACATAATAAAATTTAAAAAAATAAGAATAATTCCTTGAAGAGTCATCCAAGTTATTATTATATCAATTGTCCTTTCCTTTTATATTTCTGAGTAGTATTTTGTGGTATGTTACACTACCATTGTTTAACCACTTACCTGTAGAAATGAGGATAGATTGGTGATTACCAGGGTTTAGGGTTGGAGACCAGAGTTGGTGCAAGAGGGAAGAAGGGATGCTTGTAAAAAAGCCACAGGAGGATTCTTGTGGTGTTGGAACTGTTCAGAATCTTGAATGAGGTGTTGAATATATGAATCAACACTCATGATTTAATTGTTTAGAACTTAATACACACAAACATATATACATACACAAATGAGTAGGAGTAAAACTGAGAAAGCTGAATACAACTGGTGGATTTTATTAATGTCAATATCCTGATTGTAATATTATATTACCATCTGGCAAAATGTTACCATTGGGAAAACTTGGCAAAGTGTGCACTTATCTTTCTGGATAGTAATTGAATTTAAATCTACAATTATCTTAGAAAACTCTTAATTAAACAACAATGTAAATTACTGGGTTAGCCAGCATCCAAATTGGCTTCCACTGAGCCTGCCTCTAGTATTCACCCCTCATGTAGGTCATAAAAGACATTGTGGCTTCTACCTTACTTTGTCCTGGATCATGCACTTTGGGGAAGTTACCATCTAGCATCAGATTCCCCCTCTACAACAATGGAAAATAAAAAAGAGAGAGCTATAGACTTATTAATGAGACAAGGTACTATTATAAAGATTCTTAATCCTTCTCCAAGATATCCTTCATTTTCATATCTCATAAGGATTCAAAAATTACATGCCCTTTCTCTCCATGTATTCAATCACTGAAGCAATTACCTGAGAAAGCACTCTAACCAAGAAAATTATGTGTGACCTCTCTAGATAGAACAAGTGTTTATAGAAGACAATTGTGAGCAATAAATGGTAATAATCATAGTAAAATCAGAATAAATCATTTTAATGTAATTGAAAATTATAATATGTAATAAGCAAGAATTATGCCATAAAATCGACATTTTGTCAGGGAAAAATATATTAACAAGGAAGCAAAATACTACTTCAGCAAACTCAGGAGTCGGAAAACAGGTAAAAGATATATTTGGAAAATCTAACCATCCTATAGGTCTGGTTTCTGTGAGGATGATGGGCAGAATTAGCCAAACACAGTGAGTGGGGATCATAACATTATTAAGTTTTGATATACTCTGTAGCAATAACTATTACGAATAAGTTATTTAAAATAAGAAAGCAGTCACTAGTCATACTTTCCAAGTCAGAGGGAGAGAAAAATATTTGAAAAAAAAAACATGAGAAGTTACCTGCTTTAGAATTTATAGCAAGGCAGAGATAAATGGCTATCTGGCTCCAAAGCCCATTTATTTCTATACTATTATTTGGCTTTCATCTATGATCCTAACATATCTATACTGAAGACATTTCAAGTTAACACATATACCTTATGTTTTCATCATTTCTAAGGTCAGACAACAAAGCAAATATTGTTAACAACTCACCCTCAGAGCTTCAATTGGCACTGTAAAATATCAGTAATAGCAACAAAAATAAATGAAAAAGAAACAGAAATTACATTTTATGGCAATAGTCATTGACTAAAGGAAAAATGCATTAGATATAAGAAAAGGAGAGAGAGGAGTTGGGGGGGTGGGTGTCGCAGAGGGAGAAGGAGAGAAAGAATCTTAGGCAGTCTCCACACCCAGTGCCAAACCTGATGCCAGGCTCAATCTCACCACCCTGAGATCATTACCTGAGCCGAAATCAAGAGTCAGAGGCTTAACCATCTGAGTCACCCAGATGTCCCTAAATATATATATGTGTATGTGTATGTGTATGTGTATGTGTGTGTGTGTGTGTATATATATGTATGTATTACACCATCCTTATTTATGTTGTTAATAAAGTAACAGCTTTACGTCAGTTCTAAAGAAATAATCCATTTCTTAAAACATCATGTTCAAATGGTATTTCTAGCACTGGTTAGTAAGGACCTCTGCCACAAATGAATCTGGGGATCTGAGGGCCTATTGGGAGAGTAAATTAGGTTTGCAAAGAATTTTAGAAGGAAAAATTTTTTTAATTAAAATTTTATTTTTTGAAAAATTTACCTCTCTTTCAGGAGACTGGTGCCTCTTTGGAGATGTTTCTAAATATTCTGAGACAGAAGAATCCATTTTCTTCAGACAGTGAAATATTGGTCCTTTTTCTAACGGTGCCAAGTGCTGGTTTCATGAAAGAGATAGGACTTGAATTAGGAGTTTTGAACCAAGAAGAAGCACCATCGCTTAATATTACAACTGAAGCTATAAGTACAAGAGGCCCTGAATTATTTCTGTCCTGCATTGTGTGTGTATATCATCTTGAAGTTTCTGAGAGAAAAGTCTCTTGTGGAGATTTGTACTTTCCCATTCCCAAAAATTTAGAACATTTTTTTAAATGGCAAGTTTTGAACACAAATACCTAAAGATTGAAATAGCTAGAGGTACTGGATAACAGGAAAAGATGAAAGACCTAATTCAAATGGTTGGGCCAAATAATGACTAAGAGAAACAATAACCATCAGCAAATATTTGAGGGAAATATGGAGCAAGAAGGGGAGAGGAATTTCTTTAAGTTATAAAAGCGGTATAACTAAGACAAACAGAATTAAATTGAGCAAAAAAAAAATGTAGGCAGAGCATGAGGAGGAAAATGACCACGTAATGGGATCTGTCAGTCTGTGGAACAGTCATTCACAGGAAGTGGTGGAAACCCCATCACTTGAATCATTTTTAGCTAAGTGGTAAAAATGCTCTATTAAAGAAGACTATTGAATCCTGGAAGAAGAGGGACTTGATGAGCAATGTGCCTTTTTCATCTTTAATTTCTATAGTTTTGGAAAAGAAAGAAAGAATAGGAAAACTAAGTAAGAGAGCAACCTGATGGAATAACTTGAAAAAAAAATTTTTTTTTAATCTAGAAACCACAGAATAGCAGTGATGAGCAAAATGAACAAATGAGAGAGAAATCCCACTAAAACACACCAATTTGGGGGCTCCTGGGTGGCTCAGTCAGTTAAGTGTCTGCCTTCAGCTCAGCTCATGATCACCGGATTCTGGGATGAAGCTGTGTCAGGCTCCCTGCTCAGCAGGGCGTCTGCCTTTCTCCCTCTCTCTACCCCTCCCCCCACTCATGCTCGCTCTCTCTCTCTCAAATAAATAAATAAAATCTTTTAAAAAACACACCAATTTCAATAATTATGGAAAAATTTAAAGCAAGGCTAAAGAGGAAATGACTTCAAAGAGAGGTTGGGTATTTATTTAAGGACTTTTGTTTTCTATCCACAATAAAATATTAAACTCATCTCAACATTCCTCTGAAGTAATTTAAGGACCATCATGATCATCTCTGTGTTAGACTAACACAGTTGTGTTCCTCTAGGACCCCAGAAAACTGGGATACCTCAGAATGATCTGGACAATCCAATCAATCATCTAAGGTGGCTAGACCCCTGAAATAAAGGTTAGGCAAAGAGCTACACTCATCATAATTAAATAAGTATAGTGAAATAATTAAATATATAAGTTCTATAAACACATTGACCATTGACTACAGGTAAAATACAATCAATATCAGATAACATCAGAAATACAGAGGTGCATAAAACTTGGCCATTTTTGTCCTTGAGTTTTGAGTCTATTGAGACAGATAGATTGGGAAGCTTCATAGATCTTTGGGTAACTAAGCATTTAGGTTCCTTGTTAGACAAAGATGCTTTTCTTACTACTGTTCAAAATCTCAGGGACTCAGCCTGCTTTTCACTTCTCTTAGTAGCTATTTCTTCCCACTCTACTCACTCTCTACAAACCATTTCTTTTTTTTTTTAATTAAAGTATAGTAGACATATAATGTTATATTAGTTTCAGGTGTACAACATAGTGACTCAAACAACTATACACATTACTCAATGCTCACTATGATAAGTATAGTTGCCATCTGTCACCATACTATGTCATCACAATATTATTCACTGTATTTTCTATGCTGTATTTTTAATCTCCATGACTTATTTTATAACCAGAAGTTTGTACCTCTTAATTCCCTACATCTATTTCATCCATACCACCATCTTCTTCCCCTCTGTCAAGTACCCATTTGTTCTCTGTATATATGAGTCTGTTTCTGTTAGGTTTTTTGTTGCTGTTGTTAGATTCCACATATAAGTGAAATCATATGGTATTTGTCTTTCTATCGGACTTATTTTGCTTAACATAATACCCTCTAAGTCCACCCATTTTGTCACAAATGGCAAGATCTCATTCTTTTTTTATGGCTGTGGTAATATTCCATTGTGTTGTTAATATTCCATTGTATTGATTCCATATCACATCTTCTTTATTAAATAAAGACATCTATCTAAAGATTTCTATGGATGGACACTTGGGTTGCTTCTATATCTTGGGTAAACAATGCTTCAATAAACATAGGGGTGCATATATATTTTGAAATTAATATTTTTATTTTATTTGAGTAAAACACTCAGTAGTGGAATTACTGGATCATGTGGTATTTCCATTTTTAATTTTTTGAGGAATCTCCACACTGTTTTCCGCAGTGGTTACACCAGTTTACATCCCTACCAACAGTGCATGAGGGTTCCCTTTTTTCCACATCCTCACCAACACTTGTTATTTCTTAACTTTTTGATACTAGCCATTCTATTGTAAGATGTTATCTCATTGTAATTTTGATTTGCATTTCCCTAATGATTAGTGATACCATCTTTTCATATATCTGTTGGCCATTTGTATGTCTTCTTTGGAAAAATGTCTACTAAGGTCCGCTGTCCATTCTTTAACTCAATTATTCTTTTTTTGGTGTTAGGTTGTATAAATTCTTATATATATATATATATATATTTTTTATTTATTTGAGGGAGTGAGTGAGTGAGAGAGAGAGCACAAGCAGGGGAAGTGGCAGCCAGAGAGAGAGGGAGAAGCAGACTTCCAGCTGAGCAGAGAGCCCAATGTGGGGCTAGATCCCAGGACCCCAGGATCATGACCCAAGACAAGCACAGATGCTTAACTGACTGAGCCACCCAGGCACCCCTAAATTCTCTATATGTTTTGGATATTAACCCCTTATCATATATATCATTTGCAAATATCTTCTCACATTCAGTAGTGGGTTGCCTTTTTGTTTTGCTAATGGTTCCCTTTGCTAGGTAAAAGCCTCTTATTTTGGTGTAGTCCCAATAGTTTATTTTTTGTTTCCCTTGTCTTAGGAGACATATCCATAAATATGTTCCTAAAGCCAATGTCAAGAGACTACCATCTATGTTTTCTTTTAGGTATTTTATGATTTCAAGTCTCATATTTAGGTCTTTAATCCATTTTGAGTTTATTCTGTGCACTGTGTAAGATAGTGGTCCAGTTTCATCCTTTTGCATGTAGCTGTCCAATTTTCCCAATACCACTTATTGAAGATACTGTCTTTTCTCTAGTGTACGTTCTTACCTTCTTTGTTGTAAATAAATTGACCATATATGCTTAGGTCTATTTCTGGGCTCTCGATTCCATTGATTTATGTGTTTGTTTTGTGTCAGTACCACACTGTTTTCCTTACTACAGCTTCATAGTATACCTTGAAATCTGGGATTGTGACACCTCCAACTTTGTTCTTTCTTCATTGTTTTGGCTATTCGGGGTCTTTGTGGTTCCATACAAATTTTAGGATTATTTATTCTAGGTTATGGTATTATTGATGGATTATTATTCTAGGTGTGGTATTTTGATAGTGGTTGTATTAAATCTGTAGATTGCTTTGGGTAGTGTGGACCTTTTAATAACATTAATTTTTCCAATTGATGAGCATGGTATATCTTTCCATTTGTCTGTGTCATCTTCAATCTCTTTCATCTATGCCTTATATTTTTCGGAGTACAGACTTTTCACCTTCTTGGTTACATTTACTCTACTGAATTCATTTACTCTGAAAGGTTTTTGGTGGAGTCTTTAGGGTTCTCTATAAATGGCATCATGTCATCTGCAAATAGGGACCACTTTACTTCTTTCTTACCAACTTGGATGCCTTTTATTTCTTTTTCTCATCTGATTGCTGCAGCTAGGATTTCCAGTACTATGTTGAGTAAAAGTGGTGAGAGTGAACAACCTTGTCTTGTTCCTGATTTTAGAGAAAAGCCTTCAGTTTTTCACCAGTATTATGTTAGTTGTGGGGTTTTTATATATGGCTATTATTATGTTGAAGGATGTTACCTCTAAATCCACTTTTTTGAGATTTTTATCATGAATGGATGTTGAATATTGGCAAATGCCTTTTCTGCATCTTTTGAGATGATCATATGATTTTTATTCTTCCTCTTATTAATGTGATGTATCACATTGGTTGACTTACAAATACTCAACCATCCTTGCATCCTGGAATTAAATACCACTTGACTGTGGTGAATGATCCTTTTAATGTATTGTTGAATTTGGTTTGCTAATATTTTGTTGAGGACTTTTGCATCTGTTCCTCAGAATACTGGCCTATAGTTTGCTTTTTTGGAGTGTCTTTAGTACCAGGGTAATGCTGCCCTCATAGAATAAATTGGTAGGGTTTTTCCTCTTCTATTTTTGGAATAGGTTGAGAAGAATAGGTATTAACTCATTTAAATGTTTGGTAGAACTCACCTGTGATGCCATCTGGTTCTGATTTTTGTTTGTTGGGAGTTTTTTGATTACTGATTCAATTTTGTTACTAGTAATAATCTGTTCAAATTTTCTATTTTCTTCTAATTTAGTCTTGGAAGATTGTGTGTTTCTAGGAATTTACCCATTTCTTCTAGGTTGCCTAATTTGTTAGCATGTACTTTTTCATAGTGTTCTCATATAATTCTTTTTATTTCTGTGGTATCAGTTGTTACTTCTCTTTCATTTCTGATTTATTTGGGTTTTCTGTCTTTTTTCTTTATCAGTCTGGCTAAAGGTTTATTAATTTTGTTTATCTTTTCAAAGAACCAGCTCCTGGTTTATTAATCTCTCTCTTTTTTTTTGGTCTCTATTTCAATTATTTCTACTCTAGTTTTTAATATTTCCTTCCTTCTACTAACTTTGCATTTTGTTTCTTTTTCTTTTTCTAGTTCCTTTAGGTCTTAGATGGTTTGAGTTTTTCTTATTTCTTGAGGTAGTTCTGTATTGCTATAACCTTTCCTCTTAGAACTTCTTTTCCTGCATCTCAAAGATTTTGGACTATTGTGTTTTCATTTTCATTTGTCTCCATGTATTTTTTTTTTTAATTTTCTCTTTGATTTCTTTGTTGATCCACTGGTTGTTTGGTAATGTGCTGTTTGGCCTCTATGTGTTTGTATTTTTCCAGTTTTTTTTTTTTTTTATAATTGAAATCTAGTTTTATACTGTTATGGTTGGAAAAAATGTTTGATAGGATTTTCAATTTTCTTAAGTTTATTGAGACTTATTTTGTGGCTTAACTTGTCTATCCTGAAGAATGTTCCGTGTGCACTTAAAAAGAATATGTATTCTGCTAGTTTGGGATGGAATGTTCTGTATATAATTTTTAAGTTAATCTGACCTAATATGTTGTTCAAAGCTACTGTTTTCTTTTTTTTAAAATTCAATTTTCTTATTTTCTGTCTGGATGATCCATCCATTCATGTAAGTAAGGTATTAAAATCCCCTACTATTATGGTATGACTGTCAATATATCCCTGTTAATATTTGCTTTATATATTCAGGTGCTCCTATTTGGGGTTCATAGTTATTTGCAGTTGTTATATCCTCTTTTTAGAAATATCCCTTGATTATTATGTAGTGTCCTTCTCTGTCTATTGCTATAGACTTTGTTTTAAAGTCTATTTTGTCTAAGTATTGCTACCCCAGTTTCTTTTTTTTCCTATCCTCTCATATTCAGTCTGCATGTGTCTCTCAATCTGATGTGAGTCTCTTACAGGCAGCTTATAGATGGGTTGTTTTCTGGTTGTTTTGTAGTTCTCTATACCTCTTTTTCTCCTATTCTCTTCCCTTGTGGTTTGATGGCTTTTTTTAGTTTTATGCTTGGATTCCTTTCTCTTTATTTTTTGTGTATCTAGTATAGGTTTTTGATTTGTGGTTACCATAGGGTTCATATATAACATCTTATGCATATATTATTTTATATGAAGTTGATAGTCACTTAATTTGTACACATTCTAAAAGCATTAAATTTTAACTGCCCCCTCCATGTTTAATGTATATGTCATATTTTACATCCTTTAATTTTTGTGTATCCCTTGACTAATTTTTGTAAATATAATTGATTTTACTACTTTTGTATTTTTAACCTCCATACTGGTTTTATAAGTGATTAATCTACTACCTTTACTAGATATTTACTTTACCAGTGATTTTTTTTTCCTTTCTTAATTTTACTTCTAGTTATAACCTTTTCTTTCCATTAAAGAACACCCTCTAACATTTTTGTAAGGCTGATTTAGTGGTGATTTGTTTGTTTGTCTGGGACACTCTATCTCTCCTTCAATTCTGAATGATAACCTTGCCAGGTAGACTATTTTTGGTTGTAGTGTTTTTTCCTTTCAGGACTTTGAATATATCATGCCACTCCCTTCTGGCCTACAAGGTTTATGCTGAAAATCAGCTGATAGCCTTCTGGGTTTTCCCCTTGTATGTAACTGTTTTCTTTTCTAGTGCTGCTTTTAAGATTCTCTCTTAATCTTTGGTTTTTGCCATTTAATTATCACGTGTCTTGGTGTGGACCTGCTTGGGTTCATTTTGTTTGGGGCTCTCTGATTCTGGACCTGAATGTCTGTTTTCTTCTTCAAATTAGGGAAGTTTGCAGCCATTAGTATTTCTTCAAATAAGTTTTATGCCTCTTTTCTCTCTCCTTCTGGAATCCCTATAATGTGAGTGTTATTACACTGGATGGTGTCCCAGAGGTTGCTTATTATTTTTTATTATTCTTTTTTTCCTTTTTGCTGTTCAGCTTGGTTCCTTCTCATTATCCAGTCTTCCAGATCACTCATCCACTCTTCTGCCACTTCTAATCTTCTGTTGATTCCATCTAGTGTATTTTTGTCTTCACTTACTGTATTCTTCAGCTCTGATTATTCTTTGATTCTATCTCTGTTGAATTCTGAGTTGATCTGGTCTTCTATCAAGTCTGGTGAGTATCTTCATGACCATTACTTTGAACTCTTTATCAGTCATATTACTTGTCTCTGTTTTGTTTAGTTCTTTGTCTGTTTTTATCTTATTTTTCATTTGGGACATAGTCCTCTGTCTCCTCATTTTCTCTAACCCTCTGTATTTATTTCTATGTTTTAAGTAGGTAAGTTACATCTTCTGGTCCTGAAAGTAGTGGCTTTGTGTAGAAGAGGTCCTGTGGTGCTCTATAGTGCACTTCCACACATTCAGTCATTAAAACCAGGCACTCCAGGGGTTTCCTTTATGTGGACCACATGCACCCTCCTATTGTGGCTGAGTTGCAATTGCTGTGAACATGGTGGGAGAAGGGGGGCTGGACCTCAACCCAGGTGGCTGCAATGACCCACTGCACTTATTGTGGGTACACTGGGCAGGGTTTGCTTCCCACACTTTTGAGAAACACAGCTGAAGCTTCTGAGGGTTCACTAGTAGGAATAATTGGCCCTCAGTCTAGCTGTCTGCAATTAGCTGCTGTGACAGCTATGGGGGTACCAAAAGGCAAGGTTTATGGTGAGGCAGGAGCTACTTTTGAGGGATGCCTGAAGAGATAGGCAGGTTGCATGGGGTGGGTTTGCAGGGGAACACTGGGGCAAGGCACAGAGTGCTAACAAGGTAGATGGAGAGTGTTAGACTTGGCTCCTGCAAACCTCTAGCTACCCAGGCTTGGGGAGGCCAAGAAAAATGGCACCCACCAGCACTTTTGTTCCTGGGGAAATCTCCTGCAGATTGCTGTCTCTCTGGCAAACATCCTAATATTAGTCAAGAAATTTTCTTCACATATACCCCAGGAGTCTTTCAACTACTGCTTCCGTGCTGTGTGTCAGGTTGAGTCATTTAGTGTACTGGCCCTTTATGGGCAAAGACTTGGTTTCCTATAGACCTCTGGCTCTCCTGATATTAACCCCTAGTGATTTTCATAGCCAGATGTTATAGGGACTTGTATTCCCATGCAGGTCTCCAAGGCCAGGAGAGCTTGGTATGTAATCTCATTCCCTTACTCCTCCATGCTTGTGATTTCCCTCCCACTTGTGGTTAGTTGCAACAGGGATTTGGTTCCTGACCTCATCTCCACCCCTATACCCTTTTCTATGTGGCCTTCTCTCTATGACTAGCTATGGAAGATGTGTTATGCCAGTCCCCAAGTCATTTTCAGAGTTTGTTGCATAGTTGTTACTTCAGTACATCTCTGGGACAAGGTGAGCTCAGGATCCTCCTACTCCACCATCATCCCTGATCTCTTCCAGGTTCCCCATTTCTTAGTGTCGTAAAGGGAAGAAGACAATCCCTTTTCATTTTTCAGATTGAATTAGCACTGGGGTATCAACAGGAACCCAAAATAACAACTAATATTTATTGTGCACTTATTCTGTGCCAGGCACTATGCTGAATCCTTAAGATGCATTGTTTCTTTGATCCATGTCAAAATCCCATGAGTTGAGTAATTTTCCATATTATATAGATTATCAAATTAAGGCTAAGTGATGCTTATAATCTATCCAAGGTGAAACAGGAAGAAAGCAATGGAGCTATAATTGAGCACATGTTGCTAGGGACTGAATTTTGTCCCCTAAAATCCATATATTGAGGCCCTAATTCCTAATGTGACTGTATTTAGAGATAGGGCCTTACAGACATAATTAAGGTTAAATGAAGTCATAAGGGAAGGCCCTAATCTGTTAGGATTTGCATTCTTATAAGAGACATAAGTCTCTCTCTCACTACAGAGAGGGAATGCCATGTAAGGAAACAATGAGAAGGGACCATCTACAAGCTAAGATGAGAGGCCTAACCAGAAACCAATCCTGAGAGCATCCTGATCTTGGACTTTCAGCTTAAAGGGCCATAGGAAAATAAATTTATGGTTTAAGCCACCCAGTTTGTGGTATTTTGTATAGCAGCCTGAACAGAATGATACACATATTATCTCATTCCACAGACTTTTCTTTAAACCCCTCCTCTATTCTATGAATTCTTATTCACTAAGTCTCTGCAGACATGTTATTGTTTAGGAAAGCAAAAGTCAAAGCACAAAAATATTAATTTAAATATTAGTTTCCACTCAAAATATCTTTTTCTGTTTAGCAATTGCATTAATAATCCTTTTCCCTTTCTATGAAAGTCTAACAGTTTATGGATGATTATCCAATTTTATAAATATAAAAAAGTGTGCTGGAGAATCACAGACAAAACTATTGAAAAATAATGACCTGGAAGAAGGAAACAATGGCAAAGATGATGTCAGAATAAACAAAATTAAAATAGAATGTTTTTGAATAACAAATCGTAAAAGACCATTGGAAAAAATTGATGAAGCTTCCATATGTCTTTGTAAAAACAACCCTTTATGTTCTATAAAATGTCAATTGTAAAATGAAGGATGTTATAACATTATAACAAATGTTTTTGTCTGATTTCCCCACAAAAAAAGAGAATTTGATTTACACTTTATTTTTTCCTAATATTACTAGCACATAGTTGAAGTATGTTTGATATAATAACCTAATTATAGTACTTGGTTTAATAAATATACTTCTATAATTTTTTTTTCTAGCTTTCAGTATAAAGTTCAACAAACCTTTTGTTCACTGTGAAATGTGAAATTCTGTTCCCTATAGAAGTAAATTCACTTTAAGTAGCCTTTTGGGAGAACCAAGTTATAAATTTTATAAAATTCAAATAATAAAAGTTATTTCACTTATAGTTTTCCATTTACTTCTTAGAGAATAAGTAGAAGCCTCTGGCATATTGCCTATATTTTTATTTCTAAGAAGCAGAGTTAACAATCAATCCTCATCTCTCCTTTTCTGGTTTCTGTCACTACAACAGTGATAACAGCCAACAAAGGATATTGTTTTGTGTTTAAGCCCTAAGTTGAATTAAATTTCTATAACTATTTTGGTTGACTTCTTTGATGAAAATCCAGGCTGTAAAGAGAATATGCTCTGTGTTCTCCAGTAGGACAGTAGTTCAGGCTAAAGATGAGTCCAACAGACACAGAAGAAACAGCTCTAAGAACAAAGAACGCTATTTGGGAGCAGATAACCATCATTATTAGAAAGCATCCATTATACGTACATTTATGGAACAAATATATATTCATGATGACAAATAGGAGAGTAAGAGTTAATGTCCTGGGAAAATGCTGCTTTGGCCAGTTTCCTAATTCAATTTGGTATCATGACTTCTTGAAATATCTCTAAGACTCCTCAAGTGCACCTTCCCTGAGAAAGTGTTCCCTTTCAACCAGCAGTCTGAAACAAGACATCTAACAGCCTGATATATCCTTTCCATTTTTGAAAGCTTTAATTCTGTCCATACTCAGCAATTTATAACTATTTCTAAAAAATTCAATTATTTCCCCTGTATTTTATCCTGACACTATGTTGAAAGGATGATTTAAACATTATGATTTATGTGTCATTTAAAGTAAAGGCAGTCAGTTTTTTTTTTTTTCTCAGAGAGGTGTGATTTGGCTGCCATCTGGCTAAAATAATGAGTTATTTCCTGTTTAGTGACAAGGCAAAATGAAAAAAGAAGTGACAAGGACCAGAGAATCAACTCTGAACAACAGGTTTGGGGAACCCTTTGTGTCTTAGTGCAGTAACAGAGAAGTAAGCATGAGTTTTGATGTCAAACAGACCTGAGTTCTGGTTCTAAATCTTCTTAGCAGTGTATAAATTTGACCAAGTATGTAACGACTCTGAGCTTCAGCTTCATCATTGGTAAAATGAAAACAGTAATAGGTTTGTTGTAAGATTGAATGTGGTAATATACACATAGTGGTAAGCAGAGAATTACATGTGGCAGGCAAGTCAATAAAATTATAGATTATTATTTTCATCAAAATATTAAGTAAAAGTTATTTTTATTTTTATTTTTTATTTTATTTTTATTTTTTATTTTATTTTTTTTGAGAGAGAGAGTAAGTGGAGAGAGGGGCAGAGAGAGAGGGAGAGAGAGAATTTTAACCAGGATCCACGCTCAGTGTGGAGCACAATGCAGGGCTTGATCATGACCTGAGCCAAAATCAAGAGTCAGAGGCTTAACCAACTGAGCCACTCAGGTGCCCCAGTAAAAGTTATTTTTAAAATAACTCATATCTTATCAAGGAGCACATACATACATCTTATCAAAGCCTCTAACATATTCACCACTTAATTATTTGTTCCATTAATATGAGTCATCAATATAGGAGACTAATGTGATATACTACAGAATATCGAAATGGTTGAGGTCTCTTGGAGCTATATTTTAAGAGAGAGTTGGAAAGTTAACATAGCTTGAATCTAGACCAAACATATTTCACATTTCTTATTCCATGTGAATGCAAACCGGTCTTAATATGCTTTTTGGACAATGATGGAAAAATAACACATTTACCATATCAATGGCTACAAACTGTATACCTGAGTCTATGTTAATCTGCTCTAGCACACCTGCATAGCAGCTGCAATTAGGGATACAATTTTATTGAGTTTGCAGTAGTGCATTACTATCCAACAGGATCTAAAATGTTCATGAGGGCAAAACTGGTAAATTAAATGATAGTAACAACCATCTCTGCCTCTTTTAGGTCTTAATGTCTGTTATTCCTTCTGGAATCCAATGTTGTTTTATTTACTATCTTGACTAGGGGTGGGGTAGGCAGTTTCAATGACTTCCACTTAACCTTCCTTACTATCATAGCATTTATTCCACAGGCCAAGGAACAAGTGTGGGAGTTGTACCAATTACAAATTACATGTTTGGAGGTACGGCAACCCATGTGAGCCACCCCTAGGCCATTGCTCCACTTATTACCTTATAATCCCCACTCTAATACAGGGGGTCCATGGTGATGTTTCAGATTCCTGGGTATCAATGTCAATTCAGACCCTATATCCAAGAGCCCTTAAAATGTCTGGATATTCTTTTTTCCTCAGTGTATGGTTAACTGAGTAAAACTTTGGGGAAAGAATCGAGGGAATTTTTATCATATACATTTACCATGGAGTTATAGAGTCCGTCCTTCTGCAGACTCACCATCTCCTTTAGTCAGTAGGTTAAAGGGCCTGAGACTTGTCTCAGGTCTGGAAACTGGGCAAGGGATTGCCATATTGTCCACACAGGACTATGCCCTTAGCCTCCTAATCATAGATTTTTTCATTTCTTTCGGTTGCATAAATTAAGCAATATCATTGTTGGTTGCTCATTTATCTTTCCCCTAGTAATATTGTGCCTTGTTAGTCATTCCATAGCTCTGAAGGTCAGACCCTGCGTTGCCACTCCAGTCTTGCATTTCATCACAGTAATTATGCACAGCTTGTTTCTGATGATTATGTACCCAACCTCTATCTTTCCCATTTCCATTTTTTTAAAGATTTTTTATTTATTTATTTATTTATTTATTTATTTATTTATTAGAGAGAGCATGAGAGGGGGGAAGGTCAGAGGGAGAAGCAGACTCCCCACCAAGCAGGGAGCCCAATGTGGGACTCAATCCTGGGACTCCAGGATCATGACCTGAGCCAAAGGCAGTCTCTCAACCAACTGAGCCACCCAGGCGCCCTATCTTTCCCATTTCCAGTTCAGTAATAGCATCTCTCCTATCATTCTTTTTTTTTTTTTTTTAAGATTTTATTTATTTGAGAGAGAGAATGAGAGAGAGCATGAGAGGGGGGAGGGTCAGAGGGAGAAGCAGACTCCCCACCAAGCAGGGAGCCCGATGCAGGACTCGATCCCGGGACTCCAGGATCATGACCTGAGCCGAAGGCAGTCGCTTAACCAACTGAGCCACCCAGGCGCCCCTCTCTCCTATCATTCTTAGCTACAGGGGAAAGACATTGAGCTTCCCAGTGACATGGATGTCCCTCTCACCAATGCAATCCTTGTTGCTTTGGTAAATTGTATGTCTCCATAGCTCTCTTACAAGCCTCCTACTGTCAGCTGGTAGGTTTTCTAGGTGTACATAATGTATCCCCTCTCCCTTCACTTTTCTCTGCCTATTGATTCCTACCTCAGCTGTTAGTCACAGTAGGTCAAAAATTTCCATTTCATTTAGAACAGGCATTTGTTTTTTTCTAAGCTCCCAAGGATCATCCTAGCAGTACATTAACACCTTTTTTTCTGAAATCTTGTCAGGGAGTTAAATTCTATATTACAGAAGAGTGGCAAATAAACTCTCATTTATCTAACTTTATGTTCTGCACCCCTGATCCAGCACCTCAAGAAGAAATCCTATAAAAACTCTCTTGGCCCCTGCTACCCTATGTTAACCAGGTCTTACTGAGTCTTTGGTATATTCTTTTTTCCTCTTTAGCAAACCTAGCACTTCCCTGGCTGGGTTATACTGTAAATTGATCTTAGATACTGGTTTGATGGTCAGGAGAGGAGGTGGAGATAGATCCCGAAAGGGATGTATATTGTCTTACAAAGCAGAAGGGGGAAGCCCTAGCCTTTAGTAGGTATGCTTGGACCACTTCTGTGGACTCAGAGAGATCTAGAGGATCTAGGAATTCAAGATTTACTGACAAATTGACCCAGATGGCCACATCCCTGGCCCAGAATTCCATGTTTTCAGTAGGCTCTTGATCATGGAATATCACATTTGCCACAGTTAAAAAGTCAACTTTCTTTGGAGCTCTGCTACTCTTGTAAAGTTCTTTTCTTCCCTTCCAGCTGCAGGAATTGAGTCTCTTTTTGTGCTACTAAGAATGCCTTTTGGCTTTCAGAGCTCACATTTAACTAATTATTTATTACCCTCAGCATTTGAATGTCTTTCTTAAATGTACCAATAGTACTGAGCAAAGGCTGATTCCATAGTACTTATAATTACGATCCCCACAACCTTTCAAATGCCTAAGATAGTCCCCTAATGGGGGCATTTCCTTTCACTAGCATCCCATTTCAGTTCACCATTTGTGAATGTTTTAACAGTATACCACTACAACATGTTGAGGTCTATGAGTACTCTACTTGCCAACAATGATGGAGTCATTACCAGTTGGCCAGAGGGAGATCCAGTTCACTTTACGGTCTACTTCCTGGAACCACTCCTGACATAATCAACTGTCAGAGGATACATTGCCTGTGAGAGAAACACTGAAATGAAGACTTGTATGCAGGATATTTTTTGGTAAAATGCTCTTGGGAACAACACCTACTGAGGAAGGGAAAGCAGTATTAGGACAGACAGACAAGTTGAACTGCAATGCAGTCCTCTAACAGAGGCCTCAGCCAATCCTCTGGGAAGTTCTGGAGCTGGGAATGGCCCTCCAAAGTAGTCTCAAAAGGAGGCAATGAGGTTGGACTTTGTATCTTCCTCAATAACTAGTTATTGGATGCAGGCTGCCCCAGGGAAGGGAGCAAACTTGGATGAGGTGGCTTCCTCTAGGTAAGGGCAATTTCCAGAGAAAGGCTTAGCTAATAGCTATTAGTAACCAGCACTTCTGTAACCTGGAGTAATGAGTGCTATGGTTCTAGAAGGGTAGTATCTGAATTGCATATAATATAATCCACTATATCTGTCACTACTGAATCTACTTTTGGATGAGCTTAGACCTCTATACACCTTTCAGAATCACTCTGGTGGCAAAGAAACTTAGAGCCAAGAGAGTTCTTGGATTTATGATTAAGGAGACACTTTGAGAAAATGGAATCTGCCCAAGAAATGGCTCATCTCAAGTGTCCGAGAGTTTGACATTACTGCTGCTGCTTTCAGTATAATCCACAATTGTTCTAAAGATCCAAGACAATTACTTATTTCTTCCCAAGAAAATCTCTTCCAATTTTACAAGTGAGGAAGGAATGTCATAATATTTAGAATAATAGAATGAGTTGGTATGCTTCTAGTAAAGCCAACCCTACAATTGAATTTATTAAACTGATCCTCCTGTGGATAAATGGCCAGAAGAGCCAAAGCCTTCTCACCATCTTCTGAGTTTGATCTATGAGCCTGCACAATATAACTTTTCAGGACAAGAATTTCTGTTAACCCTTTATAATATGTTATTTTAATGTAACATTTCTTTTCCTTCCTCAGCAGGTGTTGTTCCCAAGAGCACTTTACCAAAAAATATCCTGCATACAAATCATCATCATCCAGTCAGTCAAAATGCTTGTTAAATTCTTTTGTGCCTATGACAAGATCTATAAGATACTGAGCTATTGCAATATCGGTGACTCTCAAAGGTAAAATATGCAATTTCTTTCATCAGCATTTCATGTGTTAAATGTGACTTTTCTGATTTTTCACTATGCATTTTTTAGAGTCAATAAGAAATTTTGTAGTAATCATTGACATATCAACTTCTAGAACTAAAGAATTCACAAGGTTCAGAAGCAAATTCCTTGGTCTAACTTCAACATTTGAATTCAGTTTAACTTAGATCCAAATCCCTGCAGTCTTCAAAGTGAACTAGAGCCCCCAATACCTAGAGTACCATATTTCTGATGATACTTGTATGACACTTCACCTGTGGTGGAAGAAGAAATCAATCATGCATTGCTGTTAATCAGTAAACCATGAGCACTGATCAAAGGATTAAACAGAACACGACATTTTTTAGCTATCAGCAATATTTAAATACTTTCCAGAATGCTAAAATTTGAAGACTTAATCCAAATACAATATAAACCAATTAATGTAAAACATACCTAAAGAAATAAGTATCAGAATGTGAATTCATGTTAAATTGTTTATAAATAATGAACAGCTCAGGGAAGTTGGTTTTACATAGAGTATATTCTTCCCTTGCCATACATTTAGGAAAATGAAAATATATTACAGTTGGAAAGTCATTGAACTGGTTTTTGCCAATGCTTAACACTTTTCTTCTGGATCCCACATTCAAGCAATCACTTGAGACTATGCAGAAGCTTTAACCTTTTCTAGACACAACCCAAGGATAAAACTGCTTGGCTTCTTTCTGTACAGAAGAGGCACTGAAAATTTTTAAGGCTCTAGAACTACATTCCTCATCAATATGCAAACCATACTACAACTTACTAAAATTCTGTGAGGATGATACTATTATTCCCATTTCAGAGATGAAGATTCTGAAACACAGGAACGTTAAATATCTTTTCCCAAGTCACACATTTAGTAATAATAGAAACATCATTCAATCCTGGGCAGTTTTCTTGGAGAATTTGTGGCTTTAATGCCTTGGCAATTCTGACTTCTGCCTATATTATTTATATATATTAATGTAATATTATAATAATATTATAAAATAATATTAAGAGAATCAGGAGTATTTGAGAAGAAGACTCCAAAATTTAAAAAAAACAGGAATTTTGCAAATTAAGCTGATTACACCATTTGATCATGGTTTTCCCCATCAGGTATTTGCATTTGTTTGCAAATCTTCACAAGAATCATAACTCTCAATGGACCATAAATGTTTTGGACACTTACATAGAACTAGATGGATAATTTTGTTGGTGGCATTGCTATGTTTTGCTATTGAGTTATAGAAGTTGTTTATATATTTTGGATATTAATTTTTCATAAGATGTATAGTTTGCAAATATTTTCTCCCATTCTATAGGTTGTCTTTTCACTCTTTTCAATGTTCCCCTTGCTCTCCAGAAGTTTTTACTTAGATGCAACCTCACTTGTCTATTTTTGCTTTTCTTGCCTGTGTTTTAGGGTTATATATGAAAAAAAAATTGCTAAGACCTATTTAAGTGAGATTTTTCTCTATTTTGTTTTAGGAATTTTATAGTTTTAGATCTCACATTGAAGATTTTAATCCATTTTGTGTTGATTTTTATATATGGTGTGAGATATGGATTCAATTTCATTCTTCTGCTTGTGGATATTCCATTTTCCCAAAACCATTTAGTGAAGAACTGTCTTTTCTTTATTTTGTATTCATGGTGCCCCCATTGATGTTTAGATGACTATGGTGGGTTTATTTCAGGGCTCTCTATTCCATTTTATTAGTCTAATATGTCTGTTTTTATGCCAGTACCAAACTTTTTATTTTATAGCTTTGTAATATTTTGAAATCAGAAAATATGATGCTTCTAGCTTTTTTCTTCTTTCTCAAGATTGTTCTGGCTATTTGGAGTCTTTAGTAGTTCCATATGAATTTTAGGGGTGTGTGTGTGTGTGTGTGTGTGTGTAAAAATGCTATTGGGATTTGGATAGAGATTGCATTGAATCTGTAGATCTCTTTGAGTGTTAGGAACATTTTAATATTAATTCTTCTAATCTATGAACATGAGATATCTTTGACTTACATTGTCTTCAATTTCTTTCACCGATGTTTTATAATTTTCAGTATACAAATCTTTCACCTCCTTGGTTTAATTTATTCCTAAGTATTTTATCCCATATGGCTATTGTAAATGGAATTGTTTGTTGTTAATTTCTTTTCCAGATAGTCTGTTGTTCATGTACAGACATGCAACTGATTTTTGCATGCTGATTTTTGTATCTTGCAATTTTCTTGAATTTATTAACTCTGAGAGGGTTTTTGGTGCAGTCTTTAGTGTTTTCTATACATAGGATCATGTCATCAGCAAATACAATTTCATTTCTTCCTTTCCAATTTGATGCCTTTTATTTCTGTTTCTTGACTAATTGTTCTGGCTAGGACTTCCAGTACAACATTGAATAGAAGAGGTGGAAATGAGCATCCTTTTTTTTTGTTTCTGATCTTAGAAGAAAAGCATTCAGCTTTTCACTATTGAGTATTAGATTAGCTGCAGACTTGTTATATATGGCCTTTATTAAGTTGAATTACAGTTATTCTGTACCTGATCTGTTGAGTTTTTATCATAAAAAGATGTTGAATTTTGTCAAATGCTTTTCCTACATCTACTGAGATGTTCACATGATTTTTTTATCTTCCATTCTGTTAACATAGCACATCACAGTGATTTGTTTGCATATGTTGAACAATCCTTGAATCCAGGGATAAATCCTGCTTGATCATGGTATATGATCCTTTCAATGTGCTGCTGAATTTGGTTTGCTAGTATTTTATTGAGGATTTTTGCATCAATGTTCAAGAGTTTGAAAAGGATTGGTACTAATTCTTTAAGTTTTTGCAGAATTCACCTATGAAGCCATTTGATCCTGGGCTTTTCCTTGTTGTAAGGTTTTTGATTACTGACTCAATCTTCTTACTTATTATTGGTCTGTTCAATTTTTCTATTTATGGATGATTCAATCTTGATGTTTTAATTACTTCTTCATATCCTTAAAGCCTTGTATTGTTGTCTTCCACTTGAAGGAGTTACCTTCTCTAATCTTACTGACTGGCTTCAAGAAAGACCATAACCAGTCTGCCTGGTTAGAGATTCTTGTAGTCTTTCAAACCTTTTCTACTGGTGCACCTGCTCCACTCCTCTTATTCCTTCTTTGGAAGGAAGATTAGAATTGTGTGCTTCCCTTTGATTCTGCAAATCCAGGCTGGGTACTGAGAGTCATTTGTTTATTTTCTCCAGGGAAGTGTCCTGAAGTGTCAAGGTTGTGTGCCATCTCCCAGTGCAACAGAGTTGAGCCAGCTGCTGATGTTTATGTGTTGCATGTGGGAGCTTCTGGAAGGTCTGTGATGGCTCCCATGTGCCATTCAAAGAGGCTTCTTTGTGCTCACTTGGCAGAGGAGTGCCTGTTGCTGGTAACAGGAGGGCATACAGAGAGCTGGGAGTGTGTATCTACCCTCTGTGGGGTTTCCGGATGAGGGGTCCTACAGATTAGTGAGTGGGGCCCTTGGTGGAGACCTTGAGCATGTTTATAGGATCTGCAGCCTGTTGTTTTAAGATCCCCTGGGTGCTGTGAGCCCCACCCTTCTCTCTGCTTCTAGTGGTCCTGAGATTTCCCAGCCATGTCAATCCCTTCAGTGTTCTAGATAGAGCAAGACAGAAATGGACCTCTTAGACAACATCCTAAATGGCTGGGAAAACTGAGGGCACATTTTGCTCTCACTCTCCTCCTTGGGAAAAATCAAGAACTGAAGGGGTTTCTCTTCCCCCAGAGTTGTGCTTCCCTGGGGGAAGGGTGACATGGATGAAGTGAAACTGCTCTTCCCTTCTTCAAAGCATCAACTCTCAGATATTTTGGTCCACTAAAGGTGCTGGAACTTCTCAGGTGTAGTCTTGGCCTCCTATAAAGGTATTCTCATCTAGGACTAGTTGTTAAAAATCAGTGTTTCTATGGGAGGTACAAGTGCTGAGACATCCTATTCCTCCATCTTGCTGACATCCTTCCTAATCTTAATTTAATAAGGATTTTATCATGATTTTTTTCTACATCTATTAAGGTGGTCTTATTGGCTTTTTATTTTAATCTATTGATATGATGAATGATGTTTAAAGATTTTTGTGATATTAAATCTTCCTTGAGTTCCATAGGTAAACTTTAACTTCATCATATATATTTTGTGCTTTATACACTATTATATATTTAGTTTGCTAATTTTCTGTTCAGAACTTTTTCACTTATATCCCAGGCCAATATTTTTCATTTCTTCTGCCCTTGTCTGGTTGTGATATTGAATTTATGCCTTATAGAATGAATTGGGGACCCTTTCCAGTACTCCTTCACACTTCTGAAGATTTTATATACAATTAGATGATCTGCTCACTGAAAGCTTTTTATTGCTCATGTGTAAAACCATTTAGAATTGATGTTTTCTCTGTGAGGAAATTTTCTCATCAATAGTTTTTTTTTAATCTCTACTACAAGAAACTATAACTTAGAAAATTAAAACCTACAATTTCTTAACTTTTTTTATCCAACTTAAAAAACTTAGATTAACTTTGTAACTTGACACTCTGATGACAAAAACTCATCAAACAATGTCAATTAAAGGATGAAAACTATGTATCTTTCCAAAAAATATTAATGTTAAAATATTATCTCACCCACAGCATATTCATTCTTGTTTTTCTAAGGACAATGCTAGCAGACCTACATTACTACTTCTCTTTTTGTTTACTACTTCTCTTGTCCAAACTTTTCAATATTGTAATTATAGTTGTATTATAGTCAAATAATTGCCCCATTTACAAAACACTTGTACTGTTATTTACTTGATTTTTTAATTTTTTTTTTTTACTTTTTTTATGGTAAACTTAAACATAAGAAAGGGCTTAGTTTGTATCTGATATATTCTTTACCAGTTTGAATAACTATCAAATTATAGAAAATAATGTATCAAATATACAGTCACCTGCTACTCTCCATCCCCAGATGATGAAGTTAATATCAAAAAAACACATTTTTTTCATTTTTGAATACATCAGAATGTACCTCTAACACAGTAGTTCTAACAGTGTGGTCTTGTTGACCCCTCATGGTCCCCATCACCCTTTCAAGGAATTTATTTTCAAAATAATAAAGATGTTGATTGCCTTTTTCTTTCTCCTCATGAGTGGACAGTGAGGTTTTCCAGGGGCTATGTGACATGTGATATCACAAAGGAACGAATGCAAAAGCAGATACTAGAATTCATCTGTTTTCTATGAAGAAAGTTATTTTAAAGATTTGCAAAATGTAAAGTGCCACACTTCTATTTTTCTTGTTTTGAAAAATATAGTTATTTTTATGAAAATATGTTAATGTGTAACTAGATTATTTTTATTTTAAATGAGTTAATTAATACTTTATTTTAATTTTGTGTTTTAATTTATAATACATGCATATTAATAGATATAAACCACTTAAACAAAATAACTTTAGGGTCTTCAATGATTCTTTAAAGTGCAAGAGATCCTGAGACTCAAAACTTTGAGAGCAAATCCTCTCATGTATAATACCACTCTTAGGTAAAAACTAACAACAGTGCCATAAGGTCATAAAATAGTCCAGTCAGAATTCAAATTTCCTCCATTTGTAATCACTTCTTAAATTTGTTGAAATCAGAATGCAAATGAGGTCTTTAAGTCCCTTTAAGTCTATAAATTCCTCATTGGTTGTTTTTTGTGGTTGTAGTGTTGTTGTTTTTTTTTTTTTTTTTTCAATTTATTTGTTGAAGAGAGTAGGTTGTTTTTTCTGTATAGTTTTTGCAGTTTCGTTTTTGCTGATTACATTCCCATGCTGTCATTTAACATGTTCCTCTGCTCTGTATATTTTCCATATAATATTATTTACATGTAGAGGCATGAACAGATTCAAATTTAATATTCTTGGCAAAACACCTGTAAAAAAACCTGTAAAGGGTTTTTTTTCTCTATTTATGAAGTTACTAATCATTGATGGTCATTACCTAGAACCGTTAATTTGCTTGAGGTTACAAAATGATGATATAATAACTCTGTAATTCTTTAAGTTTGTAAACAGAATACCTCCATAAAAATAAATTTTTTGTCTTTAACTGTTTCATCTATTTGGAACTATTTTCTTCTGCAATTCAGAATAATTGCAGAAAACTTGCTAAATCTATTTGGTCTCTTTGTAGGCTGTCTCTTCTCCATAGCTAAAACAGAACATTTGTGATAATAATTAGAAGATAATCTTCACACCCAAAACCAGTTAAGCCAGTAGTAAAGAACTTAACTTCCTTCTTCAGTCTGCACTCTGGGTTGGGAGGTAGGGCAGGCAGGAGACTATAGAAAGAAACATCTTCCCACCAAAAAATATGTGAGGTGTTTTACTTAACACACTCTCAGAAAATCTATGAACTGAAAATCATACTGTATTTCTACTTGTGATTTCATTTTGTTGAAAGCTACCTTTGTCCCTTAGGAACAGGACTGAAAACCTGAAGTAGACTCTACTGGTGTGTGCTGTAATGACTTTAAAAAAATTATCTTCTACAATACCAGCAATTTTGCTGCCAGCCCTGGAGAAGGCCATTAACTTTTAGGAGACTGTTTAGTCCAACAGCAGCAGAGTGAAAGTGAAATGCACTTGGAGCAGTAGATGTTGTGAGGGCCTCCTGCAGGTTACTGGCTCATCTGGCCCACAATGTCAAGTTGTCTGGCTGCCCATTGCTTAAGTACCGGTGTACATTCTTCACACAGATGCTGTATATTTTGCTTTCACTCTGCATAAATTGTCAGCATAAATTCAAGGCAGCATGTATGTCTGTTATCTAAATTCTTAAGTGTTTCATTTCTTGTGAATAAACGAAGTATGAAACGTGATTTTTTTTCTTTCTTTAGTTTCTGCTGAAAACTTCAAAAAGGCTGAGAAGACATGTGAATTGTCATGATTCTAAGGGTGCGGTATGTCAGTGTTTTCAATCAGGCTTCTTCAAAAGCTTGTTGAAAGTGTTTGGTAGATTGATTCAGAAAGGAGTCTAAGGATGCATACCTCAGAGAAGCCTGAACGTGCTGGCCACAAATTCACACTTCTGTGTCCTTTTTTCCAATTCAAAAAGGGTGAAAAAAATAAATAAACATAAAAAAAAAAAACCCAAAGGGGTAGTGTAAAACATTAATTCAACAGTAACAACCTCAGCTCTTTAATTCTAAACATTCTGGTTAGAAATGAAAGGATTTCAGAATATAAGAAAAATGTGTTTTTTCTTATGTGGCCAGAGACAAAGGTATAGTAATAGCCAAGCCATGAGAATTTGCAATATGGTGCTTCAATTTAATAGTAATTCATTTTATAAATTTCCGATGCTAAGAATGATTTTGGGTGGTACATTATAGGGAATAAAGAATTTTTATACACATTTTCTTAGTGAAAAATCACAAAATCCCCAAGAACTTTCTGTCTCCAAAGCCCAGTGCTCTTTCTTTCATTCAGTCCCCACCTAGGTTTCATCTGTTTTGCTTTGTGCTTTAGTGAAGTGTTTAAATATATAATCTCCTTGGTCTTGGACTTTCCAGCCTCCAGAACTATGAGAAATAAATTTCTGTTGTTTATAAGCTACCCAGTCTATGGTATTTTGTCATAGCAACCCAAATAGACTAAGGCATTACATAATGAGAAAAAATGGCATCATTGACAGAAATAGAGATGCTAGATTGGGGAGTTTTTTCCTCATACAAAACTACATATTTTCATTTGAGGCTCTCTTAATTTCAGATTCAGTTAATTAAAAAATGATTCTTTAACTCTAATCTTAACTAAATCCCACGTAATCCAACTACCTGACTGACATTCTCACTTGGATATCTAAAGGGCATATCAATTATAATGCTGCCCAACAGAGGTTTTAACTTCCACTCCTTGACAATTGTTCTTTCCTGAATCTTCCTTGCTCAGTAAATATCTCACTTTCTACCCAATTGCTCAGGTGAAAAATCTAGAGTTATCCTTGATTCTATTTCTTTCACTTCAACACCATCACTACTATCATACGATCCATCAACAAATATATTCCACCTAAAAAACATATTCCACATCTGTCTATTTCTCTTTATTTTCACTATTTTCATCCTGGTCTAAATCACTGTTATCTCCAGCTTTGATTCCTGCAAAAGTCTCCCAGATGGTTTTTTCCCTTCTACTTGTGCTCCTTTATAATCCACATAAAAGCCAGAGTAATGTTTTAAAAACATGAAACAAATTTTTTTTAAACTCCCACATCAAATTCTTCAGTAGTCGTCTACTGCATTTAGAATAAATTCTAAATTCCATGGCCCATGAGGTCCTACGCAATCTGACTTGCCCTTACCTGTGACTTCTCCCTCCTTTATCCTTCACTCCCTGTGTTCTTGCCAAATTGCCCTCCTAAAATGGGCCAAAATCTTTCCCTCCTTGGAGTGTTTGTCCTTGTTTTTCCCTCATTCTAGAGTTGTCTGTTTCTAGACCTCTGCATAGCTGGTGCCTTCTAGTCACTCAGTCTCAGCTCAAATGTCACTTCCTCACTGACATTCAATTGTAAGTAGGCTTTCCCACCACCCTAAACCATCACTTTCTATGACAACATCTTACTTTTATTTATTTCATAGCATGCATAAAAAATCTTATTTATTTGGTTATTCGTTTATTGCTGCCTCCTTACCCCAATGCCATCCCATGAAGGGAGCTTCTAGTCTGTCTGGTTCACCCCTCTATTTCTTGTGTCTGGCATACATTCAGTCCCCACTGAATATTTGTGAGAGGAGTAAATGAACAAAGTCCCTCTTTTTGTGTAAATCAGTATAATTCTGGCTATATAGAATTCCCATTCTGCTAGTCTCAAAGATGGGAAAATATGAGGGTAAATGTACACTTTTGTGCAAGGGTTGCTACAGATTCAGATTTGCACAGTGGAAAACTTATTTTCATAAAGGAAAACAAAGGTTAAATTGTAAGAAATATTTGGAGATACTTGTTGACAGTTATGCCCCCATTTCATGGGTTCTGCAAGTCTATAAACAACAGAAGCCCCAGCCACATCTTGGCTGGTATGCTACTGCTTTCTATAGAGTGGGGAGAAAACTTGGCTTGTGGTCCAATGGAACATGACTGGTGGCTTGAGAGACAGCAGGATTAATGCTTTCCAGTGTGACAGGATCTCTCACCCTAGACTTCCAGAGGGCAGAGACCAAGGACCACATAACGACACAGGCCAGTGTTCTGACTTCTGGCAAACATACAGGCCCCAGGGTGAATAATGAGTTAGGCCTGGCAGATTACATGTTGCCCCAAGAAAAGATGAAGAGAAACAGAACAGGGATGGACAAGTGCCCATGGGAAAAGAAGAGTATTAGCTCTCACACAAACCACTGTGCCCTGAGTGACTGGCTTAAACAGAAATCTGGCAGCAAGAAAAGGAACTGAAGAAAGCAAAAAATAGCAGACAATCCCCTCCCCTCTCATTCTTTAGCTTTCTGATGAAGGAATAAAACATTGCTACCAGATGTATCATGTGATGACATTAATTATCTTTCTTCCATCATCAAGAAAGAATTGATTCATATCATCATTAGCGTAAGACCACTTTAGAAAAAGTAGTATATTGCAATTTTTAATAATTCCAACTCTGGTCCCACACAAACTTGGACACAGGTTATGGTTTTATCACTTAGTGCCATGACACCTTTTACAATGGGGATACTTAACTATGTAAGTAAGAATGGATAAGGAAAACATAGACTATTCATGTAAAAAGTTTAATTCAGCACATGGAACACAGAACTCTCAATAAATAACAAAATATAAACAAGATATAAAATTACTATTTTACTATCTAATCTTTCTTTTTTCTGTCAATGGATAAAGCAAGTGGCCTAAACAAATGTAAATTTTCTCCACAAAGAGTCTATTGGATGTTTTGAATTTGACAAAAATTGGGAGGCTAGAAAAAGTAATTGTTCTATATCTAAAATATGTGTATGTCTAGATTTGCCCTTAGGGTCAAGCATGAGCTGCAGAATTTAATTTTTAAAAGCAATAATCAAATAGTGAATGAATAAATATAATTTTAGAATTAAAATAGAAACTTTATTCTAACTCTATGTACTATTATTTCCCTCTCACCAATTTAGCAAGGAATAAAAAGCTGAATGATGACTTTTAACAATAATATTGTGTAAAGAAACAGGTACACTGTTGTTGTAAACATAAGTAAATGCAAACTCCCTGGGAAACAATTTCTCAATCTGTGCCAATCACTTTAAAAGTTATTTCTCTTTGATCCAGCAATCTCATTCCCAATAGCTTATCCTAAGGAAATACAGGAGTTACATAAAGATATATGAATAATTATTTCATTTTAGGAATTTTTCTAAAAGTCTTTGCCCCCAGAAAACTTGATCATCCATTATTTCAGATTTTGCTAAATTATGATAAATATTTTGTAGTCACTAAAAATGATAATGTAAATACACATTGTAATTAAAATAGTCATATAACAATTAAAAATTGTTAATTAACCTATAGAAGACAGGCTGGGAGATTGGCAGAATAGGAGGACCCTAAGATCACCTCATCCCATGGATACAATTAGGTAACACTAGCATCAGTGTAAATAACCCAGAAAACAACCAGAAGACTGGCAGAATAAACTCCACAACTAAAGGTAGAGAAGAGGTCACATCAAAGAGGGTAGGAAGGATGGAGATGTGGTGGGGAATGAAATGGACTGCTGCTATCTGTGGTTGGGAGGGGGATGCAGGCATGGGGAAGGGTGAGAAACAGACTATCACACCAGGGAGTCAGCATGGGTAACACAGATCCCTATAACATCTGGCTTTGAAAGCGAGAGGGGATGGATTTTGTGAGTTTTTACAACTAAAGGGACTTACAGCCTAGAATTTTAAAAATTAGTGGGCTCAGTTCTGGGAAAGCCTGGAGGGCAATAGGAAGCTTAGTCCCCTACCCTAAAGAGACAGCATAACAAACAGCCCACAGAGATACAGGATATAAGCAGCTGTTTGAAAAATTCCTGGGGCATACGGGAGGGAGAATTATTTACTCATCTCAGAAGGAGACTCCTCCAGGAACAAAGGAGCTGTCAGGTGATATCTCCATCCCCTGCTCCTCAGCATAAACACATGGCCACCTATAGGAACCATACAGTGCCCATGTTCACTAACTTGCTTACATCAAGCTCTGCCCCCTCCCCCCAGTTCTTCAGCAAATCCACCCTTCCCAGTCATGCCTGCCTCAGTCCCAGTGCTACAGGTCCCCTCCCCCAGAAGACCAGTGCCAATACCATATCTCCCAACCCATGCATTTTGGTGGTGGCAGTGGCAGCACTGGGCTCTGCAGAAGCTTGAGGCATACCTTGGTAAATCTGGGCGCTCCGTCCCAACTGGGGACCAAACTCTGCCTACAACAGCCAAAGAGAGCCTTTGTAGATGACTGGGCTGAAGGAAAAATCGACCAGGACAAAACTTCAGGGTGCATGTAATATACATAGAAAATACCCTCTGAAGCACTAGGTTCTGGGTAACTGGGGACGCTGCATTGCAGGGCACTACAGGACCTTTTCTTCATATAGCCATTATTTTCAAGAGCAGGAAACACAGCTGACTTTCCTAATACACAGAGAAACAGACAGAAAAAAAAAAAATGAGGAGACAGAGGAATGGGTCCCAAATGAAAGAATAGGACAAAACCACAGCAACAGACCAAAGTGAAATGCATATAAATAATACACCTGGTAGAGAATTTAAAATAATATTCAAAAAGATACTCACTGGACTTGAGAAAAGAGTGGAGTACAACAATGAGACCATAAACAAAGAGATAAAAAAGAACCAATCAGAGATCAACACAATAAATGAAATTAAAAATACACTAGATTGAATAAATAGCAGGTTAAAGGAAACAGAGGAAAAAATTAGTGACCTAGAAGTCAGAATAATGGAAGTAATCAAGCTGAACAAGTAAGAGGAAAACAATTATGTAAAATGAGAATAGACAGAGAATTCAGCGACTCCATCAAGTATTATAGGGATCCGGGAAGAAGAAGAGGGAGAAACGGGGGCAGAAAATTTACTTGAAGAAATAATAGTGATGGGGAGGAGGAGCAAGATGGCGGAGGAGTATGAGACCTAAATTTCATCCGTTCCCAGGAATTCAGCTAGATAAGTATCACACCATTCTGAACACCTACAAACTCAATAGGAGATCGAAGAAAAGAATAGCAGCAACTCTCTGAACAGAAAAGCGACCACTTTCTGGAAGGTAGGACGTGCAGAGAAGTGGATCTGAGGCCATATACAGGAAGATAGACCACGGAGGGAGGGATCCTCTGTCAGCCAATACCGGCAAGTGATAGAGCAGTGGAGCACAAAATTGGAACTTTTAGAAGTCTGCTCTGCTGAGGGATGTCGCTCCAGTGGCTAAGCAGGAAGTGGAACCCTTGCTGGGACAGTGTGATCTCAGGACTCTTGGCATCACAGAAAGACCAGGGGTGCCTGAGTGTGGCAGAGCTCCTAAGTATCAGAGCAGGGAAGCTGGCTGCAAAGATGGAGCTGAAGAGTGGGCTCTCAGCTTGGGGCTGTCATAAACCATGATCTGTGGCATAGTTGGGCCACTATTCTTTGAGCAAGGACCTAACAAGTGGCAGATCTGGGGAGACTGCCCTTCCTCCCTGGGGAGGAGCAGCACGGGAGTGCACCACAGGAATCTGCTGGGTTGCAGACTCCAGAGTCATGTGCCAGAGACAGAAATGCTTGGTCACAGGCTGGGTGAGCACGGAGTGCGGCTGGAGACCAGAGAGACAGGAGTGATTGCTTTTCTCTGGGGGTGTACTGAGGAGTGGGGCCCCAGTTCTCAGCTCCTCTGGGGTGGTGATTGGGAGGACAGCATTTTCACTCTCGTCTCCAAAGCTGTGAGGAAAGTTTGCAAGGAACAAAACTCCCAAGAGCAAACCCAAGCAGATTACTTAGCCCGGCCATAGGCAAGGGTGGTGCAATTTCGCCTCCGGCAAAGACATTTCAGAATCACTGCAACTGGCCCCTCCCCCAGAAGATCAGCAAGAACAGCCAGCCAAGACCAAGTTTACCGATCAATGAGAATGACAGAACTCCAGCACTAGGGGAATGCAGCACATAGAATTCATGGCATTTTTCCCCATGATTCTTTAGTCTTTCAAAGTTAATTTTATAAATTTTCTTCATTTTTGTCTTTTTCTATATTTTTTTAAATTTTTTATTTTCCCTTTTTCAACCAACAACTTATCAATCCCTTTTTTTTAAGATTTTTATTTTTCATTTTTAGAGTCATATTCTATCCCTTAATTGTAGTTAACCTGATTTATATATATATATAAGTTGTTCTCTCTTTAAAATTTTGGGATACAGTTTCTTCTAACAGACCAAAATATATCCTAAATCTCTAGTGTATGGCTTTATTCTAGTCTCCTGCCTGATCACATTCTCTCCCTCTTTTTTTTTTAATTTCTCTCCTTTCCTTTTCCAAGCAACTTCTTATCTTATCAATTCCTTTTATAAAATCTTTTATAATTATCATCTTTACGTCATATTCCATCCCTTCATCGTATTTACTCTTATTTTTGTACATATATAAGTTTTTCTTTCTTTAAAATTCTGGGAGGCACTTTCTTCTAACAGACCAAAATATGCCCAAAATCTAGTGTGTGGCACTGATCTATTCACCAGCCTGATCATATTTGATCATATATTTTTTTTTAATATTTTATTGATTTATTTGACAGAGAAAGACACAGCAACAGGAGAACACGAGCAAGGGGAGTGGGAGAGAGAGAAACAGGCTTCCTGCCAAGCAGGAAGCCCAATGTGGTGCTCTATCCCAGGACCCTGGGATCATGACCTGAGCTGAAGGCAGATGCCCAATGACTGAGCCACCTCTTTTCTTCCTTTCTTTCTTTCTTTCTTCTCCCCCCCCCCCAGTTTCGGGTCTCTTCTGATTTGTTTAGTGTATATTTTTTCTGGGGTCATTGTTACTCTATTAGCATTTTGTTCTCTCATCCATCTATTCTCCTCTGGACAAAATGACAAGATGGAAAAACTCACCTCGAAAAAAAAAACAAGAGGCAGTACTGACTGCCAGGGACCTGATCAATACAGACATTAGTAAGGTGTTGGAACTAGAGTTCAGAATGACGATAATAAAGATACTAGCTGAACTTGAAAAAAGCATAGAGGAAACTACAGAATCCTTTCTGGAAAATAAAAGAACTAAAATTTAACCAAGTCGGAATCAAAAAGGCCAATAATGAGGTGTAATAATAAATGGAGGCTCTAACTGCTAGGATAAATGAGGCCAAAGAGAGAATTAGTGATATAGAAGACCAAATCATGGAGAAAAAGAAGCTGAGAAAAAGAGAGATAAACAACTACTGGATCATGAGGGGAGAATTTGAGAGATAAGTGATACCATAGGACAAAACAATATTAGAATAATTGGGATCCAGAAGAAGAAGAAAGAGAGAGAGGGGCAGAGGGATATTGGAGCAAATTATAGCAAAGAACTTCCCTAATTTGGGGAAGGAAGCAGGCATCAAAATCTAGGAGGCACAGAGAACTCCCTCAAAATCAGTAAAAATAGGTCAACACCTTGACATCTAATAGTAAAACTTACAAGTCTCAGAGACAAAGAGAAAATTCCAAAAGCAGCTCGGGACAAGAGGTCTGTAACCTACAATGATAGAAACATTAGATTGGCAGCAGACTGATCCACAGAGACCTGGCAGGCCAGAAAGGACTGGCATGATATATTCAGAACACTAAACGAGAAAAAAATGCAGCCAAGAATACTATATACAGCTAGGCTGTCATTGAAAATAGAAGGAGAGATATAAAGCTTCCAGGACAAACAAAAACTAAAAGAATTTGCAAACACCAAACCAGCCCCACAAGAAATATTGAAAGGGGTCCTCTAAGCAAAGAGAGAGCCTAAAAGTAACATAGACCAGACAGGAGCAGAGACAATATACAATAACGATCACCTCACAGGCAATACAATGGCACTAAATTCCTATCTCTCAATAGTTAACCTGAATGTAAATGGGCTAAACACCCCAATCAAAAGACACAGACCCATCGATATGCTGCCTGTAAGAGACTCCTTTTAGACCCAAAGACATCCCCAGTCCAAAGACACAGATCCATCAATATGCTGCCTGCAAGAGATTCATTTTAGACCCAAAGATGCCTCCTGATTGAAAGTAAGGGGATAGAAAACCATTTACCATGCTAATGGACATCAAAAGAAAGCTGGGGTGGCAAACCTTATATCAGACAAATTAAATTTTAAACCAAAGACTATAATAAAAAATGAAGAAGGACACTATATCATACTTAAAGGGTCTATCCAACAAGAAAATCTAACAATTGTAAATATCTATGCCCCTAACATGGGAGCAGCCAATTATTTAAGCCAATTAATAACAAAATCAAAGAAACACATCAACAACAATACAATAAGTAGGGGACTTTAACACCCCCCTCACTGAAATGGACAGATCATCTAAGCAAAAGATCAACAAGGAAATAAAGGCTTTAGATGACACACTGGACCAGATGGACTTCACAGATATATTCAAAACATTCCATCCCAAAGCAACAGAATACACATTATTCTCCAGTGCACATGGAACATTCTCCAAATTAGATCACATCCTAGGTCACAAATCAGGTCTCAACCGGTACCAACGATTGGGATCATTCCCTGGGTATTTTTGGATCACAATGCTTTGAAACTAGAACTCAATCACAAGAGGAAATTCAGAAAGAACTCAAATACATGGAGGCTAAAGAGCATCCTACTAAAGAATGAATGGGTCAACCAGGAAATTAAAGAAGAATTTAAAAAATTCATGGAAACCAATGAAAATGAAAACACAACTGTTCAAAATCTTTGGGATGCCGCAAAGGCGGTCCTAAGAGGAAAGTATATAGCAATACAAGCTTTTCTCAAGAAACAAGAAAGGTCTCAAATACACAGCCTAACCCTACACCTACAGGACCTGGAGAAAGAACAGCAAATAAAGCCTAAACCCACCAGAGCAGAAATCAATGAAATAGAAACCAAAAGAAGAGTAGAACAGATCAACAAACTAGGAGCTAGTTCTTTGAAAGAAATAATAAGATTGATAAACTCCTGGCCAAACTTATCAAAGAAAAAAGAGAAATGACCCAAATAAATAAAATCATGAATGAAAGAGTAGAGATCACAAACAGTGCCAAAGAAATACAAAAAATTGTAAGAACATATGAGCAACTATATGTCAGCAAATTAGATAATCTGGAAGAAATGGAGGCATTCCTAGAGATGTATCAACTACCAAAACTGAACCAGGAAGAAATAGAAAACCTGAACAGACCTATAACCACTATGGAAATTGAGGCAGTCATCAAAAATCTCCCAACAAACAAGAGCCAGGGCCAGATGGCTTCCCAGGGATATTCTACGAAACATTTAAAGAAGAATTAATACCTATTCTTCTGAAACTGTTCCAAAAAATAGAAATGGAGGGAAAACTTCCAAACTCATTTTATAAGGCCAGCATTACCTTGATCCCAAAACCAAAGACCCCATCAAAAAGAATTACAGACCAATATCCCTGATGATCATGGATAAAAAATTCTCACCAAGATAACAGTCAATAGGATCCAACAGTACATTAAAAGGATTATTCACCACAACTAAGTCGGATTTATTCCTGGGCTGCAGGAAAAGGTTGGTTCAACATCCGCAAATCAATCAATGTGATAGACTACATTAATAAAAGAAAGAACAAGAACCATATGATCCTCTCAATAGAGGCAGAAAAAGCATTTGACAAAGGACAGCATCCTTTCTTAAAACTCTTCACAGTATAGGGATAGAGGGTACATACCTCAATATCATAAAAGCCATCTAGGAAAACTACACAGCCAATATCATTCTTAATGGGGAAAAACAGAGCTTTCCCCCTAAGGTCAGGAACATGGCAGGGATGTCCACTATCACCAACGCTGTTCAACACAGTCCTAAAAGTCCTAGCCACAGCAATCAGACAACAAAAAGAAATAAAAAGCATCTGATTCAGCAAAGAAGAAGTCAAACACTCACTCTTTGCAGATGATGTGATACTTTTTGTGGAAAACCCAAAAGACTCCACCCCAAAACTACTAGAACTCATACAGGAATTCAGTAAAGTGACAGGATAGAAAATCAATGCACAGAAATCAGTGACATTTCTATACAGCAACAACAAGACAGAAGAAAGAGAAATTAAGGAGTTGATCCCATTTATAATTGCACCCAAAACCATAAGATAGCTAGGAATAAATCTAACCAAAGAGGCAAAGGATCTGTACTCAGAAAACTATAAAATACTCATGAAAGAAATTGAGGAAGACACAAAGAAATGGAAAAACGTTCCATGCTCATGGATTGGAAGAACAAATATTGTGACGATGTCAATGTTACCTAGAGCAATCTACACATTTAATGCAATCCCTATTAAATACCATCAACTTTTTTCAAAGAAATGGAACAAATAATCCTAAAATTTGTATGGAACCAGAAAAGACCCTGAATAGCCAGAGGAATGTTCAAAAAGAAAAGCAAAGCTGGTGGCACCACAATTCCGGACTTCAAGCTCTATTACAAAGCTGTAATCATCAAGACAGTATGGTACTGGCACAAAAACTGACACATAGATCAATGGAACAGAATAGAGAGCCCAGAAATGGACTCTCAACTCTATGGTCAACTACTCTTTGACCAAGCAGCAAAGAATGTCCAATGGAAAAAAAGACAGTCTCTTCAAAAAATGATGTTGGAAAATTGGACAGCCACATGCAGAAGAATGAAACCGGACCATTTCCTTACACCACACTGAAAAATAGACTCAAAATCGATGAAAGACCTAAATGTGAGACAAGAATCCATCAAAATGCTAGGGAAGAACACAGGCAGCAATCACTTCGACCTTAGCTGCAGGAACTTCTTCCTAGAAAGATCACCAAAGGCAAGGGAAGCAAGGGCAAAAATGAACTATTGGGAGTTCACAGCAAAAGAAACAGTCAACAAAACCAAAAGACAACCGACAGAATGGGAGAAGACATTTGCAAATGACTCATCAGATAAAGGACTAGTATCTAAAATCTATAAAGAACTTATTAAACTCAACACCCAAAGACAAATAATCCAATCAAGAAATGGGCAGCAGACATGAACAGACAGTTTTCCAAAGAAGACATCCAAATGGCCAACAGACACATGAGGAAGTGCTCAACATCACTCAGGATCAAGGAAATCCAAATCAAAACCTCAATGAGATACTACCTCACACCAGTCAGAAGGGCTAAAATTAACAAGTCAGGAAATGACAGATGTTGGCAAGGATGCAGAGAAAGGGGGACCCCCTACACTGTTGGTAGGAATGCAAGCTGGTACAGCCACTCTGGAAAACAGTATGGAGGTTCTTCAAAAAGTTGAAAAAAGAGCTACCTATGACCCAGCAATTGCACTACTTGGTATTTACACCAAAGATACAAATGTAGTGATCCGAAGTGGCATGAGCACCCCAATGTTTATAGCAGCAATGTCCACAACAGCCAAACTATCAAAAGAGCCAAGATATCCATCAACAGATAAATGGATAAAGAGGACATGGTATATATATATATATATATATATACATACACAATGGAATATTATGCAGCCATTAAAAAAACAAACAAAAAACCGAAATCTTGTCACTTGCAATGATGTGATGGAACTGGATGGTATTATGCTAAGCTAAATAAGTCAGTCAGAGAAAGACAAGTATCAAGTCTCACTGATATGAGGAATTCTTTATCTCAGGAAACAAACTGAGGATTGCTAGAGTGGTGGGGGGTGGGAGGGATGGGGTCGCTGGGTGATAAATATTGGGGAGGGTATGTGCTATGGTGAGTGCTGTGAATTGTGTAAGACTGATGAATCACAGACCTCTACCTCTGAAACAAATAATACATTATATGTTAAAAAAAAAAAAAAAAGAAGATAGTAGGAAGGGAAAAATGAAGGGGGGGAATCGGACGGCGATACAAACCATGAGAGACTATGGACTCTGAGAAACAAAATGAGGGTTTTAGAGGGGATGGGGGTGGGGAGGTGGGTTAGCCTGGTGATGGGCATTAAGGAGGGCATGTATTGAATGGAGCACTGGGTGTTATACTCAAACAATGAATCATAGAATGCTACATCAAAAACTAATGATGTAATGTATGTTGACTAACGTAACATAATAAAATTAAATTAAATTAAAAAAATAAATAATAGTGATGAGCACTGGGTGTTATCTGCTACTAATGAATCATTGAACACTACATCTAAAACTAATGATATGTTGGCTAATTGAACTTGATAAAAAGTAAAAATAAATAAAATAAAATAAAAAGAAATAATAGCTGAAATCTTCCCTAATCTGGGGACGGCAACAGATATCCAAATCCAATAAGTACAGAGATCCCCCAACAAAGTCTACATGAGAAGATCCACACCAAAATACATAGTAATTAAAATGGCAAAATGTAATGATAAAGAGAAAATTAAAAGCAGTAAGAGAAAAGACAGTTGCATACAAAGGAAACTTCATAAAGCTATCAGAGGATTTTTCAGCAAAAACTTAGCAGGCCAGAAGAGAGGAGCATGAAATATTCAAAGTGCTGAAAGGAAATCCACAGTCAAAAAAACTCGATCCACCAATGCTATCATTCAGAATAGAAGAGATAAGGAGTTTTTCAGACAAGCAAAAGCTAAAGGAATTCATTACTACTAACCTAGCCCTGTAAGAAATGTTAAGGGGGTGGGGGGGTGCCTGGGTGGCTCAGTCATTAAGCATCTGCCTTAGGTTCAGGTCATGATCCCAGGGTCCTGGATTGAGCCCCACACCGGCCTCCCTTCTTGACGGGAAGCCTGCTTCCCTCTCCCACTCCCCTGCTTGTGTTCCCTCTCTTGCTGTCTCTCTCTTTCTCTGTCAAATAAATAAATAAAATCTTAAAAAAAAAAAAAAGAAATGTTAAAGGGTACTCTTTGAGTGGAAAGGAAAGATTATAAGAGTATGAAAAGTAGTAACACAAAAGCAGTAAAAATATATGTATCTATAAAAATCAGTCAGGGAGATTCACAAAATAAAAGGATGTAAAATATGCCACCATATACCCAAAATGTGGGGAAAGAGGAGTAAAGAATGGGTTCAAATTTAGGCAACCATAAACCTAATATAGACTGTTATATGAATAAGCTGTTATACACAATCAATGGTAACCACAAATCAAAAAACAGTAATAAGTATGCAAAGAGAAAGGAATCCAAGTACATCACCAAAGAAAGCCAGCAAATCATGAAAGAGAGCAAGAGAAGAATGGATCAGAGAACTATTAAAGCAACCATAAAACAAGTAACAAAATGGCAATAAATACATATCAATAATTACTTCCTTTGTAAATGGACTAAACTCTCCAATCAAATAACATGGATGATGGAATAGATAATGCTGCCTACAAGAGACTCATTTCAGACCTAAAGACACAGGCAGATTGAAAGTGAGGGAATGGAGATTTGCATTTATCATGCAAATGTATGTCAAAAGAAAGCCAGGGTACCAATACTAATAACAGACAAACTAGACTTTTTTTTTTGACAGCTCGCTATTTTTAATGTGCAATACTCAAGGTACAAGATAATGGCAACTAATGTTGTTATCAATCAAAGAGAAATCAGCTCAGTCATCAAGGGCTCCTGAGTGAATGACATCTTCATAACCTCCATGCTTATCTTTCCTTTCCAGGTATAATTTGATAAGATCATCAATTTGAAGAATGGTAATTGAAGCTTCTGTCACAAATTTCAAACTCTTAACTTTCTCTATGGTTTGTTCAAATATCCCTGCTTATTTGTTCTCTCGAGGTTTACCACTGACCTAATCAAGACCAATCCATTTGAGATTTTTGCATTCTGGGTTAACTTGAGCCTCATTATGGAAAGCTCTTAACTTTGCAGTGAGATCTGTGGAGTTTGGGGCAGCATTAACTGCCAGTGTGTTAGGAATAATAAGAAAAGATCTTGCAAACTCCGCAATAGCAAGCTGTTTTTGAGACCCCATGCTGGTTGTTTAGTTTTCAAGGTACATGGAGGGGGCTGCTTCTACAGCATCCCCACGTGGAACCAATCCCAAAGGGCATCATGTAAAGAGTGCTTCATCTCATCACATGTGAAACCATTTGCCCCACATAAGATAATTGGTGCAGATGTATGAGTCTTAGTGCTATTTTTTAAAAAAAGTGAAAGGGGCACCTGGGTGGCTCAGTTGGTTAAGCGACTGCCTTCGGCTCAGGTCATGATCCTGGAGTCCCGGGATCGAGTCCCGCATCGGGCTCCCCGCTCAGCAAGGAGTCTGCTTCTCCCTCTGACCCTCCCCCTCTCATGCTCTGTCTCCCATTCTCTCTCTCAGATAAATAAATAAAAAAAATAAATAAATAAAAATAAAAAAGTGAAATTCTTAAATCAACATTTTTTTTAAAGGTTTTATTTATTTGAGAGAGAGAATGAGATAGAGAGAGCATGAGAAGGGGGAGGGTCGGAGGGAGAAGCAGACTCCCCGCCGAGCAGGGAGCCTGATGCAGGACTCGATCCTGGGACTCCAGGATCATGACCTGAGCCGAAGGCAGTCACCCAACCAACTGAGCCACCCAGGTGCCCTTAAATCAACATTTTTATAAAATCAGTCTATATAGAAATTCATCATAATCACCTTGACTGAATCCTGCTTACATAGTTCATTCAGACATAAAATCAATATCTGGACTTCACAGAAGAGATGAAAATGTTACTCCAACTCCATTTACAACAGCCTATTGTTCTCTCCCATGTGTATAACTGCTTACTAAAAGACTAGAGCAGCAAATCAATGTAAAGGGACAAAATAAACTTTAACAAGAGACAAAGAAGGACACTATATAATAATAAGGGGGACAATCTAATAAGATATAACAATTGTAAATATATATGTACCCAACATGAGAGTACCCAAATACATAAAACAATTAATGGCTAACATAAAAGAACTAATCAATAGTAATACAATAATAGTGGGGGACTTTAACACCTCACTTACATCAATGGATGTGAATTGATCATCCAAACCAAAAATCAACAAGGAAAGAGTGGCTTTGAATGACACATTGGACTAGATAGATTTAACTGGTATATTCAGGAAATTCCATCCTAAAACAGTAGAATACACATTCTTTTCAAGTGCAGATGAAACAATATTCAGAACTTATCACATATTAAACCATGAAACAAGTTGCAACAAATTAAAAAATAGTGAAGTTATATTATGAATCTTTTCTGATAACAACTCTATGAAACTAGAAATAAACCACAAGAAAAATCTGAAAATCTGAAAATAGCATAAATACATTAAGGTTACGTAACATGCTAGTAAACAATGAATGGGTCAACCAAGAAATCAAAGAAGAAATCAAAAAGTACATGGCGAGAAATGAAAAAACTACATGGTCCTGAATCTTTGTGATAGAGTCAAAGTTATTTTAAGAGGGAAATTTATAGCAACATAGGCCTACCTCAAAATGCAAGAAAAATCTCAAATAAACAACATAACCTTATACCCAAAGGAACTAGAAAAAGGACAAAAGCCAAAACCAGAAGAAGGAAGGAAATAATAAAGATGACAGCAGGAATAAATGATATAGAAATTTTTTAGTTTCTTTCAGTTTTTTTAAAACAAAACAAAACATAATAGAACAGATCAATGAGATCAGGAGCTGGGTCTTTGAAAAATCAACAAAATTGGGGTACCTGTGTGGCTCAGTCGGTTAAGTGTCTGCCTTCAGCTCAAGTCATGATCCCAGGTTCCTGGGATCGAGCCCCGCATCAGACTCCTTGCTCAGTGGGGAGCCTGCTTCTCTCTCTGCCTATGCTACTCCCCCTGCTCATGCTCTCTCTCTCTCTGTCAGATAAACAAAATCTTAAAAAAAAATCAAAAAAATTGATAAACCTTTACCAGACTAATCAGAGAGAGAGAGACCTCAAATAAACAAAACCACAAATGAAAGAGGAGAAATAACAACTGACACCATAAAAATACAAATGATTGTAAGAGAATGTTATGAAAAATTATATGTCAATAAATTGGAAAACCTAGAAGAACTGGATAAATTCCTAGAAACAGATAACCTAAAATAATGAAGCAAGAAGAAATAGACAATTTGAACAGACTGATTATCAGCAATGAAATTGAATCAGTAATCAAGAAACTCCCAACAAACAAAAGTCCAGGACCAAACAGCTTCACAAGCAAATTCTACCAAATATTAAAAGAGTTAATACCTATTCTCAAACTATCCCCAAAAATAGAAGAGAAAGGAAAACTTTCACATTCATTCTATGAGGCCAGCATTGCCTGATAACAAAACCAGATAAAGACACCACAAAAAAGAAAATTGACCAATATCTCTGATGAACATACATGCAACAATTCCCAACAAAATATTAGCAAACAGAATCCCAGAACACATTTAAAAAAATCATTCACCACGATCAAGTGGAATTTATTCCCAGGATGCAAGTGTGGGTCAATATTTGCAAATCAATCAAGATGATACATCACATCAGTAAGAGAAAGGATAAAAATCATATGATCATTTCAATAGATGCAGAAAAAGCATATGACAAAGTACAACATCCATTCATGATAAAAATTCTCAACAAAGTAGGATTTAGAGGGAACATACTTCAACATAAAGAAGTCATACATGAAAAAAACCACGCCTCGATGTTTATAGCAGCAATGTCCATAATAGCCATACTGTGGAAAGAGCCAAGATGTCCATCAACAGATGAATGGATGAAGAGAACGTGGTATATATACACAATGGAATATCATGCAGCCATCAAAAAAAAAACCCAAAATCTTGCCATTTGCAATGAAGTGATGGAACTAGAGGGTATTATGCTAAGCTAAAAAAGTCAATCAGAGAAAGACAAGTATCAAGATCTCACTGATATGAGGAATTCTTAATCTCAGGAAACAAACTGAGGATTGCTGGAGTGGTGGGGGTGGGAGGGATGGGGTGGCTGGGTGATAGATATTGGGGAGGGTATGTGCTATGGTGAGTGCTGTGAATTGTGTAAGACTGATGAATCACAGACCTCTACCTCTGAAACAAATAATACATTGTATGTAAAAAAAAAAAAAAAAAGATAATAGGAAGGGAAAAATGAAGGGGGGGGCATTCGGAGGGGGAGACAAACCATGAGAGACTATGGACTCTGAGAAACAAACTGAGGGTTCTAGAGGGGAGGGGGTGGGGGGATGGGTTAGCCTAGTGATGGGTGTTAAAGAGGGCACCTATTGAATGGAGCACTGGGTGTTATATGCAAACAATGAATCATGGAACACTACATCAAAAACTAATGATGTAATGTATGGTGATTGACTTTAAAGTAAAATAAAATAAAATAAAACAACCATATCTAATATCATACTCAATGGTGAAAAAGTAAGAGATTTTCTGTAAGAGCAGGACTAAGACAAGGATGTCCATTCTCACCATTTTTATTCAACATAGTACTGGAAGTCCCAGACACAGCAATCAGACAACAAAAAGAAAAAAAGGCATCCAAATTGGTAAGAAAGAAGTAAAACTTTTGGTATTTGAAGATGATATGATACTATATATATAAAAGTCCTAGAAGAGAGCACAAGGAGTAATTTCTCTGACACTGGCCTTAGCAACATTTTTTCTAGGTATGTCTCCTGAGGCAAGGGAAATACCTCCATTTGCAACAACATGGGTGGATCTAGAGAGTATAATGCTAAGTGAAATAAGAAAGACAAATACCATATGATTCCACTCATATGTGGAATTTAAGAAATAAAACAAACAAGGAAGGGAAAAAAAAGAGAGAGAGAGACAAACCAAAAAAACACACTCTTAACTACAAAAAACAGATGGTTACCAGAGGCGAGGTGGATCAGGGAATGGATGAAATAGGGGAAGGGGATTAATCATACATTTATCTTGATGTGCACTGAATAACATATGGAACTGTTGAATCAATATATTGTACACCTGAATCTAATACAACACTGTATGTTAACTATAGTGGAATTAAAACTAAATTTTAAAAAATAAATAAATAAAAATTAAGCTATGGAATAATTTACAGTATTATTTCATTTTTATTATACATAATTATTTTTAGGGCACCTGGGTGGCTAAGTTGGTTAAGCATCCGACTGTTGATTTTGGTTCAGGTCATAATCTCAGGGTTGTGAGATCAAGCCCCACATTGGGCTCCCTGCTGGGCATGGAGCCTGCTTCAGATTCTCTCTCTCTCCCACTGCCCCTTCTCCCTCAAAAAAATTTATATATATGACTAGAAAAATGCTTGGAAGGATATACTACAAAACACTAACTTTGGTTATCATTTGGTTACAGGATTACAGTTTACCTTTATTTTATTTATACATTTGTATTTTAAAAACATTCTTATAATGTCCAATTTTCATTTTTATATAAATAATATATTAATATTTTATTTAATAGATCAAAAATTATTCTATAAAGAAGTAGCACCTGGGCCTTAACATTTATAATACACAGGCCCTTCAAATTATATTGAGGTCCTTAGCAGGAATAATACCAAGTATAAGTTAATATTTTCTCATACTTAGAAACATGGTATCAGTTCTTTGCTATATATATATCAATGAATTTAAAACAGATGAGTGGATAAAGATGTGGTTCACATATACAATGGACTATTACTCAGCCATCAGAAAGGATGAATACCTACCATTTGCATTGACAGGATGGAACTGGAGGGTATTTTGCTAAGTGAAATAAGTCAAGCAGAGAAAGACAACTATCATATGGTTTCACTCATATGTGGAACATAAGGAATAGCATGGAGGACCACCCAGGAAGGGAGGGAAAACTGAATGGGAAGAAATCAGAGAGGGAGAGAAACCATGAGAGACTTTGGAATCCAGGAACAAAACTGAGGGTTACAGAAGGAAGAGGGGTGAGGGGGTGGGGTAACTGGGTGATGGGTATTAAGGAGGGCACGTGTGATGATGAGCACTGGGTGTTATTATATGCAACTAATGAATCACTGAACACTACATCAAAAACTAATGATGTATTATATGTTGGCTAATTGAACATAATAAAAAAATAAAATAAAAAGATAAACCCAAGTGTGATTGTTAAAAATAAATAAAAAACAAAAAAGGAGTAAAATTAAAGCATTAAAAATTAATGTTCTAAAAAAATCATTTTTTTTAATTATCTATTTAGAGTACTAATAGCAGGTGTTTGCTTCACCTAGTCCACAGTCACTTTTTGCTTTGTCTTATCAGGACAATTTATGGTATGATATTAATTTTTTTTCTTATCCCTTATTACTTGACCAAAATATTGGTTTGACCAAAATAGCACAGTAGAGAATATGGTGGTGCAGCACTGACTGGGAAGGAGTCTTCTTGTCTTGTTTTCAGTGTGTTTGTGAAGAAAAGTCACATAGTCTTCTGGAAATTTATAAAGCATAAAATGAGACACCAATGTATTGGAAAAATATAAGTAAAAAGCATAATGATAGTGAAAGTATTTTGAAAACCTGTCATTTCAACAAAAAGACTTAATTCAAAGCCAAAGAAGCAAGAAAAAATAGAAAGACTTGCAAATGAACATTTTTAAAATTCGATATTGGAAATTATTTATTTTTTTAAACAAGCCAGAACTTTATTAAAAAGTACTGTATGTTTTCCCACTATAATTCATCTAGAGCATAAAAAATGCCTGCCTCTTGCCTGTCTTGGGTGTTAGGTTGTCACAGCCACTGAAAGAGAACTCAGCTCTGGCAATAAAAATAATTTTTCATTTGCGTTCTTCTTCCTTCCAAGTCAATGTGTATTAAGTTAATGATTTTGATGCCATTTTGGACCATATAGAATAAACTTTGAGCCAAATGTACAGCTTATTGCATGGTATGTTTAGAATCAGGTCTATACTGCCAAAGTGAGAAAGTTGGATGAATCTGAGTAGTATAGACAGCTCCTCTGGAAAATCCTAAGCATAAATACTTTCTTGTCTATCTGGAATTACCTGAACTATCAGAAATTGTTCATTTGTACATAAAAATGGTTTCCTCTCTGACAAAGTCTTTGTGTTTTATGAAACAAAATGGATTTGTTTTCACTACCCACTATCCAGCTGGAATGGGTTGGCCAAAATAACACATTAGAATATGATGACACAGTGCAAGAGTATTCACCACCCAAGACTATTAGTTCTCTGTTAGAAGAAATACCAAACAAGGTTTAAGTACATTACAAGGCAATGCTTAAAACCAAGGCATAATGGAAAAGAGACAAGATCTGTTCAACAAGTGTTTATTAATGTTTCTATATTAACTGTACATAGCATATTCATATATTATATTAATAACAAGCTATCATTTGCTGCACACTTATGGCATGTCAGGCCTTCTGCTAAGTGCTTTTTAAAATCTCATTTAGTTCCATACAGTCTGGTGAGAGAGATAATATTATTATCTCTATTTACAGTTGAGAAAACTTAGAGAAGTTAGGAGACTCACCCAAGTTCATATAATCTAGCATGTGATTAAACCAGACGTTGAATCCATGCAGTCTGACTTCAGAGCCTTTATTTTAACCATTACACTACACCACCCATAGCAGTAGTAGGCATTGAATAAACCACAAAGAGGCAAAAGATATATTTCCTCCCCACCCCACCCACCCACCTACCCCCCTCCCCACCATGGAATTTGCTTTTTGTAATAAAACAACTTCTTACAGAGAATAGTTTGAGAAGAGTGTTGGTCCACTTTGGAGAGATCCAAATTTTTTATATATCTGAGGTCAATTTGCTAATGATAGAGGTGTCACACACTTGCTACTATTTCAAGCCACAACTCCCGCTGACTGCCACTGCATGCCTCATTTTGAAATGAAAGAGCAGAACTTCCAATTCTAGGAAGATGGTGTAGGTACATTTTTTTCCTATTCCTCCCACTAAGAAAACTAAAATCCATGGACAGTTTATGCAAAACAATGTAAGATGACTCTGAAAGGTGGAGGGAAGAAGAAAGATGATGTGGGACTAAAAGACAGAAGGAACAACATAGAAGTGAATTTCCTGGGTTTTCTTTTCATCACATATGTCCTAGACTTGGAGCTGAAGAAGCCAAAAACCTAGAAATGCTGATGAACACAGACCTAAAACAAAATAAAATAAATAAATAAAAATAAAATAGAATAAAATATGCTGATTAAAGTTCTGTCAGGCCAAAGGACTAGGGAAGGGATAAACTGTCAAGACAGAAAACTTTTAGACAATAACCATTTTATTCTAGACAAACAACACAAAAAACCTATGGCTTTACCCACAGCTATGACATCAAAGCCTGAGTGGGGAGCCTAGACTTCCACACTTAATAGTAATGAGATCCTTTCCCCCTACCTGTTAGGGTGGTATCAAATAAGGCCTAATAAAGAATTGGGACTTTTGCCATCACCCGGAGGTATTAAGTCCACCTCACATCTGTGTCAGTGGAGACCATATGGAGAGCCAGAACTCTCATTTGCCCCAACGATACCCTTCCTCCCAAATGTCAATAGAAACCAAGTGGGGAACCTGTACTTTACCTCCATTTGGCAATAATAAAGAAGTGCAATCCTCCTTTCCTCCACCAGAGAGGTGTCCAAAAAGCTAGCCAAAACAGAAAATATAATAAGATCCAGAATCTCAGAACATAATATGTCCAGAGGATAAAATCAGGTAATTTCAGGACTCACCAATAAAATCACCAATTCTGGACAATACAGAAAATGTAAACTAAAAAGAAAATGTGCATACCTTCATAAACCTGTGGGACAAAAACAGTATCTAACATTTGTATCATCAGGATACTCAAGGGAGAGGCAAAAGAGAATAAGACTAAATAAGTATTGAAGAAATAATAGTGAAAAATTTCCAAATTTGGAGACTGATATCACAAGATAGCAGAATGGAACTTTTTGCCCTCATCTCCCCATCCCCATCCCCACAGAAATACTAATTTTGATAACCAACCACAAATGAGAATATCTTTGTGGAATCCTGCAAGTCCAGTGGAGAAGTTCCAGTGCTCTACTGGATCAAAAAGTCCAAAATGCATTGAAGAAGGTAAGAAGATTAGTTTTTCTTTACCCATGTAACCCCTCCCCTAAGGTGGCACAGCTCAATGCCAAGAGAGATCTTGGTTGCAATCTCTCCCACAGAGGAAAATGCAAATACAGTGGACACCTGGATTTCCCAGCCATGCAGGATGCTACCCAAGAGACCCACTTATTTCTCACCCTAATCTGGACACTGAAGGGATTGGCTCAGCATGGCTGAATAGTCTAGGGGAAGCTAAGAGCACAAAAAAGGAACAGGGTCTTACAGCAACCAGGGCATGGAACTCAACAAAGGGTCTGTCTCTTGAGGGAGTTCATCACTCTTAAAAACAGATAGAACATTCAGACAGAAAATCAGTGAGGAAACAAAGGACTTGGATAACATTATAGACCAAATTAATGTAACAGACATATACAGAACATTTCATCCAACAGCAGCAAAAAACACATTCTTTTCAAGCCCACATGGAACATTCTCTAGGATAGACCATATGTTAGGCAAAAAAAAAAAAAAAAAAAAGTCTTAACAAATTTAAGAAGATTAAAATCATATCAGGTAACTTTTCTGGCTACAATGCAGGAAACTAGAAATCAATCAATAACAGGAGAAAATTGAAAATTTCACAAATGTGTGGAAATTAACATACTCCTGAACAACCAAAAGGTCAAAAAGGAAATCAAAAGGAAACAAAAAACTACCTGAGACAAATGAATATAGAAATACAACATGCCAAAACTTATGGGATGCAGCAAAAGCAGTTCTAAGAGGGAAGTTTATATTGGTAAATGCCTACTTTAAGAAAAAAGAAAGATCTCAAATAAAGCACCTAACTTTCCACTTTAAGGAACTAAGAAAGGAATAACTAACTACCATTAGCTGAAGGAAGGAAATAATAAAGATTAGAGCAGAAAAAAAATGAAATACAGACTAGAAAAATGATAGTAAAGATCAATGAAACTAAGATGGCTTTTGAAAATATAAATAAAATTTGCAAACCTTTAGCTAGAGTGAACAAGAAAATAAAAGAGATGACTCAAATAAATAAAATTACAAATGAAAGACATTACAACTAATATAACAGAAATAAAAAGAATTAAAAGAGACTACAATAAACAAACTGGGTAACCTAGAAGTGGATAAATTCCTAGAAATACACAACCTACCAGGACTGACTCATGAACAAATAGAATAACTGAAAAGAATACTGAATATTGAATCAATAACCATCAAGAAGACCAGAACAGATGGTTTCACTCGTGAATTTTACCAAATATTTAAAGAATTAATGACAGTCCATTTCAAATTCTTCCAAAAAATTGAAGAGGAGAGAATACTTCCAAATTCATTTTATGAGGCCAGTATTGCCCTAATACCAAAGCCAGACGAGGACACTACAACTAATGAAAACCACAGTCTAATATCCTTGATGAAAACAAATGCAAAAATCTCAAAACACTAGCAAACAAAATTCAACAACATATTGAAAGAATCATATACCATGACCTAATGGGATTTATCCCTGAATGCAAGGATATTTCAACAATGCAAATCAATCACTGTGTTATACTATATTAATAGAATAAAAGGTAATTATCATCTCAATAAATACAGAAAAGAATTTGATGAAATTTAGAATTCTTTCATGATAAAAGCTCTCAACAAATTAGGTATAGAAGGAATGTACCTCAACATAATAAAGGCCATATATGACAATCCTATAGCTAACATCTGACTTAATGATGAAAAGTTGAAAGCTTTACGTCTTCCTCTAAGATTAGGAACAAGACAGTGGTGCTCTTTCTCACCACCTCTTTTCAACATAGTACTGGAAGGCCTAGCCCAAGAAATTAGACAAGAAAAAAGAAATAAAAGGCATCCAAATTGGAAAGAAAAAAGTAAAAATGTCTCTATTTGCAGATGATCTTATATATATACAAAACCCTGGACTTGGTCAAAAAGCTCTTAGAAATAATAAATTCAGTAAAGTTGCAGGATATAAAATCAACATACAAAAATCAGTTGCATTTATAAACACTAGCAATGAACTATCCAAAAAAACAAGTTAAGAAAACAATCACATATACAATAGTACTAAAAAGAATAACATAGTTAAGAATAAATTTAACGAAGAAGGTGAAAGATCTGTACACTAAAAACTATAAAATGTTGATGGAAGAAATTGAAGAAGATGCAAAGAAATGGGAAAATATCCTTTGTTCATGAGTTGGAAGAATTAATATTGTTAAAGTATCCATACTACCCAAAGTAATATACAGATCTCTATTAAAATTCCAACAACATTTTTCACATTAATAGAAAAAGAATCCTAAAATTCCTATGTAACTATAAATGACCCTAAATAGCCAAAACAATTTTGAACAAAGAGATCAATGCCGGGACATCACATTTTCTGATCTTAAAACATATTACAAAGCTATAGTAATCAAAACAGTATGGAACTGTCATAAAAACAACACATTGACCAATGGAACAGAATAAACATCCTAGAAATAGATCCACATATATATGGTCAACTGATCTTCAACAACAGTACCAAGAACACCAAGAGGAAAAGGATAATCCCTTCAATAAATGTTGGGAAAACCAGATATCTACATGAGAAGCATGAAATTGGACTCATTTTATGCCAAATACAAAAAACAATTTAAAATGGATTCAAGACTTGATACTGTAGAACTACCAGAAGAAAACATAGGGGAAAACCTTTATGACATTAGTCTATGCAATGATTTAGATATGCCCCCAAAAGCACAAGCAACAAAAACAAAAACAGACAACTGGGATTGCATCTAACTAAAAAGCTTCTGCACAGCAAAGGAAAAATCAATGGAGTGAAAAGGCAACCTATAGACTGGGAAAGAATATTTGCAAAGCATACATCTCATGAGGGATTAATATCTAAAATATATTTTAAAACTTCTACAACTCATCAAAAATAAAATAAGAGATAGCCTGATTAAAATATGGGCAAAAGACCTGAACAGATATTTCTCAAAAGAAAACACGAGTAGCCACCAGGTATGCAAAAAGGTGCTCAATATCACTAATTATCAGGGAAATGCCAATCAAAACCACAATGACATATCACTTCATACCTTTATTAAGATGGTAATTATTAAAATAACAAAAAATAACTAGTGTTTGCAAGGATGTGGAGAAAGGGAAATCTGGTACAGTGATGGTAGAGATCAAAATTGGTGCAGCTATTATAGAAAACAGTATAGAGATTCTTCAAAAAATTAAAAGTAGAACTACCTTATCATTCAGTAATCCTACTCTGGGTATATCTCTACATGAATGTTTATAGCAGATTTGGATTAACCAAAAACTAAGCAGCCTAGGTGTTATTCAATAGGTGAATGGTTAAATAAACTGTGATACAATTATATCATGGAATACTCAGGAGGAAAAAAGGAACACAGTATTGATATAACACATAAAAACCTTGATGAATCTCCAGAGAATTATGCTAAGTGAAAATATTGGCCTCAAAAGTTTACATACTACATGATTCATATAACATTCTTGAAATGACAAATCCATTGAAATGAAGAACAAATTAACTGTCTCATATTAAGCAGTGGATGGGGATTACAGAAAAGTGTATTAGTACTGCTATATACACAAAATAAAAGAATGACATAATTCTGTACACATAATGTATACCCTGTGATATATACATAAAACTATGGAATTGATAATTTGGGAGGGGCCACTCTTGTGATTCTAACTAATCAACCATGGAAATCATACTATATGCTTAAATATAATTATAGTGCCCCTAGACTGTTAAAAAAAAAAATTAATGTGGTTTGTGGACTATGTGAAGATTCTTGAAAGTTGTGATATTTGAGTTCTCCTGGTTTACATCCTTTATGGCATTTATTAATTAATGAATTTTTATATTGGAATCTAAATATGTGTCAAGTACTATATAGGTGCTGGAGGATGGTTTATAGACAAAAAGGTGGTGATCATAACACAGAGGGCTAAGTTCTGTGAGGAAGGTAAGTATTAAGTGGAAGACATCAGAAATCATCTAACCCAAACTTGAGCTTAGTTTTCATACGTATGTTATTGCTTTTTACATTCAGACCCCATGTGAACAGGGACATTCCCCCATTGGGAATACCACAAGGGCCCAAAGGTTTCCAATTGCTGGCTAACTGGTATACCCAGAAATCTCCTGTAAAAAACTGACAATTCAGGGGTGCCTGGGTGGCTCAGTCATTAAGCATCTGCCTTCAGCTTGGGTCATGATCCCAGAGTCCTGGGATTGAGCCCTCCATTGGGCTTCCTGCTCTGTGGAAAGCCTGCTTCTCCTTCTCCCACTCCCCCTGCTTGTGTTCCCTCTCTCACTGTGTCTCTCTCTGTCAAATAAATAAATGGAATCTTAAAAGAAAAAAAATTTAGAAAAACTGACAATTCAAATCTAGACTGCCTGTGCTAAGCAGCCTTGCTCACTTGTTGAGGTTGCTTATGAAACCTCCACTGCTCATGAAAGACTAAAAGTAAGAATGGATCCATCATAAAATGGCTGAATGTGTACTGCAAGCTCAGCAGAAATCTGGCTCTGATGGCCTCCCTACAGAATGTTCTCCTACATAACTTTGCTTCTCTTTCTAGTGACTCTGACCTTGTGATTTTGCCCTTCCTTCTCCAGTAAACCAGACCATGTGCTCTGTAGAATTTATCCTAAATCCTGTCACAGGACAATGAAAACCCAGCTGTACTTTCTTGCAAAGCAGACTTCCTGGGTGATGTTGAAATGAAAATCATGAGAAAGAATGTTAAGATTTTCTCTTGTGTTTGGGAGGAACACACGATAGCAAGCTTGCTGGAGGCAAACTAAGTATGTTTATGGACAGAGTGACCTTAGGTTCCCCATATAAATCCAACTTTCCCCACTCCAGACTGCTGGACTGTGTGAGTGTCTGGTTCGTCTAATTTGATTATGAGCCCCCTGGGCAAGAACTTTGTCTAATTCCATGTTCTCTACAGCACCTAGCCCTTTATTGGTGCCACTGAATGCCAGAGAACACTCAATCCCTGTTAACTAATAATAAGGTTGACTTCCCAACTCAACATGATGAGGTTTCTGTCATTTTCATGCCAGTGTTCTGATTTGTATTTTGTATTTGTGTCTGGAGAGCAAGCTTTATGTCTTACTGAATCACCTCTGGACTGATCTTCTTTTCAGGAAATGTAGGCATGAGGTTGAGTGTTTTTCAACCACGAGTTTTGGGAACACAGACTGCTGAAATATGCTAGGGTACATGAAGGGGAAATGTTTCTGAAAGAATCACTGTTTTCAGCAGTCATGGGGATTTCTGTGAGCCAAGGATACAGACTGGTTAGCAGATGTGACCATAAAACCAGCAGGTCCCTTCAATGCAAATATTTCACTTTAGTTTCTCTGTTCCCAAGGAAAATAATCAGGTTGGGGTTTTGTTTTATTTTGTTTTGTTTTGTTTGTCTATTGATTTAAGATTACTTTTTAATTGTACTTCTTTAATTGTACATATTATTTGATCTAGTACCAAATCAATAATTAAGTTTACCTTTGTGTTATAGGAGCCACCATAATGATTTTTTATAGGCAGAAGTCAGATATTACATATGGAATTTCACAACACAAACATAACAAAGGAATTTTCTGGGTAATCCCACCTAACAGGTGAATGGGAAAAATGTCTTTGTTAATAGAGGACACTGCCGTTATATTTATTTATTTTGCCACTTAGGATGCCTTATAACTTTTTGTTGAAAGTTAGACACAACATATTAGGTCATAGGAACTGAGGTAAATCGGGCTTTAGTGTGAAATTTTATGTTAATCTATCTAGAAGTTGGGCAGTGTTCAACATTTTATATAGTTGTACATACTAGAGGCTTCAAATACCTTTATTGCCTTTGTTTTTATCTTCCCAATCACTTTGAGCTTCCCTAAGAACTCCTCAGCAACTGTCTTGCCGCCCTTTCAGCTTTAACTCACTATTATACTGGAGATTTAGTGGTGTGTATGTGTGTGTATGTGCGTGTGTGTGTGTGTGTGTGTCAGGGGAGAGAGTAAGGTGTGGGGGAGGAGGAGCATTCTATCATCTTATAAGGAAATCTCATTCTTTTAGTGGGCCTGTGTCACTGGGCTATAACCTTCACCAATATATCTTAGCTTTACTCCCCCTCTTAGGTGAGCCGAGATGGCACCAAGTTATATGCATGGCCTTCCCCTAGGTAGGATAAGGCTCTAGTAAAGTCGTATACCCTGGAGAATGGGACTTTGTTATGGTGAATGATCTCAGTAAGTTTAAAAAAAAAAATTTTCCCTCCCCCTGCCAGAGGAACAGGAGATCTTTCTTGGCCTTTCACCAGGAGGATGGTGGGGTTCCTAGAGGCAAATACCATGAAAGTGTGGGGTTCCCCCTAAGACAGTATGCCTCAGGAGTTTTTCATTCTCATGCCAGTCCATACTTAGCATCTAAAAATTCATTATTAAAATAACTATTTAACTGTTGCTATAAGTTTATGGCTCCCATGACTTCTGCTCCAGGTAGGCAGATCTTTGTTGTGACTTTCTGAATTTGCATGGTTTTGAGGTAGCAGCTTGACCTGAGACCTTGGTTTGTTGCTGTGTCCAAGAAAGGTCACTGATTTTCAGTATATTCAACTTTCTTCTTGTGAAGACAGGAGTGACAACTTCCAAGCTCTTCATGTATTATTGAAGGTAAGCCATTATACAGTTTTTCACAGGTAAAAATAAATGTGATAAGGGAGCTGATGTACTGCTACAACTAACTGGGCTAAAAAATATTTTGAATTATCTTCAAAGCTTATTTCTAATAAATAAGTTAAGTGACTAGGACAATTGAGATGGATAACAGAGCTTAGCAGGGTTTTCACTAGCCCAATTTGGAATAACTCATGAAGTATAACAAATAATGAGTGGAATAAATTATAATACATTAAAAAAGGAATCCATCAGTTCATAATAATACCCCAAAATAATAATTTCAAGTTTTGGGGAGACAGAGAATGAAAAGTTCTTCTTTACAGAAAAATGACAATGAACAAATACAGAGGAAATTATAAAATTGGAAAATCACCCTTTTGCTGGCACCAGAGTAACAATTACTCTAAGGAATATGTATTAATGGATACCAAAACCATTGAGGGAAGGATTTTTGGAGACCAAAGTATTCTTACAGTCTCAAAATATCACCTTGCAGAGTACTCATTAATCACAAAAGAAAAGCATACCTGTACAATGAACAAATACAATAGACACCACCTTAACCAAATAATCAAACTTAATTTCCCAAACTTGGATACACTGATATCATATACTTCCTCATATGATACTCTGTGAGGGACACAACATCACAACTGTTGTAGTCCTGCCAAAAATACTCTACTTGAATCTAATTAGGAGAAAATAGTCATTTTAAGGATATTGTATAAAACAATGACCTGGTATCTTTAAAAAATGTTAATGTCATAAGAAAAAATATCAGGATAAAGAAATTTGAAAATAAATGCAATGCATGATTCTTCACTGGATCCTGGAAGGAGGTATAGGAATAGTTATAAAGAATTTCATTGGGGCAACTTTGGAAACTTGAATATGGACTGTGTTTACTTGATAAAAATTTCATCTCAAGTTAAATTTTCTTATGGTAATTATATTGCAGTTTATGGCAGAATGTTCTTGTTTTAGGAGAGAAATGCTAAAGTACTGGACAAAGTGTCATAAGGTCTACACTTAAACTCCCAAATAGCTGAAAGTTAACAATAAGTCTGTTGAAGAGTCCTGTTTGCAACTTTTCTGTAGGCTTGATATTTGTTAAAATAGAAAAATGAAAAAATAAATAAGATGAATGACAGTAGTGATAGTCAGTATAAAATCAAATGCTTTATCATTAGGGGTGTTAGACATCACACAGGACAAAAAGTTAAGCTTACTTTCAATTGATAAGTACACTGAAAATTCTCTCAGTATGCCATGTGTGTATTGATTTTTTGCAAATGAATTATAGTAAAATAATTAGCCAAATATACAGTTAGAGTAAAATAGTTATAGTAAAATAATCAGCCAAATACACAGAAACAAAGAATACAGTAGATAGCCCAAAAACTCTTGGGTGAAAAATTCTTGCAAAAGACATAGAAATTTACAAGGGCTTTGGCCAATAGTGGTAGGGAACTAAAAGTAAAATTTTGGATGCAATAACTTCCCATATATTCTATTTATTACTGAATATACATAAAAATGTCAATAAAAATATTATATCCAAATATAAGTAACTGCAATATAATGCCCTCCTACCTTAATGAAGAGCTTTGCACAAACCTATATTCTTCAAAATGCTGTCATTTCACTGTACTGGTTACTTTGACAACATGTGAAATAATGAGAATGTACACTTAGTCTTGGCTCTGATGCTTTCCCTAAATAGGGCACTTTTAAAGGCACATTCTCTACTGCAAGTGATGGTAAAGTGATTAAAATGATGGCAAAATCCAACATAAAGGTCAGACTGAGTATTGCCAACTGCTAGAAACTTTCGTAAAGTGTCTGAGTAATGTTTTTATCCTTCCACATCACCACCTCTACTTGTGGTGTGTGCCAAGGCCCCAGGGAAAGGTTAGTCAGTGTGTTCATAGACAGGGCAGGAGAGTAATAAGTGAGGGAGGAGGATTAACTATCTTATCTATCTGGGGTAAAGCACTGGATGCTCTAGAAAAAGAAAAATCCTTCTGTGTTAAGACATGTTTTAAAAGTATCTTCTTTCCAATTAGTGTAATTTATAAACTCTCTTTGCCCTGAGGATCTTCAGGGGCTTGATTTAAAAAAAAAATTAAAAAACACCTTACTTTATAAGTAGCAAATGCCACAATTAGGACTGCAGTGTAGACATCCTTACAGGATATAATAATTAACTCACCTGATGATGAAGTCTTGCCTTCTTCCCTGCCAAATTCCAAGAACAAGTAGTCTGTTTTTAAAGGGCTGTGTCACAGCTAGAGAAAGGGACAATGGATTTCAAGAGGAATTGGGGATATATAGAAAAAAACATAGGGTGAAGAGCCCCTATCCCTCCAAACCCTGCCTTTCCTTACATCCTCTTTGATGCTGGGAATTAGGGAGCCGGTGAGAGGCTGAGGAAATGGAGAAACTTAGATGGGCATTTACTCCCTTGCCTCTTTAAGGCTTGCATTCTCCTTCCAACTTCCATTTTTCTCTTTTTGGAGAAGAAGTAGGATATTTGCAGCTTAGAATCTGATGAGGGAGAACAGAAGGGAGGGCCTGAGACTAGCTAGAGGAAGTGCTAATTGAATTTTCTTTCAATTCCTGCCCCAGCTAGAGAGGTCTGCTGCTCTGGGCTGAGCTCAGAGCCTGGAGACCAAACAGCATCAAGTTCCCCAGACATTTCTCTGATAGGAGTTCCTCTCTCTCAAGACACGGATATAACAAGAGCGTTCAGGTCAGATAGCTTGAGGTTTAAACCCCAGTTGTACTGTTATTTTTTGTTTGAACTTGAAGTCATTTAACTAAGAGTTTCAGTATCTTCTGTTAAAAACAAACAAACAAACAAACAAAAAAACAGGCTGCATGGGTGGGTGGGGGATATTATTCACAATAATTAGGCTGGTGAGAGGATCAGATGAGATTGAGAATTAAGGGTTCAGCACCACATCTGACAGTTGTAAGGGCTCAGGGAATGATGGCTGCCCATGGTCTTCAGCAGCCAAAGGTCAGGGATTAATATCTTTCTTTTGAATCTCCACATGGAGCCATGATATGGGTTATGAAGGCTATGACATCCAGTCTATTCTGGCTCCTGTAATATTAACTTAGGTACACCATGAACTAGACAGAGTTCCAATGTAGACAATATTTGTCTTTAATGTTCTTGTCCTGCTTGTTCCAAAATTAGCTTTTATATCCAGGATCCCTTTCTCTACATTTTCTTTCTGATATTGGGGTTTCATGTGGCATGCCCCATATAATCCTCTCTGGGTCTTCACTCTTTTGACAAACATGTCTTCTACTTTCCTCAGGTTCTCTGTGATAATACCAGCCACAACTCCTATAAATTAATCAGTGCTCTGAGGCTAAGTTCTGTTCTCTTTCCTGTTGCATTGACAAAATCTTTCAGTAACAAAGGATCACAGACTCGATATCCAGGAAGTAAGAAGAATCATTTTGCTGTCTTGGAATTTTATTGTTTCAAGTATTTTTCAAAATAAATACAATTTGGTAATATTTTCATTATTTGAAATATAATATCAAACACTTTAAATATTGGCATATTCTTTGATAAATATAATTAAAATTCTTTTAACTTTAAAAAATCAAAAGAATACAATAATCCAAGATTAAAAATATAAAATATGACTTTGATTCAATGGAACTTTCAGATTAATTGTTTCCCTACCACCAATTCATTTTCTCTAATTGCAAATGGTAATATGATAGTTAATTCTATACTTATTCTCTGAAGCCCTCAGATTAAAAAAAAAAAAAAAAAAAGGTTCTTTGTGTAAGCAGACTCTAAGTCCTTGTCAAGAAATATGGTTGGTTTATAGCTTTCTAAAAATATGTTTCAGTCCTACATATCTGGGCACACAGTTTGGAAAATTCAAATTAAGTTTCCCAGTATTTAGTTCATTACAGAGTCTATGCTAACTGCCTTAGAAAAATTGACTTTTCAGTACCTTATCATGGTTGTCACTTTCTTAAGCTATGAATTTCTCCTTTACTAGAAGGCATTAGTTTTCTAAAAGTATAGGTTTTACAATTAGTGAGATCATAGTATTTCTCTTATGTAGAGCTCCTTGGTCACCATGGGGCAAACTAAGTGGTATCTGGAAGACTTCTTATTGTCTTTTCCTCACTAGTTTAAATTTTGCCCTATCTAATGCCTTTTTCTGATATACTTACTATGTCATACCTCAGGGATAAGTCAGCTCATGATATCCTCCCTTTATTCCACATCAAGATATCCAGGTCCTTCATCCCCATGAGATTATTCAACCTTAGAACCTATTACTTTCTCTGGTTATCTATACTTGAACATAACCTTTTGGGTACCAAAATTAAAAACAAACAGACAGGGAGGAGCAAGATGGCAGAGGAGTAGGAGACCTAAATTTCATCTGTTCCCAGGAATTCAGCTAGATAGGGATCAAACCGTTCTGAACACCTACAAACTCAACAGGAGATCGAAGAAAAGAATAGCAGCAACTCTCTGAACAGAAAAGCGACCACTTTCTGGAAGGTAAGATGTGCAGAGAAGTGAATTGGAGGTGATATTCAGAGAGATCGATGACGGGAGGGAGGGAGCCTCCTTCAGCCACTACTGGCATGTGATAGAGCAGTGGAACACAAAATCAGAACTTTTAGAAGTCTGCTCCACTGAGGGACATCACTCCAGTGGCTAAGTGGGGGGGGGGGGGTGGAACCCTCGCTGGGACAGTGTGGCCTCAGGACCCTCGGGGTCACAGAAAGACCTGTGGTGCCTGAGGGCAGCAGAGCTCCCAGGTATCGGAACAGGGAAGCTGGCTGCAGAGATGGATCCGAGGAGTGGGCTCTCAGCTCTGGGTGGCCATAAACCATGATCTGCGGTACAGTCGGGCCATTGCTCTTCCAGCAGGGACCCAAAAAGCAGCAGATCTGGGGAGACTCCCCTTCCTCCCCTGGGAGAAGTGGCACGGGTGCACACCACAGGGATCTGCTGGGTTTGGAGACTCCACACGAGGTCATGTGCCAGAGACAGAAACACTTGGTCACAGGCCGGGTAAGCAGGGAGTCGGGTGGGAGACCGGGGAGATGGGAGTGATTGTCTGCTTTTCTCTGGGGGCTCACTGAGGAGTGGGGCCCCAGTTCTCGGCTCCTCCAGGGCTGAGATTAGGAGGCAACCATTTTCACTCTTGTCCTCCAAAGTTGTGCAGAAAGCTTGCAGGGAACAAAGGCTCCCAAGAGCAAACCCGAGCAAGGCAGGGCAATTCTGCCTCCGGGAAAGACATTTGAGAACCCCTGCCACAGGCACCTCCCCCAGAAGATCAGCAAGAACAGCCAGCCAAGACCAAGTTTACCGATCAATGAGAATGGCAGAATGCCAGCACTAGGGGAATACAGCACAGAGAATTCATGGCTTTTTTCCCCGATTCTTTAGTCTTTCAAAGTTAATTTTTTTTTAACTTTCTTTCTTTTTCTTTTTTTTTTGAATTTTTCTTTTTCCCTTTTTCAACCAATATCTTATCAATCCCTTTTTTAAAAAATCTTTTTTTCATTTTTAGAGTCATATTCTATCCCTTCAGAGTAGTTAACCTTATTTTTGATATATATATATATAAATTGTTCTCTCTTTAAAATTTTGGGATACAGTTTCTTCTAACAGACCAAAATATACCCTAAATCTCTACTGTATGGCTTTGTTCTAGTCTCCTGCCTGATCACATTCTCTCCTTTTTTTTTTTTATTTTTCTTTCTTTTTTCAACCAACTTCTTATCAATTCCTTTTATAAAATCTTTTATAATTTTCATCTTTACAGTCATATTCCATCCCTTCATTGTATTTACCCTTATTTTTTTACATATACAAGTTTTTCTTTATTTAAAATTTTGGGAGGTACTTTCTTCTAACAGACCAAAATACACTGAAAATCTAGTGTGTGGCACTGATCTATGCACCACCCTGATCATATTTGAACATATTCTTTTTTTTTTTTAAATCTTTTTCTTTTTCTTTTTTCTTTCTTTCCCTTTCTTTTCCCCTGGTTTCAGGTCTTTTTTGATATGTTTAGTGTATATTTTTCTGGGGTTGTTGTTACCATGTAAGCATTTTGTTCTCTCATTCATCTATTCTCCTCTGGACAAAATGACAAGACAGAAAAAATTACCTCAAAAAAAGAACAAGAGAGGCACCTGGGTGACTCAGTCAGTTAAGCCTCTGCCTTTGGCTCAGGTCATGATCCCAGAGTCCTGGGATTGAGCCCTCCGTTGAGCTCCCTAATCCACGGGAAGCCTGCTTCTCCCTCTCCCACTCACCCTGCTTGTGTTCCCTCTCTCACTGTGTCTCTCTCTGCCAAATAAATAAAAAAAAAATAAAATAGTTAAAAAAAAACCACGAAAAGAGGTAGTACTGACTGCCAGGGACCTAATCAATATGGACATTAGTAAGATGTTGGAACTAGAGTTCAGAATGATGATTTTAAGATATTGGCTGGGCTTGAAAAAAGCATGGAGGAAATTAGAGAAACCCTTTATGGAGAAATAAAAGAACTAAAATCTAACCAAGCCAAATCAAAAAGGCTATTAATGAGGTTTGATCAAAAATGGAGGCTCTAACTGCTAGGATAAATGAAGCCAGAGACAGAATTAGTGATATAGAAGACCAAATAATGGAAAATAAAGAAGCTGAGAAAAAGAGGGATAAACAACTACTGGATCACGAGGGCAGAATTCAAGAGATAAGTGATACCATAAGATGAAACAATATTAGAATAATTGGGATCCCAGAAGAAGAAGAAAGAGAGAGAGGGGCAGAAGGGATATTGGGGCAAATTATAGCACAGAACTTCCCTAATTTGGGGTAGGAAACAGGCATCAAAATCCAGAGAACCCCCCTCAAAATCACTAAAAATAGGTCAACACCTTGACAACTAATAGTAAAACTTACGAGTCTCAGAGACAAAGAGAAAATCCTGAAAGCAGCTTGGGACAAGAGATCTGTAACCTACAATGGTAGAAACATTAGATTGGCAACAGACCTATCCACAGAGACTGGGCAGGCCAGAAAGGACTGGCATGATATATGCAGAGCATTAAATGAGAAAAATATGCAGCCAAGAATACTATATCCAGCTAGGCTGTCATTGAAAACAGAAGGAGAGATAAAAAGCTTCCAGGACAAACAAAAACTAAAGGAATTTGCAAACACCAAACCAGCCCTACAAGAAATATTGAAAGGGGTCCTCTAAGCAAAGAGAGAGCCTAAAAGTAACATAGACCAGAAAGGAACACAGACAATATACAGTAACAGTAACCTTACAGGCAATACAATGGCACTAAATTCCTATCTTTCAATAGTTACCCTGAATGTAAATGAGCTAAATGCCCCCCAAAAGGACACAGGGTATCAGATTGGATAAAAAAAAAACAAGACCCATTGATATGCTGTCTGCAAGAGACTCATTTTAGACCCAAAGACACGCCCAGATTGAAAGTGAGGGGGTGGAAAACCATTTACCATGCTAATGGACACCAAAAGAAAGCTGGGGTGGCAATCCTTATATCAGACAAATTAGATTTTAAACCAAAGACTATAATAAGAGATGAGGAAGGACACTATATCCTACTTAGAGGGTCTATCCAACAAGAAGATCTAACAATTGTAAATATCTATGCCCCTAACATGGGAGTAGCCAATTATATAAGCCAATTAATAACAAAAGCAAAGAAACACATCGACAACAATACAATAATAGTAGGGGACTTTAACACCCCCCTTACCGAAATGGACAGATCATCTAAGCAAAAGATCAACAAGGAAATAAAGATTTTAAATGACACACTGGATCAAATGGACTTCACAGACATATTCAGAACATTCCATCCCAAAGCAACAAAATACACATTCTTCTCTATTGCCCATGGAACATTCTCCAGAATAGATCACATCCTAGGTCACAAATCAGGTCTCAACTGGTACCAAATATTGGGATCATTCCCTGCATATTTTTGGACCACAATGCTTTGAAACTAGAACTCAATCACAAGAGGAAAGTTGGAAAGAGCATCCTACTAAAGAATGAATGGGTCAACCAGGAAATTAAAGAATTTTAAAAATTCATGGAAACCAATGAAAATGAAAACACAACTGTTCAAAATCTTTGGGATGCAGCAAAGGCGGTCCTAAGAGGAAAGTATATAGCAATACAAGCCTTTCTCAAGAAACAAGAAAGGTCTCAAATATACAACTTAACCCGACACTAAAGGAACTGGAGAAAGAACAGCAAATAAAGCCTAAACCCAGCAGCAGGAGAAGAGAAATAATAAAGATCAGAGCAGAAATCAATGAAATAGAAACCAAAAGAACAGTAGAACAGATCAACAAAACTAGGAGCTGGTTCTTTGAAAGAATTCACAAGATTGATATACCCCTGACCAGACTTATCAAAATGAAAAGAGAAATGACCCAAATAAATGAATGAAAGAGGAGACAGCACAACCAACACCAAAGAAATACAAATAATTACAAGAACATATTATGAACAACTATATGCCAGCAAATTAGATAATCTGAAGAAATGGATGCATTCCTAGAGATGTATAAACTACCAATACTGAACCAGGAAGAAATAGAAAACCTGAACAGACCTATAACCACTAAGGAAATTGAAGCAGTCATCAAAAATCTCCCAACAAATAAAAGCCCAGGGCCAGAAGGCTTCCCAGGGTAATTCTACCAAACATTTAAAGAAGAATTAATACCTATTCTTCTGAAACTGTTTCAAGAAATAGAAATGGAAGGAAAACTTCCAAACTCATTTTATAAGGCCAGTATTACCTTGATCCCAAAACCAGACAAAGATCCCATCCAAAAGGAGAATTACAGACCAATATCCCTGATGAACATGGATACAAAACTTCTCACCAAAATACTAACCAATAGGATCCAATGGTACATTAAAAGGATTATTCACCACGAACAAGTGGGATTTAACCCTGGGCTGCAAGGTTGGTTCAACATCCGCAAATCAATCAATGTGATGCAATACATTAATAAAAGAAAGAACAAGAACCATATGATCAGCTCAATAGATGCAGAAAAAGCATTTGACAAAGTACAGTATCCTTTCTTGATCAAAACTCTTCAGAGTATAGGGATAGAGGGTACATACCTCAATATCATAAAAGCCATCTATGAAAAACACACAGCAAATATCATTCTCAATGGGGAAAAACAGAGCTTTCCCCCTAAGGTCAGGAACAGGGCAGGAATGTCCACTATCACCACTGCTATTCAACATTATTGTAGAAGTCCTAGCCACAGCAATCAGACATCAAAAAGAAATAAAAGGCATCTGAATTGGCAAAGAAGAAGTCAAACTCTCACTCTTTGCAGATGATATGATACTTTTTGTGGAAAACCCAAAAGACTCCACCCCAAAACTGCTAGAACTCATACAGGAATTCAGTAAAGTGGCAGGATAGAAAATCAATGCACAGAAATCAGTGGCATTCCTATAGAGCAACAACAAGACAGAAGAAAGAGAAATTAAGGAGTTGATCCCATTTACAATTACACCCAAAACCATGAGATAGCTAGGAATAAATCTAACCAAAGAGGCAAAGGATCTGTACTCAGAAAACTATAAAATACTCATGAAAGAAATTGAGGAAGGCACAAAGAAATGGAAAAATGTTCCATGCTCATTGATTGGAAGAACAAATATTGTGAAGATGTCAATGCTACCTAGAGCAATCTACACATTCAATGCAATCCCTACGAAAATACCATCAACTTTTTTCAAAGAAATGGAACAAATAATCCTAAAATTTGTATGGAACCAGAAAAGACCCCAGATAGCCAGAGGAATGTTGAAAAAGAAAAGCAAAGCTGGTGGCATCACAATTCCAGACTTCAAGCTCTATTACAAAGCTGTTATCATCAAGACAGTATGGTACTGGCACAAAAACAGACACTTAGATCAATGGAACAGAATAGAGAGCCCAGAAATGGACCCTCAACTCTGTGGTCAACTAATCTTCGACAAAGCAGGAAAGAATGCCCAATGGAAAAAAGACAGTCTCTTCAACAAATGGTGTCAGGAAAATTGGACAGCCACATGCAGAAGAATGAAACTAGACCATTTCCTTACACCACACACAAAAATAGACTCCAAATGGTTGAAAGACCTCAATGTGAGACAGGAGTCCATCACAATCCTAAAGGAGAACACAGGCAGCAACCTCTTCGACCTCAGCCACAGCAACTTCTCCTAGATACATCGCCAAAGGAAAGGGAAGCTAGGGCAAAAATGAACTATTGGGACTTCATCAAGATAAAAAGCTTCTGCACAGAAAAAGAAATAGTCAACAAAACCAAAAGACAACCAACAGAATGGGAGAAGATATTTGCAAATGACATATCAGATAAAGGGCTAGTATCCAAAATCTATAAAGAACTTATTAAACTCAACACCCAAAGAACAAATGATCTGATCAAGAAATGAACAGAAGACATGAACAGACATTTTTCCAAAGAAGACATCCAAGTGGCCAACAGACACATGAAAAAGTCCTCAACATAGCTTGGCATCAGGGAAATCCAAATCAAAACCTCAATGAGATACTACCTCACACCAGTCAGAAGGGCTAAAATTAACAAGTCAGTAAATGACAGATGTTGGTGAGGATGTGGAGAAAGGGGAACCTTCCTACACTGTTGGTGGGAATGCAAGCTGGTGCAGCCACTCTGAAAACAGTATGGAGGTTCCTCAGAAAGTTGAAACTAGAGCTACCATATGACCCAGCAATTGCACTACTGGGTATTTACCCCAAAGATACAAATGTAGGGATCCGAAGGGGTATGTGCACCCCGATGTTTATAGCAGCAATGTCCACAATAGCCAAACTATGGAAAGAGCCAGGATATCCATCAACAGATGAATGGTTAAAGAAGAGTGGTATATATATACAATGGAATATTATGCAGCCATCAAAAGGAATGAATTCTTGCCACTTGCAATGACATGGATGGAACTGGCAGGTATTATGCTGAGCGAAATAAGTCAATCAGAGAAAGACATGTATCATATGACCTCACTGATACGAGGAATTCTTAATCTCAGGAAAGAAACAGAGTTGCTGGAGTGGTGGGGGTGGGAGGGATGGGATGGCTGGGTGATCGACATTGGGGAGGGTATGTGCTATGGTGGGCGCTGTGAATTGTGTAAGACTGTTGAATCACAGACCTGTACCTCTGAAATAAATAATACATTATATGTTTAAAAAAAAGAAAAAGAAGAAGATAGTAGGAAGGAAAAAATGAAAGGGGGGAAATCGGAGGGGGAGATGAACCATGAGAGACTATGGACTCTGAGAAACAAACTCAGGGTTCTAGAGGGGAGGGGGGTGGGGGGATGGTTTAGCCTGGTGATAGGTGTTAAAGAGGGCACATACTGAATGGAGCACTGGGTGTTATAGGCAAACAATGAACCTTGAACACTACATCAAAAACTAATGATGTAATGTATGGTGATTAACATAACATAATTAAAAAAAAGAAACAAATAGTACATTATATGTTAAAAAGAAAAAAAGAAGAAGCTAGTAGGAAGGGAAAAATGAAGGGCGGGGGGAACTGGAGGGGGAGACGAACCATGAGAGACTATGGACTCTGAGAAACAAACTGAGAGTTCTAGAGGGGAGGGGGTGGGGGCTGGGTTAGCCTGGTGATGGGTATTAAAGAGGGCACGTACTGCATGGAGCACTGGGTGTTATATGCAAACAATGAATCATGGAATACTACATCAAAACTAATGATGTAATGTATGGTGATTAACAGAACATAATAAAAAACAAACAAACAAAAAAGGCTCTAACACTTCTTATTACTCCCTGTCTCCTCCAACAACAATGAAAAAATGCATACAAATCTTTGTAATTTCTGAATAAAGAACTCATACTTCAGTTTTAGTTTTTTGTTTGTTTTGCTTTTAAATGATTTACTCTTTAAAGGATTTACTTACTTAAATGATTTGCTTTTAAATGAGTAAGCCTCTCTCAAAAGTTATTTGCCATCACAGTGTCTTTGAAAGTGCAATGAAATGTCTATCATCAGGCCAGCCTATAAACTCCCTCCACAGATCTTACAAGCCCATGATTTTGTCATTTATCCTGAATTTCCTCTTTAGACTGTGTATTAATGCAAAGAGGGAAAAAGTGGAGCCTATATTTTTCTTTCCCAGCCTATACACATACTCAAAGTTTTCAAAGCAAGATGTCATGCTAGAAATAAAATAAACACAGGAAACTTTCCTCTTGGCAATACTTTTCAGAGGCAAAGACTAAATGAATAGTAGCAAAGGTGGAAAGAGCATGTCAAATATTTTTACATTTGTTGGAAATTCTAAATAAAAAGATGGTCCCATGGTAAGCTGTGCCATATTGAGATTCTGGGAGAAATCTGCACGGATTACATTCCTGGGGCTGGCACTCCTGGAGAGGGCTCCCTTAAATTCTTCACAGCTGGACTCCAGAGACAAGCAGCTGCTCTGTGTGCCAAGGACATGGAAGGAGAGACAACTACCAAGCTGATTTCTGAGGAAGCTGGCTCCCAAACCAAATATGAAAATTTCAGCCAAGACCCTGGTTATTTGTCACTTTTTCCCTGCAATTTTGAATCAGTAATTATATTCCTCTGAAGACAGATGTTCATAAAATTATTGCCAACCACATTTTACTCAATCTTTAGTCATTAATTTACTTAAATTTTCTAAACTAAGGATATTTCAGTTAAAGTTACGCTGATATATAGAAATGCAATAGCACTAAGAACACTAATCAATTTTGAAACCTTGGTTCTTTAGGATGTGAATGACTAACCCCAAGGCTTGAAGATCAGGACCTGCTGTTTTCAGGGGAGCTTTGTCTTTCTAATGAACACTTGCATCACTTCTAAATAAGCTATTTCCTTTCTCTGTCTCTAACTCCCTTTAATTATTATTCTACATAAATGCATTCATGGTTATTATGTATCTCCCATGACTTCTTTTACTTTCTAAATTCCTTAAGAATAGTATGTCCTTACAATGAGCCCTAAGTCTCTATGAACATGTTAACTTTTTGTAAGTAAGTTACACTAAGTTCTATTGGCTATTTACAGTTATCTGTGAGAAAAACAAATTGCTTTTTATTCTCACTGAACTATAAAAGACTTTATTTTAATAAAAATGTTATCTTTCATTACTAGGAATTTTAGCATTTGTAATATAAAAATTAAGTTTATTAATGACCACACCTTGAGTTTAGTATAAGAACTGGTAGGTGTTGTTTTCTCACCATCTGATATTTTCATATCTATATGATGCTTTTGGTTTTAGCATATGATTGCTCTCACCTTAATGCTTCCTCATCTGTGTGGACTACTAAAGTGAATTTCTACAAGATGATCCATTCATTTTCTCTTAGCTACATGGAAATACTATGTAGAATGGTAAAGTTCCTGGGCATTGCTATAATATAAACTCTAATGTTTAAAGATTATATAAAAACATAAACATCCTTTACACTTTGCCATGCTCTACTGAATTCAAGGGATTCCAATATGGTTAAAGAAAGAGAGGAACTGAGCTTCAGGAACCTGCATACTTTCCAACAACACTGAGCATTCTACTGTCTGTCGGCCTTAGAAGCTACAATTCTGACACCTTCTCAGCAGAATTCAGCTACAAACCCAATAAAAATCCTAGCTAAGTAGGTCAGACTGCTGAGAGCCCTGGCATTGACTTTATTTCTGACTGGGCAAGGACTCTACAATGGAAGAATGACAACGACATAATAAATCTACCTTGTTGCTTATAAAGAAGTGATTTAATGAGAAATTTAGAGAATTTCTCTGATAATATCAAACAGTTCTTTTAAATTAAATCCTACAACTCTGTTCTCTGTCACTCTCTGTCTCTGTCTGTCTCTCTCTCTCTCTCTCTCTCACACACACACACACACACACACACACACTCTCTCTCTCTTTAATATTATTGAAGAATGTGCCCATTCTTGATATAGATTAAAGACGTTTAGAGTTTCATTAGCACAGTATCCACTCTTTTTTGATGAGAACAAAACCTAACATGTTAAGCCTTATTTATACAAATGAAAGAAAGAAGAGAAGAGAAAAGAAAAGAAAAAAAAAAGAAAAAGATTTTCTGATAGAAAATCCCCATCTGTATATTCCACCAATATCTCAAACTTAATTTACTGTCTTCCTGTCCATATCAATTGTCAAGTTGCCACATGTAAAATTTCAGAAATGCCCCTCTTTCCATACAGCCAAATCTTATGACTTTCACTTTGAAGCGATAATTTTGATTCTATTACTTCCTTTCCATTTGTATCCCTGTATTTCTCCCAATTAATTGATCATCCCATTTCCAATATCCTTACCTCCAATATTTGTCATCATGCCACCAGAGTTTTATTCCTAGAGCACAAATGCAATCAAGCTATTCTTCTGTTCAAAAGCATTCAATAGCTTCCCTCTATATGCAGAATAGATTTTTTAAAATTTTAACATGAAATTAAAGGCTGACTGATGATTAACTTCAGCTTGACTCCTTAGTATTTTAAGAGATCCAATACTGTAATGTGATTAAGAATACAGCTTTTAAATTTTAAAAGCCCTGGTTTTAAATTCTAATTCCAACATTTGCTAGCTAAGTGAACTTGGAAATAGTTCTAACCTTTCTGTCTCAGTTTCTTTACATATAAAATGGAAAGAAGATTACCTATCTTATATATTTGTTGTGAGAATCAAATAGGCACATATGAATGTACACAATGAATACTCAATATATGGTAGTCATTATTGTTTTTTTTATTTTTTCAAATTTATCTACTACTACATTCACCCCTACCACTAAGCTATTATATACCTGAGGTAGCAAACAAATTTCATTACCCGAACCAAATTGGTCAAGAAGTAGTTGTTTCTTGAGCCCTATATTAAGAAGGACTCTCACGCAAATCAGGCTCAGCGGGAAAGAATTGTGAACTAGATTAGCCATGGCTGCCACTAGGCACAGGAAAACATGTAACACTGATACTATATGCTACATTCTATCTCCTATCTTTATCAATCTATCCTGTTTGTATCCTCTGACTAGAATGTTTGATGATTCCCTCTTTTTCTCCTTCTACCTGTAAGAATCTTACCCATAATTTGACCCAATCAGATGCAGCCCTTGTCATAAGCCTGCCCTTCCTGTGTACTGCCAACTGTACTCTGTGTCTCTGTTAGAGCTCTTATAGCAGCCTGAGTTGAATTATAATTCACTCATACCTCATAGGTTTCTGTACCTTGAAGGTAAGGACCATCGTTCATTTATCTCTTGTCCTACAGTACCTGGAGCAATGTTTGCAATAGGCCAATAGCAGCAATAACCAAAATTTATGGAGCCTTAACTATGTGCCAGGCCTTGCTGTAAGCACTTTTTACATATGTTAACTCATTTAATCCTCACAGTAACTCTGGGTAGTTACATTATCCTTATTTACAGAAGAGGAGAATGAGGCATAGAAAGTGAAATAACTTGCTTAAGGTGGCAAAAGTAGTTAGTAGCAGCTAAGGGGCTGTTTGTTCAAATTTGATATCTCTATTACATGTATGATTCAGTTCAAGTTGTTAATAGAATTGCTAGTATTTTATTTCATGTTGACATTTTTTCCTTAAAATAAACAAAAAAATTAAAATCTTTAAAATATTTCATGCACATAAAATTTAATGATCAAAATTTCCACTGTGAGATCATTGGAACCTGGCCAGAGAGAAGCAACCACTCTGAGAAGAGAAATGGTATTCACATGTGCCAAATTAAGCCAGATGAAACCAGAAATGTTTTAATCCTTCTGTCAAGTATGCATATCCACATATGGGAACCGGAGAGGAGGAAGGGTGTCATATTTAACTTGGACTTTGCAACAACTCTTCTAATATGGATATTTTCTTCTACTTATTATGAGCCAAGTCTCAACAGGAGATCATGCTTTTGCACTTTCCCCAACAACTGAATAACCACAGAAGTAAGACTAGGTGGGACATTTGCCACTTTCCTCTGGTTCCCTTGAGTCAACTCTGATGGTCTACTGAAGAGCTATATAAAAACAGAGCCAGGGATATTCCTGAATAAAGGACAGATGTGAGATCAGGGACTTGTTTTGGTGGAGGAAATCATGCAGAGTTCTCCTTATTCTACCCAGCCAACTGACTGTTTTTACATAGAATGCCTATGTGAGCCTTCAAGAGAATCTCCGATAAAGCAGACTGGAGAGCCTGCTGATCGACTCACTGAATGTTTAACATTACAATCACACAACATCCCGGAAGACCATAGGGGAAGGGAGGGAAAACCGAAGGGGGGAAATCAGAGAGGGAGACAAACCGTGAGAGACTATGGACTCCAGGAAACAAACTGAGGGTTTCAGAGGGGAGGAGGAAGGGGAGGGGGAAACTGGGTGATGGGTATTAATTAAGGAGGGCACATGTTTTGATGAGCACTGGCTGTTATACGCAACTGGTGAATCACTGCACACTACATCAAAAACTAATGATGTACTATATAGTGGCTAACTGAATATAATAAAAATAAATAATCAAGAAATAATAAAGAAAAGAAAATCCTGTCTAAAGATAACAAGACCATATTATATAATAATAAAATAATATAACATATTAATATATAATAACAATTTAAAAATCCTGTCTAAAGATAACAGGACCATATTATATAATAATAATATTATTATATAATAATAATATTAGTGTTATACATTATATAGTATATCTAATAACAATAAAAAAATACAATAACACAACATCTTGATAACAGTTGCATTTCCCATGATGTAGATGTGTCCTCCAACTCAATTTACACTTTTTATTTAATAAATGTCAATGTTTCAATTTTTCAAATGTCCTCCATTTGAGGTCACCTGTATTCCTAAAGATCCAACTAAAATAACCATGAGCCTCCAAAAAGGAACCAAATACAGACCTGTTTAAATGAATTCCTATCCATGTAAATAGAGTCATACACCACATTTTTCTTACCCTGGAGATAAAAACTAGTCACCCTTTCAGGTCTCCATGCAGTGATCTTGGAGCAGCACTGACTTGCTCTAGTGAGCCTCACACTCTTTCCTCCAGTCACACATTCTTTTCTTTGACCTATTACAGAAGTGTTGGATGTCTTTGCCTTCTATAGTGCACTGACTCAGTAGGAAACAACTGCATAAGCTAAAATGAATTTGGCCTGATTTGGGAAGTGCTAGCATGGTTTTTCCACCTCAAAAAGTATTTTATAACTAGGCTTCTGAGTTACTGTCTGCTCCCGGTACTATCTTTCATCTAACTTTCTTTCCATCTCAGCATGTTCTCAAGAAGCACTTGAAAAAACTCAGGATTTTTTTTAAGTAGGAACTGTGAAGAATTTTTACAATTGGAATGCTCTCTGCTCTTGATTGCTGGAGCTTCACTTTTCTAGCTACTATTCAAATTTCTATCTTTTAGGCAACAATAACTATATTTTCAGGTTCACATTTTATAAATGAAAGGAATTCATTGATGAATAAGGAGCAAAACCAAGAATTACAAGATTTATACAGTATTTCCCTATATTTGTCATATTTTGTTTAATCTTCATCATTTATCACTGTGCCAAGCATACAGTAAGTACTTAGTGGAAATAGAATAAATGGAGCTATGTTTATATGTCAGTACAATTTATGTAGTTATTTTAAATATATTTATTCCTAATACATGTGGTTATCATTTAATCATGATTGATTCATTCAGTTGATAATATGGCTGAAATGACACTTCAAATACTGTATATTTTGGTTTATATTGCTTGCCTAGATATGAATATTTTAGGCAGTTTTATGGCAAAAGGTGGTAATGGTCCTCTTCAGCACTTTTCCTAAATTACTTCCAGTAAGCACTTAGTAAGTTTGCACTTCTCTACTCCCTTAGAGATAGGTGGGGTCACAAAACTCCTTTGGCCAATGGAATGTGAACAGAAGTAGCATGTTAATTTCTAATTGAGGCTAAAAGGGCTAGTATCTGATTTATCGTCCTCTCTCTTTCCATTTGCTTTAACAATTGACCATGTTCCAGATAATGTCTGCTCCATCAGCTTCTATCTAAGAGTGAAGACAAGGCATATCAGAGCCCATCTCAATCTGCTATGAATATAGAGGATGTTTTATATGGTAGCATAAGCTAACCCATCCTGACTGATACTGGGTTATCATGAAAACCAAAGGAAAAGTGTTTCTAGAATATAGGATTGATCAACAGTGCTAAGTGCTGAACAATAGTTAATTCCTGTAAGGGCTAATGTCCACTGTACTAGGCTACAGGAAAGCCATTTTTAATTTTTTTTTTATTTCAATGAGAATAGTTTCTATAGAGTGATAAGTATGAAACCAGACTACAATAGGTTTAGGTGTAAATGAGAAGTAAGGAAGTGGACAGAGGGATGATAGAAAACTCAAAAAGCTTTTCTGTGAAGGTAAGGAGAAAAGTAAGTTAGAAATTGGAGGAAATGTGAAATTCAGAAAGGTGGTTTTCCCTCAATACAGAGGCTTAAAGGATGTTAAAATGTTGACAAGATGGGGCAATGGAAAGTGAAAGAAAAAAGAAGTAATAAAAACAGCAGGTCCCTGACAAAGTAGAAAAGGATGAAATCCAGGACCCAGGCAGAGGCATTGGTTCCAGATGGGAGAAAGGACCCTTGTTTCACTATAGTAAGAAAGGAGGGGCGAAGGTTTGGTGTGAGGAAGGTGGAAGAAGTGGAAACTTGTGGGCTCAAAAGTCCAAAGTGATGCTATCTCCTAAGGACAAATGAGGAGATGTCAGGAGAGCCTGGGAGGCTCAGTTGGTTAAGTGATCAGACTCTTGGTGTCAGCTCAGGTCATGATCTTGGGGTCATGAGATCCACACATCAGGCCCTGTGCTCAGCGTAGTCTGCTTGAGATTCTCTCTCCCCACTCCCTCTCCCCCCACTCATGTCCTCTCTCTAAATAAATAAATAAACAAAATCTTTTAAAGAAATAAAATAAATGAGGAGACTGCAGGTACACAAGTTTAAAGAGAACAGGACACATTAGCGATAGGACCAGAGAAATATGGAGGTTCTATTATTAGGATCAGTATGTAACCATTTTTAAATAAAAAATCAAAGAACAAAGACAAGAAGTATGATGCTCAGGTCAAAAATCAAGACTCATGCCTGGATATTCAGGACAATTTGGAAACATTAGCTTTTTTCTTTTTCTTTTTCTTTTTTTCTTGCCAGTAGGATGTGCTGGCTACATTAAAATAGCCTACTCTTAAATTTATATATTGTTTTCCCAAATATTTCTATTATTTTATCTTCAGAGTTATAAAGTATTGCATTAGATTTCCAGTTTCAAGGTGAAATAGAGACCTTTCCACTCTCTTCTGCTGAAGGTCATAACAAAACAAGAGTTAAGCCCTATGTTTAACCGAACTCAAAAATATCTACAATCCTAAATTATGATATTTAAAGAAAGAAAACAGAGGAATTATGAAAATCTTAGCAGAGAAAGGAAAGATCAAATTCAAGTACCTGGTATAGTAGAAGAGATGGAGATAATTGATAAAAAGTGAACAAATGCACCCCTGAGGATTTCAAGAAAGGCTCAGCAATTAGGAGTATAAGAAGGAGCAAAAAAGTGGAGATTAGGTAGGAGGCTGAAAACAGGGGTCTGAAAGCCTGTATATGGAGTTGTTAGGCCCTAGGTATCCACTCTAACCTGTAGCATCAGATGAGTGCCTCCTTTCTTCAACTCTAGGAGGCAGAAGGAATTTGTTTCAGAGAAACTGAGTCAGCGAGACTCCAAAGACTGAAACACCAAGCACAGAGGAGGGCAGGCATGAGATTCCTGTCTGAGGATGAAGACATTAAGTGTAAGTCTGAATATTAAGTAGTGAGATCCCAGCCTCTTTGTCAAACCTGCCTCCTGAGCATCAGCAGCAAGACTCACAGCCCCCAGGCAAAAGGTTAGAAGAACTAGAAAACTGATATACAGATACTGACATTTGTTGCATCTGAAATGGAAATATCACTTTTTCATCCAATTGTTTTAAAGGAAGCTCATTACTTGGCATGCCACATTCATGCACACAGAACTCCAATCAACTTTCAGTTCCACACTCCTGGAGAGAGGAAAGATCAACACATATTCAAGGAAAGTCTCCAATATGGAAAAAGAAAGACCAAAGCAAACCAAGCAAATCTAAGGAAAGAAACAGAGAAAATAGAGAGAATGCAGAGAGATATTTAAATAAATTAATACTTAATACCTTTAGATATTTAAGATGATGCTGTAATCTTGAAATAAAAACATATGTTACAGAAAGAGGAAAAGGAAAACGAGAACTCTCAGAAATTAAAATCAAACAGCTGAAACTTAAAAAAAATAAGTAAAATAAGGTAAGAGGATCATCCAGAAAGTAGAATTAAAATGCAAAGAAGAGGAATATTAGAGTAAAAAAGATATAAAAATTAGAGGATCAGCATCTAATAGTAATTAAGAGAAAGAGAAAATAATAAATTGTCAAAGAAAATATCCACAACTGAAGGACATAAAACTACAGATAAAGAATTTGAGTATGCTCAGACCAATGAATGTGGAAAGGACCACAATTAAAAAAAAAAAAAAAAAAAAGTGGAAAAATTCCAGTGTGCATAGTTTTCCATTACGGTCTAGCTAAGAAAGTGTTAGTTGAGTATATACTAATCAAAACTCTATTGTTCCCAATAAAACCTTTTTTAACAGATAATTTTCTTTACTGATTCCTTAATCTACCACAATGGTTCAATATCTCTAGTTCTTATTCCATAATAAGGAGTTGATTACATAAAACTTTTCCAGACAATAATGGTCTCCCTATCCAAAGTGCTGAATCTCACTCAAAACAAACATTAAAATCTATTCTATTTATTTCGGTCTGGCATCCATAACACACTTTAACACAAATCAGTTGTCAAATTTTAAAACATCCTAATTCCATGGTCACATATGCAATTTTGGAAAGTTCTTACAACTCCCAAACTCATCATATTTGACTTCTGATGTCACTTACTTTTTAAAAACTCATTTCTTGAGAAAGATCTGAATCTTTTTTCAGATGGACTGTATATTCAGATTATGTATATTCAGTCAATTTCTTTTACATCTTTTCTTTTGATTAAGATGTATAAAGAATTGGCTCCCCATTTTTTCTTCTTATTTAGAAAACTGGGATTTTCATTGACATCTCCAATAATAGAGACCCACCGTGGCTTATTGAAAATATCTTCCTTCATCATGTTTCTAAAATTATACTACTCAATAATTCATTTGTAATACACAAAACTTTGCTTTGTCTATCTCAAATTTAGCTACTTTCATTTACTTTCTATTGGTGTCAGGTGAACACAAAAACCCTACTCACCAAAGAATGTGGGAGAAAAGATATTCTTCATCTGATATTCATTTGAGGGATTCTAGGATATTTAACATAGAGATTTAGTAAAATTTCTCCCCCCCCACTGAAGACTTCCTTCATAGAATTTCTGTCTTTGAGTTTTAAAACTTGTGTATAAGCTAAAAATGCATCCTTTACATCATAAGGTGATTGCCTACCATGAAATCCAGCTTGGAATCTGAAGGTTGATCTGCTGCTGTTTAGTTGATGGTTAAAATGTCAGGATAAATGTTATGGTTTTTATATATTGCCTCCTAATTTTCAGTGACTAGAAATGAAATAACTTAGACTTGCTGCTGGGGCTTTACTAAGCCCCAAGCATATCAAAGCTGTCCTGTGATCTGTGACAGAGTGGTCAGGTTAGGGGTTGGGGGTAGGTTGTAAAGAAGAAATCCTATTTCTCCAAGAAAATGTTGAATTTTTGTCTTCATAGCTTCAAAAGAAGATGAATTTATCTGAGCCTTACAACAATTTTGCCTGAAACTCTCTTATGGGCTCAAGAACACTTGATCAGGGCTAAGGATAGGGTAAAAACCAAGTATATCTTTCTCCCTTGTATTCCTTTCTATATCCACCTTTCTCCTTCTTAGACATTCCTACACACACACACACACACACACACACACACACAAACACACACATTCTATGTCAGCAAAATCTACAAAAGTCCCTATGTATATCATATTCATGCAAATTTTCTCAACAATTGACAGATCAAATATTTTTACAAACAGAATTCAGTATGGACCTAGCTAAGAGACTTCAATATATACAAAAAGAGGACAAGGTATAGAAACTATATGTGGTATTATGGGCTTAATTGTGTCCTTCCAAAATTTATATGTTGAAATTCTAACCCTAGTACCTCAGAATGTGACTGTACTTGCAGATAAGATCATTAAGAGGTAATTAAGTTAAATTAGGTCATCAGGATAGGCTCTAATCCAATATGACTGGTGTCTTTATAAGCAGAGGAAATTAGGACACAGACATGTACAAAGGACATTGGGAGAAGATTGCCATCTATAAGCTAAGGAGGGAGGCCTCAGAAGAAAGCAACTCTGCTAATACTTTGATCTCAGACTTTTAGCTTCCATAACAGTAATTTCCAATGTTTAAGCCACCAAATCTGTGGTTCTTTGTTATGGCATCCCTAACAATCTAATATATGTGGCATAAAATTTAAAGCAGAAGGGAAAAAAGGTGATACAAGTCTGACACCTGGGAGATATATAAGTTATTAGGAAGGAAGGGAAGTATAAAACTTGATCCATTTCTTAAGAATTTTTGTTCAGTACCTGAAGATCTGTTTTAAGGATTACAGTTAGACAAAAACTCATAGAGCTGGAAGACATAAGATATTTCTTTTTTTAATTTTTTTCAATTAAAAAATGGAGGCTCAGAGAGGTGAAGTTTCAAGTTCACTTAAAGGAAGCCAAGTACTCAATTTCAGGAATGGGGCACAGTTAAAAACTCAGAAGGAAATTCCATGCCATTTCCAGGAGTGTGGCAATTAGAAAGGCAAAATACCCCAAAACATGTTGTCATCATGGTATAAACAAAAGGCTAACAGGGAGGGTGGCTAGTAGCCCTCTTTAAATACTAAAATTTTGCCAACCAAACCTTCTAACTCTTCTTCCTATTAGTTCCTCTCTCTACTCACTTTCCCTTCATTCAAAACTTAAAAGGAGATACATTTTTATAAATGATATATTTCTGAAAAGAGAACACTAACATGAGAAGACTGGGTTGCTGAACCTGGGGCAACCTTTTACCCACTTTGATCAGTACCCACCCTTAATGTCAGAGATCACATTAAGGTAGTGATAGGCAGGAGCTGTCTTAAGCAAATGCTAGAGCAACAGCAAGTGAAGATTCTCCTCCTCTGTATAGAGGGACATATTGGGAAGGAAAGTCACTATATATATATATTATACATAATTTTTTAAAATTACAGTCAGTTAACATACAGTTTAGTTTCAGGTGTACAATATAGTGATTCAATACTTCCATGCAACACCCAGTGCTCATCACAAGTGCCTTCCTTAATCCCATCACCTATTTAACCCATCCCCCAACCCACCTCTCCTCTAGTAGCCATCAGTTTGTTCTCTATAGTTGAGTCTGGTTTTTTATTTGCCTCTCTCTCTCTTTGTCCCCTTTGATCATTTGTTTTATTTATTAAATTCCACATATGAGTAAATCATGTGGTATTTGTCTTTCTCTGACTGACTTATTTCACCTAGCATTAATACTCTCTAGCTCCATCCATGTCATTACAAATAGCAAGATTTCATTCTTTTTTATGGCTGAATAATATCCCATTGTATATCTATACCACATCTTCTTTATCCATTCATCATTTGGTGACTAAAAAATGGGCAGAAGACATGAATAGATATTTTTCTAAAGAAGGCATGCAGATTGCCAACAGACATGAAAAGATGCTCAACATCATGATCATAAGAGAAATATAAAACTACAATGAGAGGGCACCTGGGTGGCTCAGTTGGTTAAGCGACTGCCTTCGGCTCAGGTCATGATCCTGGAGTCCCAGGATCGAGTCCCAGGATCAAGTCCCAGGATCGAGTCCCAGGATCGAGTCCCGCATCGGGCTCCCTGCTCGGCGGGGAGTCTGCGTCTCCCTCTGACCCTCCCCCCTCTCATGCTCTCTCTCTCTCTCTCTCAAATAAATAAATAAAATTAAAAAAAAAAAACTACAATGAGATATCACCTCACACCTGTCAGAATAGCTAAAACCAACAACACAAGAAACAACAGGTGTTGGCAAAGATATGGAGAAAGGGGTACCCTCTTGCGCTGTTGGTAGGAATGCAAACTAGTTCAGCCACACTAGAAAACAGTATGGACTTAAAAAGTTAAAAATAGAACTACCCTACAATCCAGCAATTGTACTAGTAAGTATTTACCCAAAGAATACAAAAATTCTAATTCAAAGGGATACATGCACCTTGATCTTTATTGCATTATCTACAATAGCCAAATTATGGAAACAGCCCAAGTGAAAATCATTATGTTTTTAACCCCCAAAAAACTTTGCATAGACTCTTTCAAAGCTAAATATATAATTCACTGAAGCACGGTCATTTGTGTCTGCTTTGCCATTGTCTCTATTCCAGCTGTTTTGGAGCTTGATTCAAAAAAGAGGTAGTCAGATTTGGGTTCAGAGAATAAAACGCTCCTTTGTTTTCCAGGAATGTTAGGCTGAGGTAATACACCACATTTATAGAACCCTCCCCAAGGGGTAAAATGACAGCTTTTCCACTAAGAAATAATTGCTTTTGGAATGATAAGTAGGGAAGTTACTCTTACATAAGCATGTCTGTCCTGACTGGCTATAATTTTTGTTTTTAGTTTGCTCTTTTAGGTCAGATGAGAGAAATCATCATATTCAGACAGTTTAACTTTGTTCAGCAATAGTTTGATTTTCTGGCATACTAAATCTAACTAAGTGTTAAAATAAATTGGAGCCAAGCTTTACATTCAGACAAAATCATAAAACTCTACCATATTTGAAAATGAGGTGGTTGCCTCCCAGCTTAAAAAGAATGATTATTGACTTCATTGTCTATTATTTCCTATAGAACAGCATTTTTACTAATGACAAATTCCAAAAAGAAGTTAAATGAGTCTAATATGAACACTTAATACTTTATAAATTTACTGAGTATGGTAACAAGTAATTTTCATTCTCTGTGATTACATACATACTACATACATTATTATACCCAATGTCAGGAAATGATAAATTTAAAGCCATTTCCCGTGATTCATTTTGGATCTTTTCTCTTTGCCATTGAGTCTAACTAATCAAAATCTGCTTCTGATCCCATTTATCCCTGAATTGTTTCCCTGATTCAGGAAATATATCTTCCTTTCAAAAACAGTTTCCAGCTTTTAACTTTTTCCCCTTCCTTTTCCCTTTCTGCTTTCTGACTTTGTTTTTGTTTTTGTTTTTTTTTATTATGGTATGTTAATCACCATACATTACATCATTAGTTTTTAATGTAGGTTCCATAATTCATTGTTTGCATATAACACTCATTGCTCCATTCAGTACGTACCCTCTTTAATACCCATCACCAGGCTAACCCATCCCCCCACCCCCTCCCCTCTAGAACCCTCAGTTTGTTTTTCAGAGTCCATAGTCTCTCATGGTTCGTCTCCCCCTCCGATTCCCCCCCTTCATTTTCTCCTTCTTACTATCTTCTTTTTTTTAACATATAATGTATTATTTGTTTCAGAGGTACAGGTCTGTGATTCAACAGTCTTACACAATTCACAGCACTCACCATAGCCCACACCCTCCCCAATGTCTGACTTTGTTTTATTTTTTTCCCAATCATTCATTAAAAAAATGTAGCAAGCATCTACTCTGTACACTAACACATGCATCTAATTATATACACAGGTGTACATGTGCATACACAGGGACATAAAGACTCTTACAAAAATATAAAGAAACTCACAAGAACTTAGCTTCTGCCCTTCCAAACTCCTACCAAGCCTTTTGCGTAACACACAAGACTCTTCGTGATCTGGCATCCTCCTACTAATCCATTCTTTTCTCATCCACTTCCTCTCCTTACGCTCCAGAAACATGGAGCTGCTTGTAGCACCTCTCCCCTGATTGTCTTTGAACATGATCTACATCTTCACTAGAACAAATCCAAATCCTCTTTATCCATAAGTCATTCCTCTATGAGCTTTCAGTCTGAGTTCAATAGCCATCTCCTCTGAGAAGCCTTCCAAGAGCATTCCCAAGAGTCTCATTAAATCCTTCTCCTAAGTTTTTATCCTTTGTCTCTCTCATCCAGACTGTGACCTCTCTGAAGGCAAAGATTATGAACATGATCTTTAATACATCTCTGTTTCCTCAACCCTTAAGATAATTCCTAGCGTGAAATAGAAGTTAATAAATACTTGATTAATAAGCTATCAAGGGAATAAATTTCTCATGTGAAAGTAATTACCCCCTTTAAAAGTTGTTCAGTTCAGAACACTGAGAGAGTATACCCTCTAGTGAAATTCTTTTGGAATTCATGAGTTACTACCCCAGCAGATTCCTAACACAAACCATGCTTTCCAACGCCTTTTTCAGAAAAAGTGTTGCCCTTAGGATAAAAAGATGTATTGAGACTTGGTATGAATTTATTGACAGAAATAATGGTATACAGAATGGACAGACCTGACTAAAAAACAAGTGCTACATTTAAGGCATGATATAGGTTAAATCAAGGCTTTATGAGCTTGTCTAGGGACATAGATGTTTAGTAAGCCTTTATCTGTCTGATAAATAGATTATAATGCTCCCCAAAATTGACATAAAATTGAATATTTGGAACTCTACCTAGGTGCCTTGGAAATACTAATGAATTGGTGTCTATAGTAGCAGCTTGAAACAACACAAATCTATTATCACTCTAGTTACTCTGCTCCATGTTTCACAAGGTCAAAATCAAGGTGTTAGCCAGTGGGGCTGTTATCAGAAGACTCTGGAAATAAACTCTTTCCAAGCTCATTTAGGTTGTAGGCAGAATTCAGTTTCTTGCAGATTGAGACTGAGGTCCTTGCTCCTTTGCTGGCTGTCAGCCAAGGGCTGCAACTTCTCTGTAGATCTTGCATATGGCCCTGCATTTTAAAACCAGCAAAAGCATGCTTAATCCTTCTCACATTTAATTCTCTTCTGATTCCTTCTTCTGTCACCTCTCTTCAGTGTCACCTGTGTGGCATATCTCTTCTGCTTCCAACCAGAGAAAGCTCTGTTTTAAGAACTGCTCTGATTAAATCAAGGCCACCCGGATAATCCAGGATAATCTTGTTATTTAATGGTCTGTAATCTTCATCATATCTACAAAGTCCCATTTACCATGTAATATAACATATTTAAAGGTACTTGGGATTAGGACACAGGCATTTTTGAGGACCAACATTCTGCCTCTCATAGTGCCAATTCAAAATTATAGTTTAAAATATTCCTTGCCCATTAATTTAGAGGTCAAAACCCCTAATTTTATATCAACAAAAAGTATACATGTTGGATTTATTAATTTGCTTCTCTGGCCAAAATGGAGGAGAAAATTTAAGCAAAATATTTCCTATATTTGTGTTCTCTTTGTTTTTCTTTTTCCTTTTTTTTTTTTTAAGATTTTATTTATTTATTTGAGACAGAGAGAATGAGAGAGAGAGAGAGCACATGAGAGGGGGGAGGGTCAGAGGGAGACGCAGGCTCCCTGCCGAGCAGGGAGCCCGATGCGGGACTCCATCCAGGGACTCCAGGATCATGACCTGAGCCGAAGGCAGCTGCCCAACCAACTGAGCCACCCAGGCGCCCGTATTCTCTTTGTTTTTCTTCTGCAATTCTAGTTGGTTCATTCCTGGATCCATATTTGAACACAGTGCATTGGTAATTATTGAATTTTCCTCTGGGTGTGTTTGCCTACACTCAAGCATATATACAGAGGCACGAAGGTTGTTTATAAAATATTCTTTCAGTTTAGTGTGTATATTTCTCTTTGTTGGCTGGCTGTTAAATTGTCACGCACTAGGCAGTTATATAAAATAGCTAAACCTTATGTATCTCGTCTAAAGCATCATTAGTCTCCCAGACATGTGGTCCCCACTCCTTTCAGGGATTCTGTTTGCATAAGCATCTGCTGCAGAAATTTATTGCAACCTGCTAAATTTATGGAAAGGAATGTTTTTGTCCAGATGTGTATCAACATTCCAGGACCTACCAGTGTTCCTCAAGCCTAGCACGATGCTTAGCCCATAGTCAGTGCATATTTGGTGTTCATGTATTTATGAAATAAAAAATGAGGAAGAAGAACATGAATGGAATCACAGAAAGCAGAAGAACAGCAAATGCAAATTACATTTTCTTGACTGTCATTAGAAAGACCTTAAACTTAATGTAACAACTTGTAAAATTCCAACATCATAAAGTGAAAATTATGTCATTTGTATTTATGCATTAACTTCTCTTTAAAAGAGTAACATTCCTTACAGACAAGGTCTTTAAGACAAATTTTAAATGTTAATGCTTTCATTTTTTCTATTTTAAAGATGAATAAAAAACTCCAACAGTGAGCTAAGCACTATAGAACAATGAAGGAAAATGAATAAGGCTGAATATTACAGTATTGGACTAGGGAAGATACATGCTAATTTGCTTAAAAAACAAAAAGCAGGGGGCAGAGCAAGATGGCAGAGTAGGAGACCTGGATTTTGTCTCCTCTCAGGAATTCAGCTGGATAGGGATCAAACCATTCTGAACACCTACAAACCCAACAGGAGATCGAAGAAAGGAATAGCAACAACTCTCTGAACAGAAAAGCGACCACTTTCTGGAAGGTAGGACGTGCGGAGAAGTGAATCTGAGGCAATATTTGGGAGGATAGACGGCGGGGGAGGGGCCCCCATCGGCCGCTTCTGGCAAGTGATAGAGCCGCGGAGCACAAAATCGGAACTTTTAAAAGTCTGCTCCGCTGAGGGACGTCACTCTGGTGGCTAAGCGGGGGGTGGAACCCTCCGGGACAGTGTGGTCTCAGGACCCTCGGGGTCACAGAAAGACCAGGGGCGCCTGAGTGTGGCAGAGCTCCCAGGTATCGGAGCAGGGAAGCCGGCTGCAGAGGCGGAGCCCAGGCGCGGGCTCTCAGCTCGGGGTGGCCATAAACCGTGATCCGCGCACAGTCGGGCCCCTGCTCCTCCAGCAGGGACCTAACAAGCGGCAGGTCCGGGGAGACTCACCTTCCTCCCCCGGGAGGAGCCGCGCGGGAGTGCACCGCAGGGATCTGCTGGGTTTGGAGACTGCACGCGGGGTCGGGTGCCAGAGACAGAGGCGTGCGGTCACAGGCCGGGCGAGCACGGGGTGCGGCCGGAGACCGGGGAGACGGGAGTGACTGACTGCTTTTCTCTGGCAGCTCACTGAGGAGTGGGGCCCTGAGTTCTCGACTCCTCTGGGGCGGAGGCCGCCATTTTCACTCTCCGCCTCCAAAGCTGTATGGAAAGCTCGCAGGGAACAAAAGCCCCGGAGAGCAAACCCGAGCAGATTACTTAGCCGGGAGGGGGCAAGGGCGGGGCAATTCCGCCTCCGGCAGAGACATTTGGGAACCACGGCAACAGGCCCCTCCCCAGAAGATCAGCGAGAACAGGCAGCCAAGACCAAGTTTACCGATCAATGAGAACGGCAGAACTCCAGCACTAGGGGACTACTACACATAGAATTCATGGCTTTTTTACCATGATTCTTTAGTCTTTCAAAGTTAATTTTTTTTTAACTGTCTTTTTTTCTTTTTTTTTCTTTTTGAATTTTTCTTTTTCCCTTTTTGAACCAACATCTTATCAATGCCTTTTTTTAAAAAAAAAATTTTATTTTTCATTTTTAGAGTCATATTCTATCCCTTCATAGTAGTTACCCGTATTTTTGGCTTATATATATATAAGTTGTTCTCTCTTTAAAATTTTGAGATAGTTTCTTCTAACAGATTAAAATATACCCTAAATCTCTATATATGGTGTTTTCTATTCCCCTGCCTGATCACATCCTCTCCCTTTTTTTTTCTTTTTTCTTTTTTTAAATCCTCTTCTTTTTTCAAACAACTTCTTATCAATTCCTTTTATAAAATTTTTTATAATTTCCAACTTTACACTCATATTCCATCCCTTCATCATATCAACCCTTATTTTTGTACATATATAAGTTTTTCTTTCTTTAAAATATTGGGAGGCACTTTCTTCTAAAAGACCAAAACACCCCAAATCTAGTGTGTGGCACTGATCTATATACCAGCCTGATCATATTTGATCACATTCTGTTTTTTTGTTGTTGTTGTTGTTGTTTTGTTTGTTTTTGTTTTTATCTTTATCTTTATCTTCTTCTTTTTTTTCTTTCTCTTTTTTCTCTCTTTCCCTTTCTTTTCCCACTGTTTCAGGTCTTTTCTGATTTGTTTAGAGTATATTTTCTGGGGATGTTGTTACTCTGCTAGCATTTTGTTCTCTCATTAATCTATTCTCCTCTGCACAAAATGACAAGACGGAAAAAATCACCTCAACAAAAAGAACAATAGGTAGTACCAACTGCCAGGGACCTACTCAATACGGACATTAGTACGATGTCAGATCTAGAGTTCAGAATCATCAATTTAAAGATACTAGCTGGGCTTGAAAAAAATATGGAAGTTATTAGAGAAACCCTTTCTGGAGAAGTAAAAGAACTAAAATCCAACCAAGTAGAAATCAAAAAGGCTATTAATGAGGTGCAATCAAAAATGGGGGCGCTAACTGCTAGAATAAATGAGGCAGAAGAGAGAATCAGTAATATAGAAGATGAAATGATGGAAAATAAAGAAGCTGAGAAAAAGAGAGATAAACAACTACTGGATCACGAGGGCAGAATTCGAGAGATAAGCGATACCATAAGACGAAACAACATTAGAATAATTGGGATCCCAGAAGAAGAAGAAAGAGAGAGGGGGCAGAAGGTATAATGGAGCAAATTATAGCAGAGAACTTCCCTAATTTGGGGAAGGAAACAGGCATCAAAATCCAGGAAGCACAGAGAACCCCTCTCAAAATCAATAAAAATAGGTCAACACCCCGACATCTAATAGTAAAACTTACAAGTCTCATAGACAAAGAGAAAATCCTGAAAGCAGCTCGGGAGAAGAGATATGTAACCTACAAGGGTAGAAACATTAGATTGGCAACAGACCTATCCACAGAGACCTGGCAGGCCAGAAAGGTCTGGCAGGATATATTCAGAGCACTAAATGAGAAAAATATGCAGCCAAGAATACTCTATCCAGCTAGGCTGTCATTGAAAATTGAAGGAGAGATAAAAAGCTTCCAGGACAAACAAAAACTAAAGGAATTTGCAAACACAAAACCAGCCCTACAGGGAATCTTGAAAGGGGTCCTCTAAGCAAAGAGAGAGCCTAAAAGCAACATAGACCAGAAAGGAACACAGACAATATACGGTAACAGTCACCTTACAGGCAACACAATGGCACTAAATTCCTATCTTTCAATAGTTACCCTGAATGTAAATGGGCTAAATGCCCCAATCGAAAGACACAGGCTATCAGACTGGATTAAAAAACAAGACCCATCGATATGCTGTCTGCAAGAGACTCATTTTAGACCCAAAGACACCCCCAGATTGAAAGTGAGGGGGTGGAAAACCATTTACCATGCTAATGGACACCAAAAGAAAGCTGGGGTGGCAATCCTTATATCAGACAAATTAGATTTTAAACCAAAGACCATAATAAGAGATGAGGAAGGACATTATATCCTACTTAAAGGATCTATCCAACAAGAAGATCTAACAATTGTAAATATCTATGCCCCTAACATGGGAGCAGCCAATTATATAAGGCAATTAATAACAAAAGCAAAGAAACACATCGACAACAATACAATAATAGTGGGAGACTTTAACACCCCCTCACTGAAATGGACAGATCGTCTAAGCAAAAGATCAACAAGGAAATAAGGACTTTAAATGACACATTGGACCAAATGGACTTCACAGACATATTCAGAACATTCCATCCCAAAGCAACAGAATACACATTCTTCTCTAGTGCCCATGGAACATTCTCCAGAATAGATCACATCCTAGGTCATAAATCAGGTCTCAACCGGTACCAAAAGATTGGGATCATTCCCTGCCTATTTTCAGACCACAATGCTTTGGAACTAGAACTCAATCACAAGAGGAAAGTCGGAAAGAACTCAAATACATGGAGGCTAAAGAGCATCCTACTGAAGAATGAATGGGTCAACCAGGAAATTAAAAAAGAATTAAAAAAATACATGGAAACCAATGAAAATGAAAACACAACTATTCAAAATCTTTGGGATGCAGCAAAGGCAGTCCTAAGAGGAAAGTATATAGCAATACAA